>NW_011888787.1:10945818-10974150 GCF_000151845.1 Pteropus vampyrus | reverse complement strand
TGGATGTATGATGTTGGCATGATAGAACTTTCCATGTAGTCTCTACTTTTTATGCATATTGAACAACAACAACAACAACAAAAAACATAAAAGAAAAATGTTCTCTCTTGTTTTCTTGAACTATGCAGCCTTCTAGGCGCATCTTTCATTTTATAAATTTTGAGAGTTTGGCAAAGATAAGCTATCTGTCCAGCAACTCTTAGCCTCTCTTCTGTACTGTAGAATTGGAAGAGCTGGCAGGCTGTGACTTCAGTTCCCAGCCCCCCTTGCATCCAGGAGAATTATGGGGCTTGATGTCACCAAAGGAAGGTCAGGAGCAATGGTGTACATAACTTCCAAGTCATGGACTTACATAGTTGCAGAATTATGAGATTGTGTTAGCAGTTGCTAACAGCTGTAGTACACTGCCATTATTCAATAATTCAGGTTCTCTTTTGTCAGATTTTTCTTTTTTAAGAGAAACTGTAAATGCAAGTGTTTTATGTTTATTCAGAACATTTGAAAACACTCCACAGGCTGAAGAAATCATTTCTGTGAGTTGGATTTAGCCCACAAGCAGCCAGTTTTGTAACCTCTAAATAGTATTATCGATTCTCAAACCTGGATGAGCTGAGTGGTCTTAAGAATCCCTTTGGGAGCTTTATGCTAATTTTTTTTTTTTTTAATGTTGGCTTTCCTCTCAACCTGTTAATTAGAATCTCTAGGAGTGAGGCACATTAATATATATTTTTATAAAGTTCCTCAGGCAATTTTCATATAACCAGCCTGGAATTATTCCATGGACTAGCACTAGGGATTACTATAATAGATGACTCTAATTTTTATATTAAAATTTATGTTTTCTGATATAAACCTAATAAGCAGAGTAAATTATGATGAAATTTTAGAACCCAAGTAATTTAGACAAGTTATTTCTTTATATTATTTTGTTAACATTTTATCTTTCTGCATTTTATAAGAATTTCTAGAATTTATATCATCAGAGTCACCACATATCTAGCCTTTGTAATATCACTATGTATTACAAGAGGTAAATTGTAAAGATGTTGAATAAATCTATAACATCTATAATATTCAAGTCAATAATTTAAAAAATGAATGAAGCCTTATGTAATTTAAAGGATGACCATTTCTATTTTCCAGTACCTACACATAATAGTTACCACATTTCATCAGCCCACTTTCTTTGAATATAAAGCAGTTTTAATCCTAACAAAATGAGAGCAAATAAGTGACTAGCATATTAAAGGAAATATATGAATGTTAGTGTGAAAATAATATCCACTATAAACTATCAAATATTGATACAAAATTTCAGTAAATAATTTTTACAAAATTGAATTAGACTAAGTTAAAGAATCAGTTTACACTTTACGTTAGGAATCTTCCAGTAATAATTATATAATATCAAATTATTACCCATGTATTCATTTAAGTGTTGAAATTAATCATTTTGTCAGATATTTTGACTGAATTGCGATGAATTTGTGCGTATTTCATCACTATACTGAACCTGATTCAACTGTAGATGACTCTAAGAGTGAAACATTCACTCATTTAGTAATCGTTTATTGAGTTTCTCGGTACAGCACAGGAGACACAGATAATGGCAAACAATAACATTTCCTGCCCTATCTGAGTTTATAATGTGTCAGAGAAGATAATGATTGAATTGCAATTGTCATGATTTCAAGAAGAGAAAGTCTAGTGGTTGGACTGCATATATTTGGGGGAAGGATAGCATAAAGGGAAGATATACATAAGGAAATATCAGACTTAAAAACTGAGTTATTCAAGAGAAAAGGGAGCAGAGTGGAACAGAAATGTGCCAAGAAGAGGTAACAAAGATGATGAGTAAAAGAAGGTAGTAGTTGGGATAATGAAGTTCTGAAATGAAGATATGTACAGTCTTGAGTTTTGTAATGAGATTAAATAAAACATTCTTCTAGGTTTTACGTTGTCAGAAGACAACATTTTCTATTTGTGGGGATTTTTATTTTATAAGTTTATTTTCTGAGTATTAACTGGAATATAGAGAGACAAGAGGGAATGGTGAAAGATCATTTAGAGTGCAATAGGAAAATCCAAGGGACATGGGGACTTGCCCAATGAGTATGGAAAGATGGGGTTTGATTAAAAAACATTGGGAAATAAAAGTAACATAACACTTCCTCAGAGATATTTATGCTGTATCTTTCTAATCTAAATTAGGTCACCTTATAATAACATTTAAAAGATACAGCATATCCCTTTTTATATAAAAATTTATAAATATGTCCATATATTTGTGATTATATTTTAACATGTTGTCCTTCCCTAGTAGATAAAGTCTACAAGTACAGGGTTCATGTTCTTTTTATTTGTCACTGAAGTCATCATTCATAACACAGAATTTGGAAAAACACATTTTTTTGAATAAGTTATTTTGGTGGAATTGGGAGGTTGGTGTGGAAAACAGAGAAATCAAAAATAACTTCTAGGTTTCTGACATGAACAGCTAGAAGTGTGATGATTTTTTTCTAGGTGAGGGGAAGATTATTAAGTGAGTTTGGAATGTTTTGATGTTGAGGGCTCTTAGATACCAAAATAGTGTTATTGAGGAAACAGTTGGAGATCCTAGTCTGATTCATAATGGAAGTCTGAGGGATATATATTTTGGATCTGCCAGCATGTAAACTGTATAAGAAGGATGTAGATTACATTATTTAAGCAAAGCGTATAAGATAAGTAGAA
The DNA here is from genome assembly GCF_000151845.1 of Pteropus vampyrus. Lineage (NCBI taxonomy): Eukaryota > Metazoa > Chordata > Mammalia > Chiroptera > Pteropodidae > Pteropus > Pteropus vampyrus. The sequence continues at coordinate 10,971,417 of NW_011888787.1, read as the reverse complement.
AAAAAAAAATCCTAGGACAAAATCTTGTAAATCTCCAAAAATGTAGAGCTCTTAGATACAAAGATAACTGAAAAACAAAAAACAGTAATTAGCTGCCTGGCATGTAGAAGGAACAAGCAAGCAAACAAACAAAACTGTGTTGTTTCTGAGAATCTGAAGGAGAAATGTATTTGAAAGAGGGAGTAATTCACTGGCTCAAATAACTGAGGTCAAGTGAAAAGGGAAACTCCACAAACATTCATTGTCATTTGAGGTCATGTGACAGAATTCTTGACTTCTTTCTTCCCCAGCCCCCATATTTACAGGTCCCCTGAATTGTTACTATTCATGCGTCATCATACACTCACTTATCAAAGCCAGATATCTGAGTGTGCTCATTGATCCTACCGTTCTCTACTTCCTAAGTCCTTGTCCCTTAACAAACCTTCTGCCTCCACAATATATCTGCATTCCTCCCTTTCTCTGACTTAACCTATGACTGACTATTCTAGTTTAAGCTTCTGTTATCACTCCACCTGTCTCTGTTCTTACCTTTGTTCCTTGTGCCCCTTCATTCCATTCAACACCTTTAAAGAGAAAGTCACATGGTATCTGTTCTGTATTTCAAAAATGTCACAACCAAGAATAGTTTATCCAACCAAATTATCATTTAGAGTTGAAGGGCAAGTAAAGAGCTTCCCAGATAAAAATAAGCTAAAGGAATTTATTACCACCAAGCCAGTATTACAATGTCGATATGTTGGAGGAACTCCTTTAAGAAGTGGAAATGTTGGAGGCACTCCGTTAAGAAGAAAAAACATATATCAAAAACAGGATTAATGAATGGTAACAACTACATTCCTATCAATAAGTACCTCAAATGAAAAAGAATTATGTGCTCCAACTAAAAGATAGGGTGGATGAATGAATAAGAAAACAAGACCCCTACATGCTGCCTACAAGAGACTCACTTCAGATTAAAAGGCACACACAGGCTAAAAGGAAGGGGAAGGAAAAAGAAATTGCTTAAATAGACCTAAAAGGTATTTAAATCAGACAGAGAAAGATAAACACTAATCAAAAACAGACTCACAAATATAATGGATAATTTGGTGACAGAAAGAAGGGAAGGGGGGTTGGGAGACTGGGAAAATGGGGTGAAGGGTTAAAGAAGTACAAATTAGTAGCTGATGGATGGTCACGGGGATGGGGAGCACAGCAGAGGGAATGCATTAGCATTAATATGTTGGCTAGGCGGAGGGTCTGGGGAAGGAGAGAGCAATTGATGGGATCGTTTTATGAATTGTATAGCTGTCTAACCAATGTACTATTACTTGAAGCTAATTAAAATAAATGTATTTTTAAAAATACATTTAAGAAAAAAAATGTCAGTGACTTTTCTTTACGATTCTGAAAAAAACATAGCTTCCTACTGCGGATTATAAGGCATTCATGATCTAGAGACTGACTACCATCCTCTTCTGTTGGCCTCTTTCCCTTACTCACTAGACTGTATTCCTGTTGGCCCTTATTTACTTTTCAGGCACACAACAAATTCTTTGTCACCTTAATGTTTTGGTTATGCTTATGCCTTTTCCAAGAATGTTTTTTTTTCCCCCTCAGATATGATTGGCTATAGATCTCAGCTTGACATCTATTAAAAAGAAAGAAAAGAAAAAAGTTCTCTCACTAGGTAGGTAACTCTACACCAAATCACTTTTCTTTAAAACGTATCCCTATTTGTTAATATTTATATTTATTTACTTATTCTCTGTTCTTTACGAGAGGAGCAGTGGCCTTTCTTGTCCTCTTCACAGGTGCATTCCTCAAGCCTTTCACGGTGTCTGTCAGAGAGTAAGAGTTTAATATATATCTGCCGAAAGGAATCGAATTAGCGCTGTGTTAGTGAAGTGATAGGAACAGACTCTGTGTTGAAGTGACTGGGATAATGAGTGAGAGATAAAGAGAGGACCTACAAAAATGGCTGAGAAGGGGAAGGAAAGAATAAGACAGTAACTATAAAGAGCTGTGATTTCCAAAGAAAAATTTAAATGCTCTTTTAATGGATACTGGGGAGAGGAGGATGAGGAATAAATAGCATAACGAGGGAATATTCGATAGAGAAAGAGTACTGACAAGGCAAGTGTGGCTGTGACTCAGATACCTGTGAAGGGATTAATCACTGATAAAAACAAATTCTTCTCTCATTAAACAGAGGCATAAAACTGGGGGAGGGGCATGTTGGTATGCAGTTTCTGTGAACAGTTCCATAAATTTTCACTTAGTTAATGGCTTCACTTTTACTTCTGATGCTCCTTTTTTCCGTTCTTTTTATTTGTCACTGAAGTCATCATTCATAACACAGAATTTGGAAAAACACATTTTTTTGAATAAGTTATTTTGGTGGAATTGGGAGGTTGGTGTGGAAAACAGAGAAATCAAAAATAACTTCTAGGTTTCTGACATGAACAGCTAGAAGTGTGATGATTTTTTTCTAGGTGAGGGGAAGATTATTAAGTGAGTTTGGAATGTTTTGATGTTGAGGGCTCTTAGATACCAAAATAGTGTTATTGAGGAAACAGTTGGAGATCCTAGTCTGATTCATAATGGAAGTCTGAGGGATATATATTTTGGATCTGCCAGCATGTAAACTGTATAAGAAGGATGTAGATTACATTATTTAAGCAAAGCGTATAAGATAAGTAGAAGAAAAAAAAATCCTAGGACAAAATCTTGTAAATCTCCAAAAATGTAGAGCTCTTAGATACAAAGATAACTGAAAAACAAAAAACAGTAATTAGCTGCCTGGCATGTAGAAGGAACAAGCAAGCAAACAAACAAAACTGTGTTGTTTCTGAGAATCTGAAGGAGAAATGTATTTGAAAGAGGGAGTAATTCACTGGCTCAAATAACTGAGGTCAAGTGAAAAGGGAAACTCCACAAACATTCATTGTCATTTGAGGTCATGTGACAGAATTCTTGACTTCTTTCTTCCCCAGCCCCCATATTTACAGGTCCCCTGAATTGTTACTATTCATGCGTCATCATACACTCACTTATCAAAGCCAGATATCTGAGTGTGCTCATTGATCCTACCGTTCTCTACTTCCTAAGTCCTTGTCCCTTAACAAACCTTCTGCCTCCACAATATATCTGCATTCCTCCCTTTCTCTGACTTAACCTATGACTGACTATTCTAGTTTAAGCTTCTGTTATCACTCCACCTGTCTCTGTTCTTACCTTTGTTCCTTGTGCCCCTTCATTCCATTCAACACCTTTAAAGAGAAAGTCACATGGTATCTGTTCCGTATTTCAAAAATGTCACAACCAAGAATACTTTATCCAACCAAATTATCATTTAGAGTTGAAGGGCAAGTAAAGAGCTTCCCAGATAAAAATAAGCTAAAGGAATTTATTACCACCAAGCCAGTATTACAATGTCGATATGTTGGAGGAACTCCTTTAAGAAGTGGAAATGTTGGAGGCACTCCGTTAAGAAGAAAAAACATATATCAAAAACAGGATTAATGAATGGTAACAACTACATTCCTATCAATAAGTACCTCAAATGAAAAAGAATTATGTGCTCCAACTAAAAGATAGGGTGGATGAATGAATAAGAAAACAAGACCCCTACATGCTGCCTACAAGAGACTCACTTCAGATTAAAAGGCACACACAGGCTAAAAGGAAGGGGAAGGAAAAAGAAATTGCTTAAATAGACCTAAAAGGTATTTAAATCAGACAGAGAAAGATAAACACTAATCAAAAACAGACTCACAAATATAATGGATAATTTGGTGACAGAAAGAAGGGAAGGGGGGTTGGGAGACTGGGAAAATGGGGTGAAGGGTTAAAGAAGTACAAATTAGTAGCTGATGGATGGTCACGGGGATGGGGAGCACAGCAGAGGGAATGCATTAGCATTAATATGTTGGCTAGGCGGAGGGTCTGGGGAAGGAGAGAGCAATTGATGGGATCGTTTTATGAATTGTATAGCTGTCTAACCAATGTACTATTACTTGAAGCTAATTAAAATAAATGTATTTTTAAAAATACATTTAAGAAAAAAAATGTCAGTGACTTTTCTTTACGATTCTGAAAAAAACATAGCTTCCTACTGCGGATTATAAGGCATTCATGATCTAGAGACTGACTACCATCCTCTTCTGTTGGCCTCTTTCCCTTACTCACTAGACTGTATTCCTGTTGGCCCTTATTTACTTTTCAGGCACACAACAAATTCTTTGTCACCTTAATGTTTTGGTTATGCTTATGCCTTTTCCAAGAATGTTTTTTTTTCCCCCTCAGATATGATTGGCTATAGATCTCAGCTTGACATCTATTAAAAAGAAAGAAAAGAAAAAAGTTCTCTCACTAGGTAGGTAACTCTACACCAAATCACTTTTCTTTAAAACGTATCCCTATTTGTTAATATTTATATTTATTTACTTATTCTCTGTTCTTTACGAGAGGAGCAGTGGCCTTTCTTGTCCTCTTCACAGGTGCATTCCTCAAGCCTTTCACGGTGTCTGTCAGAGAGTAAGAGTTTAATATATATCTGCCGAAAGGAATCGAATTAGCGCTGTGTTAGTGAAGTGATAGGAACAGACTCTGTGTTGAAGTGACTGGGATAATGAGTGAGAGATAAAGAGAGGACCTACAAAAATGGCTGAGAAGGGGAAGGAAAGAATAAGACAGTAACTATAAAGAGCTGTGATTTCCAAAGAAAAATTTAAATGCTCTTTTAATGGATACTGGGGAGAGGAGGATGAGGAATAAATAGCATAACGAGGGAATATTCGATAGAGAAAGAGTACTGACAAGGCAAGTGTGGCTGTGACTCAGATACCTGTGAAGGGATTAATCACTGATAAAAACAAATTCTTCTCTCATTAAACAGAGGCATAAAACTGGGGGAGGGGCATGTTGGTATGCAGTTTCTGTGAACAGTTCCATAAATTTTCACTTAGTTAATGGCTTCACTTTTACTTCTGATGCTCCTTTTTTCCTTTTTTTTTTTTAAATTAAAAGCCTATAGTAACTCTATCATTAGATAATTTGAAATTGATAATTTCAGTTTAATAGGTTAATGGAAAACCTTTCTTAAATTGTATTATAGCTAGTTGCATATACTCCTGACATGAAATTAATGCAAAACTGTCCTACTAATTCAAATAAAATATGTCCTCTTTTTCTTATACATTGGTCTGAAAATTCTGGAGTATATTATTAATAAGACATTAAAGTGAGGCATTATGTTCTGGCTAAATTTGGAAATGCTATTAATTCTCTACCTATAATTTCTACTGCCTGTCAAAACACTTTAGTCAGTAAGTTTTATAAACTGGTCTTCTGAACTAGTAAATGCATTTCTCATTATTTTTCAGATATTATATGTAGTTCCTGATGGCTTCCAGTCATACTTTCTCATGCGTATATAATCTCTTGCCTTAAAAACACCATGAAGTCCTTATGTGAGAAGTAGTCAACTGATAATTCGCGGTAATGCTCTTCATTTCTACTGCTGAATGGATAAAATAGATAAAAAATATAGAGAAAAAAATAAATTTAAAAAAATTGTTTATTTTGATAATTTAACATTAAATAACTTCATATTCCATAGGGAGATAAGTAAATTCACTAATAGAAGGAGCTAGAATCTTTATTTAGGCTCATTCTCATTCTGCCTTTTTGATATGCTGAAGTAGTAGATGCACCTAAAGCTCAGAAACAGCTTTTTATCAATAAGTGCTGGATGTCATTCTAGATCAGAATTGAAGAAAGTGTGTAAATATGGAGGAAATAAATGGATGTAATAGATATTGCAGATGGCTTGCTGGGAAGTTTCTGTTGTGTCCATATGCCTCTCCTTAGTGAGGGCTCACAAAAGAGCAAGTAGCAATATATCTGAAAAAATTTCACCTAAAAATAGCACCGACTTTGGTCTACAGAATGCTGAAGAATAACTGAGTCAGATGCATGAACAGATTTCCATCCTATTGCAAAAAGCCATGAATTTTGACCTTCAGGACCAAACTGGAAGCTTAGTTGGTCCACAAGTCTCAAATCTTTCCTCCACAGAACATTCCTTTCCTCTTCCTGTTTCTTTATGTCTACTCTGGCATTCATTTTTCAATGTGGTATTCACCTGTGTCTCAAAAAACAAGTAATGTGGAGGTTAGTGTTAACACACTGCAGTGATCATTGCTTTAGTTTGTCTCAAGGCGATATTTCATTATCTGTCTACTTCGCCACCTTTTCTAAAATTCCCTTACCCTTAGCAAATACTTCAGCTGGACCAGGTGACTTGCCTGCTGGTATAGCACAGACCTTAATTACGGACTAATCTGAGCCTCGCTTCTCTTCTCTTTGTCGGGCCATAATTGCTACAATTTCCTGTTCACTGTAATCACCAAGAATGGAAGCACCAAAACACCTCCATGTGAATTTGAAACCTATTGTTCCTTGATACCATTATGTAGTAACAACCCCATCTTCTTGACATGATCAGTCAATCACATCTGCCAGCGCAGTAACTGATTTCTGTGTCCAAAGTCTAGTAGCATGAGGAGCCCAAAATACCCTGACCACAGCGGGTTTCAGGTTCAGAAATCTTTACCCACTCACTGGTGGGAGCTTCCTACTCCTGGGAGGTAACATTGACATCTGTAAAGTCATGAGTGTAGGAAGGACAAATTCCACAGGAGAGTTACTGGGAGTAATGGTGAGAGAGGTCAAGTCTAACTTTCTGTTTTCTAGACCCATCTATCCTAACATTTACAGATGCTGCAACATATGCTGGTCATTGGTTCAATAAATATCCCATATACCATCCTGGAGAAAAGTGTGCCAACCTAAGCTGGCACCAACCTTTTTACATGCAATTCCAAATTTCTATCAGGTCATCTGCATATAGATGATGCCGTATATTACAGCGGATCTCCTGGCCACGAGTTTGTCACATCTCTTTCACTGTGAAGTGTGTTTCTTTGTTTGAAGCAACGTTATGTATTATTTCATGTCAGTAAACAAAACCAGTTGTAAAGCCTTGTGGTGCCGTCGAAGGCACCATATGCAGGAGAGGCACGCCATGTAGAACAGGAATAATTCCAGTAAGGATGACTGGCTGATCCCTAGACGGGAAGCGTTGTGATGAACCGACTTGCTGTCCAGTGCTGGTGGTCTCCTTGAAGGAGAGTGTCACACCGAGGGCTTGGTAATGGTCTTTGTTTGCTGAACAGTTGGAGCGCCTGGCACTGCGCCCGTTTGTAGTTTCCCATCTGCCACCCCGTCCGCCTCACTGCTGCGTGCGTTGCCTACGTAACCTCTACCTTACAGGGGTTTGGGGGAGGTTGGAGGTGGTAGGGATTGAAAATACATCTCCATAAAGGAAAATAATGAATTAGGCGGTGGAAAGAGTTCAGTTGAAAACGGTTATTGACATGAACACAGGAAATGGGCTTAATTTTACGTCTCACCTCGACTGGCCTCGTGGTGCCTAGGGTCATGTTACTTAGGAGTGTGGGTGTTTTCGTGTGGGTGTTTTCGGATGACATTAGCATTGACTCGGTGGAGTCAATAAGGCAGGATGCCTTCCTCTGGGTGGTGGGTGTCACCCAGTCCTTTAAGGGCCCGAATAAACAAAAGTCAGAGGAAGCAAGTATTTGACTGTTCCCCCCACCCCCACCCCCAGCCTCGCTAATAGAGCTGGGACCTCTTACTGTTTTTGGTCCTTAGACTGAGATTTATACCATCAGTTTCCCTGCAGACTTGGACGGAATCGCACCACTGGCGTTTGTGGGTCTCCAGCTCACGGATGGCAGATTGTGGAACTTCTCAGCCTCCGTAATCTCATGAACCAACTCCTCTGTTTCTCTGGAGAACCCTAATACAGGAAAGAAGTTAGGACATCTAGGATATCAGATGAAAAGATAAAACTGAAAATTAATATGGACAAGAGACCTAAATAACATTTATTAAGCAAACAATATTCAACTTTTATCATATTCCCAATGATGTAGTATATAGTTCATAAATTTTCTTATATTCGGATTGCCTTTCAAAATTAGTATTAACATCACCATCTTAAAGGTGATGTGATTTAGGCCCATAAACATTTCCCAACACATCTTAGGTTACACGCGGAAGAGCGACCTGGCCGTTCAGCATGGGACCATTTTATTCCAACGCTCATGCTCTTGCTGAGTGAAAAGACCTAAACAGAGAACAATTCAAACTGTATGATTTCATTTATATTAATTTTTTCTAAAATGCAAACTAATGTATAATGAAGGAAAACAGATCTGGGCAAGCAGGGGTAGAAAGAGGGATTGACTGCAAGGGATGTCAGGACACTTCTGGGGGTGATGAAAACGTTTTTATCCCGATTGGGGTGATGGCTTCATGGGTGTATATATTTGTCAAAACTCATCAAATTGTACACTTTAATTGCACATAATTGTTTACCTAATTGTAGAAATTATGACTTAAAAATAACCATTTTATTAGTTATAAAAATAAGACACTCATGCATATATTGAAAACACAAATAGAATAAAAATAATTTTAAAAATCCAAAAGTAATCTCTATTTTAATTTTCCTTTATACTTTCTGCTAGACATGAAAATTTGTGTTTATTTGTATGAATTGAAACTTTCCTAAATATATACTCAGATCTAAAAATAGATTTTATGTTTCAGCAGTTTTTGCTTACATATATACACACACACACACACACACACACACACATACACACTTCTAACAGAAAAGCTGCAAGTTCTGTAAACTCATAAATAAGACTATTTGAGGGAAAAAAAATCTAAAAACACATGTTGCAAAACCAGAGATTCTCTCAAATGAAATGAGTAATTTAAGGAATAGGGTAACATTTCCCTATCAAAATATGAAATTATTTTATTGATGAAGGTATAGTGAGATAGACAATGCATATTATAAACTGTGAGGAACAAGAACATGTAAACAAAATGAGCTTTTTAATGATAATTTGTTTATACTTACGAAAAGCCGTAACATAATTTACATTTTCCCATTTAGTTGTTAATACTGGGAAGTATTAATGAGAAAAGTAATCAGTAATTCAGCCAAACTCTTGGTAAAAGGTGTTGATGTAATAATTTCTAAGATAGAAAAAAATTTATATAACTCAATTGTCCAACAGTACAAGAGTAATTATAATGAAGAAATTGGTCCCTATAATAAACAGAACTTCAATTTACACTAAAATCTCAACTAATGCAAAGACTATTATATTTGCCTCCCTATTTAAACTCTACAAACTAGTTACAGAGCTGAAGTATTTACTGCATAAATCATATGACTTATGAGCACCATGTTTAAGTAGCTTTTCATTACTGTATAACTACAAATCCATCTCTTTCCTAGTCGAGGATATTCTGTGTTACATCACCTACCTGTGGTCACAGCGCTTTTGCTCTCCTTCTCATCTCAAGATTAATCTCGAAGGGGGTCATTGATTCTATTTTTTTTACAAGAAAACTCAGTAATTTTAATATAGGTATTGGGAAACTGCTGATAATTCAGTTCTTATAAAGGTCAAGGTCCTATTTTTAATTTCTTAGTCTGATATTATTTTTCTCAAACTTTGTGCAAATTGTTTTACACAAATATGATATTATGAAGGCATCAAATCATAGTTTTTAGTAATTATTAAAAGAAGTATGAATATCTTTGACATATAATACCAAGTTAAAATGGCATAACACAATTCTGAATCCAGCCTAAAGGAGGGACATAAAGATGAGATCAAGGTTGAATTAAGAAGCAACTACAGTAATGAAGGGGTTTGGAAAGTATATAGTTGTAGTCGTACTTCTTAATTGATTATAGTTGTAACTGTATTTCTGAATTTTAAATATGTGCATATATATATGTATGTATATAAATTTTATATATGTGTGAGTGTATATAGATACATATATGTATATGTGTGTGTACACACACACACACACACACACACACACACACACACTGGATACATCAAAGATTGGGTAATGTTTCATTTCTTCAAGTGCCATCTCACAAACCCCCACCCAAGGTCCAAATTCTCTTACTCTTTACTGTTAATTTGTACCTTCCAGAATAAATTGTTCTTTTGGGGTTTGTCTCATAATCCACAGGTCTTACCAGTGTACAAGAAGTCACGTGATTTAAATAATTGCATCACTCCTAACCAACATTAGCAAAGGATCTACAGTATTCACAGTGCTACTGTGGTAGAATCTGAAAGTTCTAAGATGATGTAGAGAATAACTATGAGATAGCTCACAGACAATATTGAGAAACAAATAGATGATTTTAATGCAATGTAAAAATGCTTTGAACTAGTAAAAGTGTATTGATATTGAGGTCATAGAACACATAAAACAAATGGAGAAAGTTAGTAACGTTTTTTGGATAACTGAGTTTTGAAGAATGAATTGAATTTCATTGTTAAAGAGTCAGTATAACAGGCAGATTAAGTAGAATGTGCAAAGATACGCTCATAGAAAGAATGAGAATATGTTTAAGGAGATACAAATTGTTCCATATGGCTAAAGCATCAAGTTCAAGATGACAAGTGGGAACAGATGAGGCTAAAGGGACAGGAAGCTGTCAGCTTACAAAAAGATGTAATTGTTATAAAAATAATTCTGACTTCCTCTTGGGGAAGATGGAGAAAATTGAAGAATTTTAATCGAGAATGAGATAACCAGTTCTTCGTTTGTTAAGGTCATGCTGGTAATAGTGTGTATGAACTTGAAGTAGGTGAAGATTGGGGAGAAATACTCTCCATGGAGGCTGTATGTAACTTAAATGGAAGAGGATAGATATTTGAGGCAGAGCCAATGAAATAGATATAATAGAACAAATTATAAAAACTGTAGCAATAGTAGTAGCTAATATGTATAAAATGCTCACTGAGTGCCAGGGTTTATTCTAAGTGCATATAACTTATTTAAGACTCATATAATATATGCATTAGGTAGTATTATTATTCTCAATTTATAGGTGAGAAAACTAAAGCACGAAGACATTAATCAATTTACTCAGGATCACTTGGCTAAAATGTTCTAAAGTCAAGATTTGAAGCCAGGCAATTTTGCTCTAGAGATTTTGCTCTGAATTGTCATGCTTATTGACTTGCTTAATAGATGAAATATAAGACAAAGACAAAAGACACAGTTCATTCACTAATAATGGTTGGTAAAGATAGTGGACAATTTGTCACAAGCATTTAGCTTGTAGAAGGAATGGTGCCATTACTTTAACTTAACCCTGCATGTGAATGAAAAGTCTATTTATTTAAGGCTCACAAGGCCATAATCAGAATCTGAACCTTTCCAGTGGTGACTTAACCCAATTCCTCAAAAACAGATATTCCAAAAATTACTTTACAAATTAAAGTCTGTAAATGACAGCAAATATCATCACTGCCTGAAGTGTACACTTGCTAAATTTTTATTCTTTTACATCAAAATTATGAAAATAACCCACTCCTTTAAACTACTCCATTGACTCCTAGAGAAATAATTCAAAACTGCAAAAACAATATCATTTTTGTCACCTTGCTCACTGACTAATAACAAGCCAATGGCTAACAAATAGCATGTAGTTAATCTTTTCTCCAAATTAATTCATGTGTGCAAACAGGGTACAGGTACATTTCACATTAGTGTTGTGACAGCCAGTGTTCTCAGGCATTTTTTATTATAGCCTGACATGCTCACATTAGACATCCCTGGCACTTACTCAGGAGCAAATACTGTGAACTTCACAGAAGTAGAGAGTTTCTTAACAATAAAATAACTCTGTAGAGAGACTTAAAAAGAATGTCCAAATCCTTAAAATAATTTCAGCACAAACCAGGCTATATTTGTACAACTGTCATCTATGCTATAAACAATGATATCATAACCTGTTTCCAGAGGCCCTCTGATGCTAAATTCTCCCTCTAGGCTGACCTAGATTTCCCGAGAATACCTTCTGGGTTCTGGTTTGCCTCGCTGCTCCTTCCCGGAGCTTCAGAGCTGTTTGTTCATAGCACTCTCCTCCCTGCTTACACTGAATTTTCTCTCCCAGTTCAGTACTTTTGAGAACACCAGATTGGAGGTACATGTGTGTGTTATCAACACTCTCTGCAGAGAGCCATAGTGAACACTACTTTCATACTGGTCGTAACTGTTTGCCATTTAATTTTAAATCTACCTTCTGGCCTCTAAGACCTGTCCAAATCTGTCTGCCACAAAGAACACGACACATTATCACCTCTTCACAGCCTTCATCACAGTTAAGAGCTTGAGGCTGTTGGATGACCTGTTCTTACAGCCTGTCTCCTAAAAACCCAGTCTGCCTTTCTTGTTTTCGTTTTTTTCTACTTATTTATCTATCAGAGCAGTGTTGTACAGAATGTAGCTTGTGAGAGAGTCAAGCCTGAGGCTCCAATTAGAAAAGGTTGAATGAAACTAAAAGTCAGGATTGTTGCAATCTGTCTGCCATTAAATTCTTCGGCTCCAGGTGTGTTCCATGTTGAGAAGGTGAGAGGCTTAAAGGGGGAAAAGAAGACTAGTGTAATTATTGTTAGGATGTAAGTTAGGCAGATTTAACTACTACCTTGCCTGTTTTGCACACAAACTTGTGTGTAGATCCCCCTTATCACTACCATACTACAAATAAGACATGTTTTATTACATCTATCTCTTCTTTTTACTAGGTTTAATTTTTTAATCTCTCAAAATAATGAAAATAATGGCACATATTAGATGATGCAACACTTTTAAAACAATGGGAAGCTTTTATAAATATAAACCTAAATGAAACTTACTTGGATTCTCAGTTATAATTCTCATGCTACACATTTAGACACATGGATTAGGGTAAAGTATTTACTTTTATTTTTAATTATCCTTTGCTTGCCTGACTTTCATGTGTTTAGATTACGCTTTGATATAAAGTGTATTCACATAGACACCACTTCCTATTTGTTAAAAATCAATGAAAAAAATATAAGTACTGTGCATTAGGGTTCTCCAGAGAAACAACCATCAGGAGATATATCTATATTCTATATCCATATCCATTTTCATATCTGTATCTCCATATGTGTGTGTGTGTGTGTGTGTGTGTGTGTGTGTGTGTGTAGATAAAAAGTGATAGAGATGGAGAGATAGAGATAGAGAGAGATGGGAGAGAGAGAGAGTGAGAGAGAGAGAGTTGGGAGGCGGAGAGAGAGAGAAAGAGAGGGAGGGAGAAGGAGAGGAAGAGAGAGAGAGAGAGAGAGAAAGAGAGAGAGAGAGAAAGAGAAAGAGAGAGAGAGAGAGAGAGAGAGAGAGAAAGAGAGAGAGAAGAGAAAGAAAGAGAGAAACAGAAAGAGAGAGAGGTGGAGATTTCTTTTAAGGAATTGGTTTGTGTGATTGTGGAGACTGGTAAATTCAAAACGTTGGGTGGGCCTTCAGGCTGGAGACCCAGAAGAGAGTTCCAGCTCAGTCCAAAGGCAGTCAGCTGGCAGCATTCCTTCTTCCTGAGAGGTCAGTCTTTGTTCTTTTAAGGCCTTCAACCAATTGAAAGAAGTCCATCCACATTATGGAGGGTCATCTGCTTTATTCAAAGTAAATGTTAATCTCATCCAAAAAAAATTCTTCACAGAAACATCCAAAGTCATGTTTGTCCAAATGTCTGGGCACTGCGGCCCAGCCAAGTGGACACAAAATTAACCATTACAAGCACCCTGTACATTTAACAATATAAAAAGAGTAATGATAATGAAGAATAAAACACATTTGTTAGGATTAATTATAATATTTATTTAAAGATATGATATAGCTAGTTTCTCCCTTAATTTCTAACGTTTTTTTTTTTTTTTCCCTATGGAAACATTTTTGGTTACTTTATAGTCTATAACTGTTTCAGCTCAGTTCATCTAAATTAAACACATACCCACAAGCAATATAGGGTAAAGTCAGAGCTAATATATTTCATTATTAAGAAGGGAAACGATGTCTCTCTCTCTTCTTTTCTCATAATTTTTAACAATTTACCAAATTGAAAAATGTATTGAGAATATTCTTAGATATTGCCAAAAATCCTTAATTCACCTAGACCTACTAACTTTAGCTGGCTCTCGATAAATTAAACAGGCTGGGGAACACATCGACTTCCCTTGTGAGATGGTTTTTAACACCCAACCCCTTGTTGATTTTCTTGCAAAATCACGTATATTGTCTATAGATTTTACCATAACTTAATGAATTTATAAGGAAATGAACACTAAATACCCAAATATAGCATTTGTTCTTTTAAATGAATTATTTTATTGTAAATCTTAGTTTATTTTCTGCTAAAATGGAGAATTTGAGATCATTTTACTAAGATCTCTTATGTTCCTAGTGTTCTGTGCTTCACTATCTTAACCATCACACCACATATCATGCCAGAGAGTAAACCTACAGTCAAGCCTGAGTTCAATGGTAGTTAACAGCTGCTGTTTGCTGTGGACGTTAGTAAGTGCTTTGCGTATATGTCTCTGATTGTTCGTCAGATCTATGAAATAGTGATTATTCCCACTGTGCAGTTGAGGACACTGGGGAAATAGTGTCCTCATATGACAGTAAATTAATATTGTCATGTGGCTAACATTTTTTAGAGTCATAATAGGTATTATAACCAGGCTAAGTAAATTCTCTTTCTGAGGTTATAAAAACTACCACAGACTTAGTTACTTAGAGTTTCGGGTTACTTCATTTATATAAATTAGGGTTGCCAGATAAAATACAGGCTGCCTGGTTAAATTTGAACTTCAGATAATAAATCACAATAATAAAATGTATGAGATGTGCTTAAAAATTATTGTATCTGATGTTCAAATTTAACTTGTCATCATGTATTTTATTTGCTAAATCTGAAAATCCGTAATATAAATTAAAAGTTATTCGTGATGTAGAATTAGTCAGTATGTACTTTAGAAACAAATCTCAAATCTCAGGACATAAGGTAACAATGATTTTATTTTTCCTGTTTTTGGGGTAACATAAAACCGCACGACCGCAAGTCTTTGAATCTTTGACATACCTCTGTGTTCAGAACCTCTGCATTCCATTCTTTCTTTCCATATTTTTTGGTCTTATTTCCTACCAACTTGTTTTAGTTTACTCCTCTCAGATTTTTCATGCAGTGGCTTGAATATTTTAGACATTGCCAATCAAAGTGATTGTTCTTTTCTGGTTGCTAAATTGATCAATCATATTGTGTGAAAAATTAATCTCATAGCATTTCTCAAATAGATTTATTACTGCTGAATGTTCAGATTTTCTTTTCTTTCTAACATCTCAATTTAGCACTTTTCCATATGCCTGATGTGGTCAGAGGCTGATCTCTGAAGAACTGAGGAATATTAGGATCATTATTTGTAAATGAATAAATGGTTATAAAATATATAGCAATTAAATTTTACTTAAAAGTTCAGATCACGCAGAAGTCTGAGAAAATTGTTACAAAATAAAAGATTATTTTTAGCTCAATTATTGCTTAGCAATAGAAAAGGTTTATGCAACAATTTGAACATTCACATGCAATCAGAACAACAAATTTTGATTTGGAAAATGATGCATTTGCTTATATGGGACCCTTGGTTGGTAGAGTACCTTCTATTAAGAAAAGCTCATTAAAGTATTTGACATTTTACCCAAAACTGTTTATAAGAAGGTGTCTGTACTGGTTTTCTTCTATGTGCGATCAATTATAAACATGCTCTTAGAGGAACTTTAGATTTAGATTTCCATATAAATAAAAAGGAACAGAAATAAAAGTACTAGGTATTTCCTAGGATCTAGGAATTGGAAATCAGAGTATATCTTTAAATATTATTTATGGAAAATATGTATCATCTCAAATAAAAAAAAAAATCTAATTTATCCTAAATCATCCTTCCAGTAGCAAAGCACATTCACTGGCTTAGGGTTACTAGTAGTTTTCCTGAATCAGGGATATAATTCATATGTGCTTATACAACACTTGCAGACCCTCCCACTGACACACACATTCAAATTGCCTAATAGTTCATTAGTACTAATAGTTCATTAGTACTATTTTAATGACTCCCAAATACACACAGAAAACCCAAGATTCTCAGGTCATTGGTCATCCTCATGCCTCATCACCTAGATGCTACTCTCTATTCTCCCTTGGGCTTTACACAGACTTAATCTCACACCCGTTACACAATCTAAAGTCCTTCTGATCTGACACTCATAATCTCAGTCACCAAAATCTCCGCTCTCAATAATGTCCATCTGATGTTCCATTCACCTTCTTGCTTTAAGCAGTAACAGTCCATCACTTCTAGGGATGGTTGGTTCCTCTTCAACCCTTCTGATTAATCTTTTTTTTCCCCTACTCCCCAGGCTAACATTGTCCCTAGAGATAGATTATATTTTCATCTTGCTTCTTCCATTGCCATTTCCTGATTATTATTTTTCAACTTCTTTAAAACTCTTCCTTTCCTTTGAAGTTCATTATAATAATATTGCCCATTGCTTTTTGCAGTTCTATACAAACTACTGCCTCATTTCTCTTTTCTTTAGTCCTTTAGAAATTTAGTGTTACTAAACAGTAAAAATATAAAACAACCAAAAAAAACTTACTACTGCTTTTTTTTTCTTTTTTTACATTACTATTGTTTTCTTTCTTGGTGATTCTGATATTCTAGTAAAAGTTAATTCTAATACCATCTACTTTTCAACTCATTCACTCTGGTATTAGAACTCCAAATAATTTAAATTCACCAATTTATTTAATCTATTAATATTGCCACCTTCTCATTGACCCTATTTCCCCTGTGACTTCCATTCACTCATCTCGTTCTGGACCAATCATCTCTTTAATAGCTCCTTATGTGCACTTTATCTCTCTGGAGAGTCACACTTTATGTTGTACATGAATAAGAAAATCCTGAGTCTAACTTTCTATTTTAAACCTTCATCTACTTAGCTAAATATATGTGTACAAATATAGAACTACCTTGTCTAGTAACAGTGTATATCCATGAACATTAACATCAAGTTGGCCCTTGGTATTAACAAAACAATTGTTTTTACCTAGCGAGTGCACTCTCCTGATCACTTCAGTGATGATTTTACACCTCAGGCCTCATGTTCATCTTTTTATTTTTCACTTTCAAGTGATGAAAATAAAAGCTATTGAAAGAGAATACCTACCAGTCTCACCAACAAAACTATCAACTGTCCTAGACTTTACTTCTTGTAGTTTTCAAAGGGTAAAGAACAGGTGGTCATATCTAGGAATGTGTTCCTCATTTGTGCACTGGCTTCTCTTATTTCTCAGCTATTCATGTGCTCCTCTTGTAATTTGTCTGTTCTTTCTCCCTAGTCGTTAATTATTCCCTCCGTACTCCCATCAGCACACACCAGAGTTTCTTAAAATTTCTCATTTCATGCTGCCCTCAGTACCTCAGTAATGTTTTCAGAGCTCCCAAACCAAAACTAATATTTAACTACTTTTTTTGCCAAGTAGTTTAGTCCAAATAAGTTAATCAGTTTTTTTCATTCTGAACATTCAGTACCCTATAACATGACAACTCTCTTCTGCCTGTTGCTCAGGCCCCAAATCCTGACTTCTGTCTCTCACATTCTACATCCGTACCTACTGGCTCTAACTTCACAAAAACTATTGTCTTTAACTTCTCAGATCTAAAATCTAACTGTTTCTCACCAGTTCCAGCACTGCCACTCAATTTCAAGTCATCGGTATTTCTCTTCTAGATTACAGTGACTCCCTACTTCCACTATTGCCCTGACCAATCCACAGAACAGAAATGACCCTCGAAACCCTGAGTTAGATTATGACGGTCGTCTCTTTGAAACAATCCAATGGCTTATCTCATTCAGACTAAAACTCAAAACTCTGTGTGATCTACCCAATACAATACTTCTTTATCCTTTGGACCTCATCTCCTCCAGTTCCACTTCCAGCCGCAATGGCCTTTTTATTTATTTATTTATTTTTTATAGTGACCTTAGTTAACAAAATCCAATAAGTTTCAACTGTACAGTTTAACAGTAAGGCATATATACATTTATACTGTGCATTCACCTCCCATAGTACACTGGCCTTCTTTATGTTCCTCGGACATACAAGACTGGTTCATCTCAGAGCTCTTGCTTTGTTCTGCCTGCCTGAACTGCTCTTCCCTTATGTAGGAGTTTGACTCACTTCCACACTTTGCTCTAGTCTTCGCTAAAAACCCCTATAGCAAAGACACCTTCAGTTACTGCCCCATCTAAAATAGTATTCTACTTATCACTCTTCATCTTCTTACCCTGAGTTTTCTACTCTTAGCCCCATTAATCACCACACAAAAGAGTCTATGTTCATTTATTTACATATTATCTTTTGCTCTCTGGCACCCTATCAAGAAAGTAAATCTTCTGAAACTAGAGACTTTTTTACTACTATATCCTGGTTCCTATTAAATTTTAATAGATATTTTGATACATGAACAAATAGAAAAATGAATTAATTTGTTGAAAAACATTCTGAAGCCACATTGTGACAGCAGAAAAGGTCACAGTAAAGGATTAGAAGTATTGGGCAGCACAGCGTCAGTTGTACCTCATACATCCTTGATAGGAATAGGAATGGACTTCATTTTGACTTATTAAGTATTCTCAAAAGGAGTAGTTCCTCAAAGTGAACGAAGAGGCCAGTTACGTTTTGTTACCTTCTGAGGTATAAGCGAAGAATTGCACCGAGATTTCTATTTATTTTACTACAGCATAGAATGAAAGGCGAGTAGTGACAGGTTGAGGGAGACAAAGTGAGGCCGATTCGTGAATGGCTTTATAGTCTGTGTGTGCATTTTGTTCTTCACTGTCAGTGCCCTTAGGACTCTAATTCCAGATCATGACAAGTTGTGCAGGAGCCAGTTTTATAGTGTCAGCTCCTTTTAGCAATCAGGCTGAATTAAGAGTCAGTCACCTACTTCTGAAAATAAATAATGTGTGTTAATGCTTTCTGGTTTTAATATGGGTATTTTTTATTGAAATGCCAATGAACATAGGGAAATCATGTTTCCTGTTACTTTATATGGCAGAACTACATATAACAAGCTTATTAATTATTTCAATGAGAGTAATTAAACTTTCCATTCCCATAATTAACAATGCATAGCATTCTTGGTAATGTGTTTTCATGATCACGGCTAATTGTATCCATCTGCTTATTTTTAGTGAATTTGATGGCATGTTTGCAGAAATTAATTGACAATAAAACATGTAAAGTTATTAGCTGAATTCAATTGAATGCCGTTAGTTAAATGACTTTTATTATGCAAATATATTTAACCTACAGGTAGGATCATTCACCTTAATATTTCAGAGCAATATTACTGAAGAAATAGTAAATTAATTGCCAATAACTGACACTTAAAAAGTATGTAATGGCAAAAAATATATAATAAATATATAAAAAGATGGTCAATCTTACTAGTGGTAAGGAAATGTGAAATAAAATAATGACAAATACTTATATTCTATTAGTAAGAGAGTATGTTACACAGTTTGAAGAGTGCAATATGTAGGGCCACCACATACAGACATGCAAGTTGTTTATTTTTAATGTTGTACAGAAGTTCAGATGTGTGTAGAATGGTCCTGTGCATGGAAATGTGCGAGTTTCTGTAGCACTTGGCAATCAAGCACACCCAGGGGCAAGCATATTCCCCTGATATTTTTTCTAGCAACTTAGGAGTGAACTGCCACAGGTAAGACACCTTTCTGTGAATGACCCCCCCACACACACCAGTCCCCCTTCACATGACTTCACAGGGAGCTCTGAGTTGAACCCATTTCTCTGACACCCCAGAGCATGGCTTTTCAGCAGCTCCTGCTGAGGACCCCCAGCAAATTCTCCGCCATCTGTGGCTATGCCTTCTCCAGTGACCTGAATTCCAGCCCTGGTTGGTGATGAGGGATTCTGTCTATGGGCGTTCTGCCTCAACCCTACAATTACTGTATTTTTATAGTTCTCTTTAACTATTATTAGCACTTTCTCGTCTCTCACCCTTTGTTAATAATTCTTTATAATAAACTTAGTTCCAATTATTGTGTGGTTTCTGTTATTCCATTGAACCCTGACTTACACCGTGCTAATTCTATCCTCATGAATAAAAAATCTTCACCCCTCATTTAAGGCGTCATGAGTGTGTGTATGTGTGTATGTGTGTTTGATTTGCTTTGTATGTTTTCATTAAAGTACTGAATTTTAAAAATTTGACTGTTAGAGCGTGAAATATTTGAAATGATACTTACATTATTATAAAACTTAATACAGAATTATATAATAAGAAAACGGGTGGAAAATAATAAAATTTATATGTGTCTAAAGAGATAAAGAGCAAATAATAGAATAAGACAGACTATACTCAAGTCTTTCTGGTGCTACTTAAGAAAAGTGCAGGTTGGTTTTAAAGGGCGATGGCACCAATGCGTAAGTCATTAATTTCCCAGTCCTTTTTGTAATCTAATAGGCATGTGGGCATTGCTTTTTGTTTCAGTCTATATCGCCGCTTTTAAGTGCCTAAGCAGCGGAAAGTGGTAGTTGTCTCCCAATGTCACTTCTCCTTTTACTCCACTGTAATATAATTCTTTGCATTTCAGTGTGGGAATTTTCCCTCAATCTATCCTAAGCTCACTGATTCCTTCCGTGGTTGTATCCAGTCTACTGATGAGCCCATCAAGAGAATTCTTTGTTTCCATTACAGTGTTTTTGATTTCCAGTATTTCCTTATGATTTATTCTTAGAGTTTTCATCTCTCTACTTCCATTACCCATCAGTTCTTATGTATTATCTACTTTCGCATGAGAGCCCTTAATGTATTAATCATAGTTATATAATTTCAGTCTGAAAATTTAAAAATCTGTGTCATATCTGAGTCTGGTACTGATGCTTTTATTGTCTCATTCTTCAGTTTGTGTTTTTTTTCTTTGCCTTTTAACATGCCTTTTAATTTTCGTTGAAAGCAGCTATAATGTATCAGATAACAGGTACTGAGAAAATAGGCTTTAGTGTGAGGTTTTATATTAATCTGACTAGGAGTTAGTCAGGGTTTAACATTTGTTGTGGCAAAGAAACTCTATGGCTGCCAGAGGCTTCAAATTCTTCTGATGTCTTTATTTTTATCTCTACTTTTGACTTCCAGCTTCATAAGAATGCCTCTTCACGTAGATTCTGTATCTTGCAGCTCCTACAGCTGTAATCCACCTTTATTACACCAGAGCTCTGTCGGTAGTGTATGGGAGAGGGGTAGCACTCTATAATCTTATGAACATATCTCATTCTTTTAATAGACCACTGTCTCTGGGCTGTGACTTTCACAAGTGTTTCTTATTCCTTCTTCCTTTAGACGAGACAGGAAAGCAGGAGGGGCTAGAGTGAGAGAAACACACCTCCTCCAGCAGGGATAAGACTCAGGGAATGTCTTTTCTCTGCAGAGAAGGTGTGTGTGATACATAATTCTGTGAACATATTTCACAATAATTATTCTTTGACTCCTGCTAGAACCATGAGAGGATCTTTCCTGGTTCTTCGCCATGAGAACCTGGTGGGATTGCTAGAGGCAAAACCCTCTTAAGACCATGAACCTTGGAGATTCTCGCTTAGACTCCAGACATTCATCAACTTACCATTTAATTGTTCTTGTTGGTTTATGGCTCCACGGGCCTCTGCTCCAGGTGAGCAGATCTTGACTGAAACTCCTGGATCTTCCCATCTCTCCAGATTTCAGGGAGGCAGTTTGTCCTGCAACCTCAATTTCCCGGTGGAATTAGGAAAACTCATTTTCAGTTTGTTCAGATTTTTCTGTGTTAGAGCATGAGCGATGATGGGCAAGCTCTGCGCCTGTTAACACTGGAACCCAAAGTCAAAAAACTATGTCGAAATCCTAGAGTTATTATCAGTTATTATCAGTTCACCAGAGAAAGTTAAATGATGATTTTTAATGGAAGAACACTGGTTTAGAAGACAAAACCACTCAAGTTCTAGTCTTTTTATTCCACTTAAAACAGTATAACTTTTTTCAAATCGTATGCTACACAGTTTCATTTTTCTTATTGAATGTAAGAATACTGATATTTTTATATAAGAATATAAGAATACTGATCAAAATATCTGGCAGTTTGCATCCTGGTGCAATGAAGGAATAGGCCGTGGGATCTTGCTAGGTGTCTAACTAGCTTTAGCAAAATTCGGAATGGCTGCAGGTAAGTCTTGGATTCTGGAAAGGCCAAAGCAAAGGTGGTTTTCTGTTCGCAGAGTGCCATCTTGCAGTTCCTTGTTGGCCCTATATTCATGGCACCTGAAGTCTAGGATGACCAGCCATGGACATGATGGCTCGACTGCCGCTGTGTACAGAGCAGCCACCCTGGAGTACTACACTGCAGGGGCCCATGGACTGGCAGGAAATGTATCAAAGAACTTAAAGGTAAAGAGTATTACTCGCAGTCAGTTGTAGCTGGCTTTTTGTGGACATGAAGAATTGGATTCTTTCATCAAAGCTACAATTGCTTATCATTCTATACACCCACAGACCTCTGCTTGAGGAAAAAAAAGGCAACAGAAAGCTATCTAAAAGATGTCTGAATTCCTTATTTTCTCAGGATTCTAAACACTCTAAACAGCTGCCCAGCATTGGTGATTCCAGTCTACCGTCTCACCGTTTTACCATGAAAAACACAATTTCGCACTCTTCTAATTCAATTTGAGCCAGTTGGAAGTTTCATTAGCTTTGCAACCAACTAAATTTTTGCATTCGAGTCTTAATCACTTTTTAAGTGTTACTTTGGCTTCGAAGAAGCTACTGTGTCTAAAGTAGTGGGTTTTGATTGAGTTGACTATTTAAAAAAATTATTTGTATTTTAATGATGATACAGAAGTTATAGTAACATTTGGTTTTGTAGAGAAATTACTTCTATTCTGATGGATAAGTTCAATAAAGGTAGACCTCCCTCCTTCCGAAAAAAATCTGTCATGGTTTTTATAGAGGTGATAGGAGAAAATTAAAATAGAAGTACTTTTAAATTGTAGAAATCTTAGCAATGCAAGTGAAATATATTCTTAGAAAAAAGTAATAGTTTCATGGAAAGATGTACAATATTTTCAAAAATGTTTTAAAATGTCTTAAAAGGACAAAAATATTCCCAAAGTAAATAGAACACGGTAGGCTCTGTTAAACAGTGCATTTGTCACAATGTCTAAGTAAGAGGTCATGGATCGCAGGCTGTATACCAAATTTAGACATGCCCCATTGTAAAGATCATAACAGTGTCACAAGATATACTGAATACCAGAATGGAAGGTAGGACCTACTGCTGCAAGAGTGGCTCTGAACATCTTAATCTCAGACGTTACTCTCTGAATCGCCCCCCAGCACATGCTCCTGTAGAGTTAATTATTAAAGCTGGTTACGATTATTTGCCTAGGAAAGAAAAGGAAAATAGCAGTCTTTGGGTTTTATTGTATTTTTACTTTTATTTTGCCCCCAATACATAGAATGATAAAATTGTAATTAAATTGTAAATGTTTGAGGAACATTTATTTATTTATGTTTAAAAAGATGACTCCGGCGGTTCTGTGAAGAGGGGCAAAAAGCAGGGAGATTAGATAGCAGGCTGTTGCTCTCCTCCAGGTGGGAGGTGAGAGCGGTTCATGCTCGGGGATTAGTAGTGGGGATGGTGAGCAGCAAATGGAATAATTTTTAAAAACTTCTTCCCAATTATTTTTTAAAATTTCAAATTTATATATATCAAGACTGTTAACTATGAGTAGCCTGTACGTTGTTTTTACACCCCCACATCGATGGAGGGGGATATAAATATGATTTTCTCAGTGTAAATACTTCCATCAGCTCTGCTTTCAAGCCACCAGTGTGAAGTTACTTAAAGCAGCATTGTAGAGTTGCACATAGTCAGCTCTGATTCCACTCCCACGACTCGTGTCTAGAGTCTCGGAGTTTATCCACACACTACAGTTATTGCATGTTTTATATAATACCTGCTAAGTTCCAAGGTATCTAGGCACAGCTACATGAGATTTGGGGGACTAGGAAATGAATCGGAATACTCAATATAAACAAAGAAAAAAATTACAGAACTAAAATAAATGTATATGGGCCTTGGATAGAATGCCAAGGTTGTAAGTGAAACAACCTCTGCTCGATGTCTGACCAGAATCCCTAGATCGTTTGGTCTGTTTTAGTTTACCCTCTGACCAAAAAGCTAGGTCTCATTTCAAGCCACAGGTCAGACAGACATATAAATGGATACTAGCATATGTAAAGACTGTCTGTCTTGATGTGAAACAGAGGGTAATACAATGTGAATGAAGATCAGACAGCTGGAACCCTTCACACCCCTGAAAGTGTATCGTAAGTTATGGAATCTGTTTTTCTTAGTTCAAGCTCCATGCGAAGTGATTTGAACAGTGCCTTCTCTATTTTAATTGCCATCAGTTCTGATATTCAAACTCAGTTAAATCTACAAAGGGCTGTTAGAGTTTTTGCCTTAAATATATACTTTTTACCTCTGCATATTAAAAAAATATATATGCACCAAATCAAGGCTATCTAAAATTTCCTTTACAAATAGAGGAACGTATACATTATTTAGAAATAGAGACTAAAAGGCTTACTATAAATGAATATGTAAATATATCAAAGGATGAAAATAATGTGTTTCATAAGGCAATATAGAAGATATACCAAAATTAATAAAGGCAATGTCACATCTTTGTGCAACTCATGCTTTTGAATAAATAGAAATTATCCTGCAGTCATAAAATTAAGCATGTACTCAAATTTAATCACCCTTATCCAGAATACTTGTATATTTCCAAGAAAGATTTTCCAGAGACATGCAAACTAATATCTGCAAATTAATGTTGCATCAGTTCCTGATCTCTCTCTCTCTTTGTCACAAGATTATAAAAGCTTGGTTTTATAACCAATAAAGGATTATGTAGGGGATGAATTTAATCTGTGAATTATAAGAGGGAACACAGTCTTTTTCTGAGTATGTCTTTACCTGTGATAATTTGAAATTTCCTCAAAGTGCTATATTTTCTCGGTATATTTTCAAACACTAGGAGAACTCCAAAGTGAATGTACTAGGGAGTCTTAGGAAAAAAAAACAAAGAGAAGGAGCAACAAAAGGAATTGTGAATAGAAAGCAGAGCGTGACCTTCACCTTGGCTTTGATGCCCCGAAAGTCTGGGCCATGAGCAGCGTTCTTCGGGGCCGTTGTGAGCCCACCATTTAAAGTGGAACCGGTCTGCATCATTGGCATGTAAAGTTTCTTCTGTAAGTGAATTTTCTGATCACAAAGCAGACAACCTTTAAGACTACTCTAAGCAGGTTGTTTTCTCCGATATGCAGCACACACTGGAAATGTGAAATGTGAGGAAGGCAAAGTGAGGATTTGTTTGCTCGTGTGAAAAAAGTAGAATTCACAACAGAATCGATTCTTCCTGTTTATTATCTGTTCTCTTCATTGACCATGTTTCACATACAGAAGTCAACCATCGTATTCCTAACA
>NW_011888787.1:10931130-10945003 GCF_000151845.1 Pteropus vampyrus | reverse complement strand
AAATTGAAAGTAGGCAAGAAATGATACCATTTGACTGCTTAGAAAACTGGAATAGTCTCAGACAAAGATGACGGTAGCTTCAATGACATTGGATTATGGAGAGAAGCATCCATTTGAAGAATGCCTTTTTTATATAACCACAATATTGGCATTTTTTTTTGATTTGTAGCTTAAATTCACCTTATAATATTTTAATATGTGGGTAATATTTATATTCTTTCTGTATGTCTAATCTATATCCCAAACTAGAGTATACATTAGTCAAGAACAAAACATTTTATTTCATGTTTTGCTAGGAAAGAGGGAGCCACAGAGTTCCATGTGTCAGGCGATGATGAGTTCATTCTTGCAATACCCACATAAGTACCAATCTAATCTGCCTACAGTACTATCAAGACAGCTCCATCAAGATCATTAAATCGATTGCCATCTCTAGACCTGTGCACATGCTAATCTTTCTTCAAATCTTACCTCTTTCCAGCTCCCCAAATTTTTCCACTGTGCCCTCTGGATCTCATAGTCTGTTCTCGGTCTGTCATTTCCAATATCCTCATCCTCTTCACTGAATTTTTCCAATTTCTTCTCTAACTTAAACCTAGATTTTTACTGAACAAACTGTCCTTCTATATATGTCCCCTGACCTTTGGTCCTGATGTTGGAGGAGATGGTGTCCTCTTTTATTTTTCTCCAGATAATTATTCTTTCCTTCTAAAATCTAAAAGGTTTGAAGGTTATAGCTTCAAATTATACTCAACATTTATTATAATCCATGACATATTCAATACTGTGCAAAATTAACTTTTCAATAATCTGGCCTCTTAGAAACTTGACATCCTCTCTTTCAGCCTTGCCCTCTCTATGTTCCCACTCCTTCGTTGTCACTTAGGCGTCTTCCTTACGAAATGAAGCATCCCCTCAAAAGTAAATATGATCTTTAAAGATTCCATTAAAAACTCTCTGGAATCCTCCCTTTCTTACCTTCTCCATACCCGCCCCACCTGCAGTTTTCATCTGTTGACTGTCAGCATTCTAGGGTTCCCCAGCCCTTCATATGCTCGCTTCTCTGCTTATCTAGCCTATACGAATTGTTACTATAATCAGTTCTTCCCGTACTCCCTTACTCCTTTTTATCTCTGTTATTCTGTCTTGGCAAAACATCAAACTAGTTAAATCCAGATTTCTACTCCAGAACTTCTCCAGGATGCTAAACACAGTTGGAGAAAAATGTACAACCGTAAGGACTGCTCTCCCTTTAAATTTATGACCGCCAACATCAAATAGCCACCCAGCACTAGCGGTCAATTCTCCGATATTTACCAAATATATCCTCTCTCATACAAACTTTTCTCTCTTTAAACTTCTAATATCTACACCCCTCTCTTCACTCACAAGTGATAAAGATGCCATCTATGCTCAATGAGAAAGTAGATGTAATCAGAAGAGGCTTTCTACTAGATCTCCTCACAAATTACATCACTGCATTTGCATCTTTAAACATGCACCCTGACATTCCTTTTCTATGAAAGGATTACTCTGTGTTTTACTTTTGCATAAATCTCATCCCCCTCTTTCCTACTCAAAGGCATCCCAAGAGAAATTGTTTGCTTCTCTCTTTTCTTATTATTAATGTTAATCTTTCTACTGAATTATTTCTATCAGCATACAAGCAGTATATAGTACCTCCTTTTTTTATGAAAAGCCTCACTTATTCCAAAATCCTTCTCTAGCTAGTGCTTCATTCTGTAGTATTCTTTATATTAACTTCTCCATAATTATTTTCTAAACCAATTATAGCCAGTTCTACTTCTCCCATTCTCTTTCGACATCGAATGATTCAAGATTTTGTCTTAATCACACTACCAAACTGTTCTTATCAACCTCAACATCATTTGCCACAATAGCAAATCTATGGGACAAAAATTAATGGTTGCCTCATTGATCATCCCTTCTCAAACTCTCAACTGTCTTAATGAAAAATCACCTTAGATGTTGGATGCACATCTACTGAGAGAATCTGCAGACCTTCCAATTTTCAACACCTTATTAAAGTCTGCTTAACTCTTCCAGTTGTACATGCAAAAACAGAGTCACTGACTCTTCTTCAATTCCTTTTATTCATTTTTACAAAAATAAATCTGGCCTTGGGAAGGTATACAGGGAGCATCATGATCAGATTATTTCTTCATCATAAGGTTTATAATATTGTAAACTGCACATATACATTTCTAGGCTTTACAAGGGGATTGGCCACATACATTAACCACACCTAAATATCTGCTTTTTAATTTAAAAAATTATTCTTTAATATCTCTATATATCTTAATATTATAAAAGTATCTTCTGTATACGTCATAGCAGTTAAGAACATAGGATTTAAAAATATATATTGGTGTGTCACAAAAATGCACACATTATAATGTGCAGCCAAATACATTATCAAAAGTGAAAATACCATATAATCATTATCTTGGTAAAGAAATAGAAAATTACCTGCACCCTAGTAGATCCCTCGAACCCTCCCAGTAACAGTAACCTCTCTTTTTTGGTTCCTAGCATTACATTTTAGTGTGTTCTCTTTTAGAACTTTATATAACGCAGTCACTCAGTAAATATTTGTCATCATTTTTGGCTATTGGTACAATAATGCAGCATAAAAAATGTCACCGAGTGCATGGCTTTAGACCATGTTTACGGAAGTATAAAAATTAAAAATATTACTTTTGAAGTGCTTAATAGATATTTAAGTTATAATGTTGGTAGGCAGTTGGCTATAATGTCTTGAACACAAGAGAGAGATCCGGGCTAAAGATATAAATTCAATAGTTGTCAGAAAATATATTAAGCCATACGTCTGGATGATCTCCCAAAGGAGTAAGTGTGGAGAGAAAAGATCAAAATATGAGAACTGAGTTATGAGGCACTCCAACAATGTAGATCATTCCATTTTTGCTTTTACATAAAATAGAAACTCTGATACACTAATCTACTCTACATTGTCAAATACTTTTTCATTATACTACTGTATAATATCTGTATGAGTATGTGTTGGTCAGGATTATCCAGAGAGAATGGATAAGGGTGTGTGTGTGTGTGTGTGTGTGTGTGTGTGTAAAATAGATGATCTCCTTCCATTAATGGGTAAAATCTCCCACAGGAATAGCCAGAAAACTTAGATTAAATAGAAACAAAATCTGTTTAAAGGCACTGGAGAGTTAACCATAAAATAAAGAATTATTGTGCCAAGGTCTGGAGAAGAGAGAAACCTAAAATTATGAACCTGTATTTTGAGTACACTTTTACTCCATAAATATCTGATTGAGATTTCTCTTCCACTCCAAGAACTGAGAATCCCAGCTACCATCAATATCAGCCCATTTATTTATTTGATTAATACTATATTTCATTGAGATTGGTTTCAGAATCGATCCTCCACTTATCACTACCATTAACATATAGACTAAAAAGGCATCAGGATTTCTTTGCACTTTGTTCCTTAATCCCCACAGTCTACTAAGCTCCAGACTCAGGGCACATAATCAAATAGTATATATATGTTCCTAAATTATCTGCATTAAGCATTTTTTTCTTCTTTCTTTCCTTCTTCCTTCCCTTCTCCATTCCTTCCTTCCTCCCTTCCTTCTTTCCTTTAAATATAAGAGTTGTTTCATTATAAAATTTTATATTTATTTTACTTATATATTTTCTTTATATTATTTTTATGAATAAGACATGATTGATATTAAAGTCATTTTGATTTCTAAGCCACTTTGATATTTAAGATTTTATTCCACAAATTGCACTGAATTGATTATTAATTTTATTAATGTGAAAATAAATTTTTGCAAGATAGGTGGCTTTTTCATCTTTATTTAATCCATAATGTGTTAAATATTATGACTGAGAAATAAATGAAGAGCAACATAGCTGTAAATTGGACCATTCTATTTCAGTTCGTTAAAATAGCAGTCCTGCTATGCATATTATATTTTTAAATGTTTATTAATTTAGCTTGGTGTTTTCATTCTCTGGAATCACACTCCTTTGGGTCGCTTTTAAAGTGTTTATGTTAACTATTGAACTAATAAGGACTGAAGTCTTCATCAGGGATATAAATTTGACATTTTTGTTGTAGACTATACAGTCTTCTTCAGTAAACACTAATGATTTATTTATTTGAATTAAGTTCTTCAAACTTCACTAATGGCTGTCATTACGTAATAATGTTATTGTGTCACAGGGATGGGGAGCATGGCTTAGGGAATGCACTTAGCATTACTATATTGACTAGATGGAGGATCAGGGGAGGGAGGGAGCAATTCGGGGGAATGTTTTACGAACTACATAGATGTCTGACCAATGTACTGTATACTTGAAACTAATTTAAATAAGTAAATTTAAAATAATAATGTTATTGTGAAAAAATACAAATATCAAAAAAAAGTTTAAGCAAGAAACAAAGAGTCTTAAATACCATTTATTCTATTGCATAGCACATTTTTAATATCTTTGTTTATTTCCCTCACTAGTATTATTAACAGTAGACTTGGGATTACCGACAAGTTATGTAGCCTTTGCTACATCATAAGAATCTAAAGATGTATAAAATAAATGACAGATGATTGATCATGATGAGAAATAATACTGGAGTTCAGTGTGTTACCAGATTTGGGGTTACCAGTAAAGAATTGCAGAGCACGGGATGAACCTGAGCTGAATTTTAAAGGAAGAGTAATATTTAAGTAACTAGAGGAGAATGCATGTGACATTTCCAGTGAGCCAAGTGACAGAGTAGGTCACTTTGGGAAGACCCGAGAAAAGTTTAGAGAGCCCGAGGAACACATTTTTTATCTATGAATGCAGAGTGCAGGAGTCTGGGCCCCAATGTAAGCTTCCCTGTCTCATATTCCAGCTGCATAGTAGTGATTTCAAATAATGAATATGTCTCTGTGATTTACAATGAATTTTAGTGTCAGTAAACAAGTTAAGAGTCAGTTAAAAATGGGTGTGGATTGTGGAATGCCTGAATTAGGGTATGTGCTAAATTCTCGTTACAGTTGCAAACCCAAAATTCATCTTTAGCTTTTGCATTTACAGTAAAAGAATAATCTTGCCGCATTTGTGAAAGAGTATTAATCAAAACTCCTTTTTCCTTTCAGTGCAGTTATTTGTATCAGATGAACACTAAGACCTTAGTTCTATTACTTTAAAAAGGTCTTGGCCAGCAGATAAAACCCATTATGGAAAATTCCACTTGTACTGGATACCATTCTGCCTCTTCAAGGCAGGTAAAGTGCAATAAATCTAAAATTCTCACTACGGTAATTACAACTTCAGAGAAATTCTCAGATTGGATAAAATAACAAAGTAACTTCTTATCATTTCTAGACTTTGAACAAAGGACAAAAAGTTAATTGACTAAAATGATAGAGTTTATCTTCGAAATGAAAGTACATTAACCTGTAAAGTCAGTTTATCTCGTTGAAAATAAATGATTTTACCTATATATATTCATTGTAGAAATCTCTTGTGGGAAAGAATATCACTAAACCATAAGTTATGAGGTTTAACAAAATTCATTAATAATGGTTAAATAAATTCACATTCATGACATCCACACAAATATGGCAGGCACACAAAGATGCATTTGCTTAGTGCTGTTGGAACATCATTAGAAGCATACACTCACATATTTTTTATGATCTTCTCAATCAAGGGAGAATAGGAATATAAGACAATGTACAAAGCAATAAAGAAATATGTGTTGAGAAACTATGAGTCAATAATGTTTGCACTATATTAAGTACTATAGAAATATAGAGAGTATTTCAGACTGCATATTTAATCATATTTCTTTGAATAAGGAGTGGTTTGACTTAAAAGCATATTTCAGTCTACCAAACGCATATCGGTGAGTGAAGGATTGCTTCACTGTCAACTCCATGTAGCTTTAACTTTTAAAAAAATTACATTTCTGAGCTTTTCTTAATTACTATATAGCCTACATTCCAAGACTGTACTTGACATGAGGTTTGATGTAAGTATTGCATTTAAATTATTTGAAATTTATGGTTAACTGAAAGATGTATATGGTAAAAAAAAAAAAAAAAGTCCATTATTTTTGTCACTGCTTAGCCCTTAGTAAGCACCTTGTACTTTGTCAACTGCCAAAAAAAGATGTTGTTATTATTATTATAAATCTAGCTCCACAAAACAAGTTAAATAAATATAAACAATAGAATCAATAGAAAGTTTGTGAAGTTGTTTGGTTTAAGAGACAACGAAAATTTTTTCTGCCTATAAATAAGAATATTTACTGTAGAAAGAAATGTAGAAATGATTTGTGTTGAGAGCGAAACTACTTTTGAGCAACTGTTGAGTAAGTTTTCAGTAAATCTAGCATAGGAGAGAAAAGGCTGTAAACAAAATAGCAATCCTATACTATAACTTTTTATGAATAGCTTCCTACCTACGTTGAACACCTATCAGTGTGAAAAACTTCAGTGACCAAGTGGTTTATTCTCTTTATTTTACTGGTGAGGCAGTTGAGAGCACTAGACAATATTTGGACTTCCAGTCTCCAGTACTGAATGTAAGAAGCTTAGAAGTCACCACTCTGTCCTAACAACAAGTACAAACCATGAACAACTGAAAATATGGACGGCTCTTCTTAGATCTTTGAGAGAAGTGAGGTCACAGTGCAAACTGCTTCCCCTTCAAAATTGACGTGAACACAGAGAATCACAATTTACCAGAGCAGAGACTCAAAAGCTGAGACCTTGGTGGGAACCAGAGCTGAAGTAGGGAGACCTGAACTGCAATGGAATTGAAGAAGGCTCAGTTGTGGACAAATCTGAGCGTTAAAAATTCTTGGGGGACCCGGTTATAGTGGGTCCCTACCATGCTTTTGTTTTTTACCTCTAGGAGCTTGTCCAGGCCATCACAGGAATATCTCCTATTTCTAGCAGGCAGAGGGGAAAAAGACCGTTATGAAATACGCCATAGCATTCTGTTCTTACCAAGGATAAACTAGCCAATCTGCTGGGGTTTTATCAGAGACTCACTGATGGAGAATGGGAAATACCATAGTCTAGCTGGATCTAGAATTACACAGGGAGAAAGGGAAATACCCAGTTTCAGCCCCTCTAACCCAGGGAACCCACCTATGGGGATGGGGGCAGTGCAGAGGCCCAGGCTCACTAAATGACTGACACTTATTTGTAAGACTATGGCATGCCGCCCCTCCCCCACACCTCATGGCCACATTACTAAAGGTCTATTTACAGCACTTCCTTCTACCAGTACTTCATGTCTGGCTGTAAAGAAAAAATACAAGTCATATTAAAAGGCAAAAATCATAGTCGGAAGAGACAGAGGAGCATCAGAACCATGGCAGAGATTTTGGAATTATCAGACCGGGAATTTAAAACAACTGTGATTAATATGCTGAGGGTTCCAGTGGATAAAACAGACTGCGTACAAGACCAGCTGAGCAACGTAGGCAGAGAGATAGAAATTCTGAGAAAGCACCAAAAAGAAACTCCAGCAGACATGATGAACAATGTGAATGTCTCTGATGGGCTTATTAATAGACTGGATATCGTGGAGGAAAGAATCTCTGAGTTTGAGACCATCTCAAGAAATACCTCCAAAACTGAAAGGAATCAGAAAAAAAAACCCGAAAAGACAGAGTAGAATATCTGAGAACTTCCAGACAACTATAAAAGGTATGCCGTAAACATAATAATACCAGAAGCAGACCGTTTAGGCTTGGTTGGTTGTAAAACCAGGACTAGAATTTTGGCCTCTTAACTCTGATTGTTTTCCAGTTCTCCCTCGTGCTACATAACACACAGCCTACTCTCCAATCGCCTTGTTCCCTCAAATTTTTAGCGGCTCATGAAGCCTCTTGGTTGTCTTCTTGAAAGTGCCTTCAATTTACTAATATACACATGTCCGCAGCCAAAAGAACATCACACCGATAAAATTTCAGATGACCAAATAATTATATTAAATGACAGTTAACAGGTTAACAAACAGAAATATATTTTATTTCATTTCTAATGCATGAAAGTAGAAATCAATCTGTGCGTTTTCTGAATTGCATTCAAAGAGAAGGCGATCCAGGTGAACAGAAAGAGGATTTTGCTTATCATGCCGAGGATTTTCTTGTTAATGTTCCACTGGAAATTAAAGTAGCGGCTCATTTCCTGTTAGTAGAGATTAAAAAAGATAATGTCTGTTACTTAGATTCCCTGGAAAGCAATATTTGCACTACTGCAAAGGAGTTCAGTCATTCCCAGGTGTGAATTTTGATGGTGTCAACATTATAATGGCAGTGAAAACAAAATTGCCAAATTTAAGTTATGGAATAGCTGCTGGTTCTCATCATATCCAGAAAGACAGTAAAATATTCATACCACGTTTGGCTTCGAAAAATATTGTACCTGAACTTTGGGGAATATATTATATGTTAGAGAAACATATTGTGAGGTTAGAGAAAAGGGATAGTAGTGATTAATGCTTCATTGTATTTCTGAAGTATTGCTCATTCTTGTGTTTGTGAAGCTAGCATTATTTTCCGTAAGAGAGCCTTATAAAAAGCACAGTGTTCTGAAATGGCCATGAATTTTAGAAGTCAGCTTCTAATACATGTAGTTCCTTGGCTTATATATATTTTTAAAGTCACGCCTACCTAAATAGTTATAAAAATACCTCTCCTATCACTGCCTCCTGAAATCTCCTTTAGAGCAAAGGGAGAAACAAAATGAGTTCCTAGTTAGGAGGCTTCATGAATCGTGGGTAAGTGACAATGAGTATCTCGACTTCTGTCCGCGAGTTTCTCATCTAATGCATATGCTTCTAGTTCTCCCAAGAGAAAATCAGAGTCTGAGGAAAATGGGAGATGGACAAATCTTTTGTGGAACAAGAGAACCTCGACTGTTCTGGAGCCCGGTGCTTCAGTGTGTGTCGCCCTGACAATGTCCCAGAGGTACCTGGGAGCAGGGGAGCAGATAAAACAGCAAGTAGAACTATGGGCTAGTTGTTCCTCATTTACTCTGCTAGGAATTCTTATTACGTATTTTGAGGAAAGATTTAGTCAGGTAAATATAATTTGAAAACCATAAATCTAGGGAATGAGATGTGGACAGAATGTGCATCGTCAGGCAGTCAGTGGACTTAGGCAAGAACCACGAGGGGAAGGGGATTAGCAGGCTTGCATCAGAATTTTCCTGGACCTAGGTGGATAGGAAACACATGATCCTATTCAGAGGAGGGAACGAAATACAACCAAGAGGCTTACGAAACTAAGAGTCCAGAGCAAGGATTCTGCATTGTTACTCAGTCCTCTTTGCAGTGTTTTCTTCACTACAGGATCCATAGTTTGAACATTCCATCCACCGATTTGCTAGGTAGCGCAGTGGCAGCCATCTTTAATGTTATCACCAAAACAAAACTGGGTTACAGTCCCTGACCTGGGGCCACAAAGTCTGTTGTATTTTGTATGTACTGTACAGACACTGAGCAAGGGGACGAATAGGAAGTGAAATTTAGATGGCACTCTGTTCACCAAGCTTTGCTCCCTGGCTCAGGAATGTGTCTGCATAGGGGAAGTGGTACCCTTTTCTCACTTACATAAGGGTACCGTTTGGGCTAGTGACAACCCTGCCCTGTGCAACAGTCCTCTCCACACCCCATGTAAACTGCATTAACTTCTCTTGTGGCATACTAGCGTAACTCCCTAAAAATTTGGGACATTATTCTTTGCCATGGAATAGCATAATCATAATGGTTATTATATCTCCTACATCTTAGTACTGTACCTGATAGGCTATATATACCCCTAATTCTTTTTGGACTGTTATTGAATGAATGTTCCATGTGGTAAACTTAATTTATATAATTCTTAATATGGAACTTAAAAAAACATGTGTATGCTTATGGACTTTTTTCTTTTTTATGTTAACCACAACCAGGTATTTGATGCATTTTATGAAACAAATGAATCATATAAAACATATTTAATTCCTTCTAAATCCCAGTATTAAATTAGGTTGTTGTCTATTATGTATTCTTGTCAAGATTCTTTAAACACTGTGATGCTCTCCACTGACATGGACAGTAAAATATAAAATCCTAATAATGTGATTTAATCAAACATGTATTTGACTAGTCCTAGGCTGGAGGAGGGAAGAGGGAGTCACTATATATGGTAGATTCTGTGTCTACCTGAAATAGTTCTATTTCACATTAAACTTACAATTCACTCTTTGTAAGAAAAGATATCTCATTTTAAAAATGAGGCAACTGAGTATCAGAGAACTCAAATGACTTAGTAAAAGTCACTTATCTTGTAAGTGCCGCAACTGGAAAGTCCAATATTCATTTGGGAGACTAATTTGTCCAGTTGATATTTTTCTTACACTGATGATGCCTTCACAATGATGAAGTATTTTGTTTACTTGGCAATTTCAGCTAATTATCTCAGTATTTTTTTCTACAGAATGAAAAATGACCAATTTGAGTGAAGGTATTTTTCCTCAATTAGGTGATATTTTTTTCCATTTTAACTGAAATGTATTTACATCAGATTTTGCATAGTCCAGAGCCAACCTCTAATTTTCCATTGAATCCAGTTATATGAAGTAAAATACCAAGACATATTTAAACTTAGCCCAAGGACAATTTTCATTATCGTTCTCTAACTAGCATGTATATTCTTTCTTGAATGAAAATGATTATTTTTTCCTAGATTTGTACATGCAGAATAACTGAGTTTTCATTGTTTAAAAATGCTTCCTTGCTTCAAACTCTTGGATAATTTTTTTTTTTAATTATACTGGGTGAATGAGTCTCAGTAATCTTAGATAATGTATTCATTTTCTCAAAAAAAAGATTAATAATAAATCATGCTCAGAATATATATTTTAAAAAATCAAAGATATTGAACCATGCCAGATGATAAAATATAGCAGTTACATATATATTTTTTACATATGTTTTGTAATATACACAAAGAGACAAAATAACAGATTTAGATTTCTCCCCAGAAAATGTGCGTGGAAGATTATAAATATAAATATAAAAATATATATATATATATATATATAGTTTGCTGGTATTTACTTATATATATAAAGTAATACTTAATATATAGAGTATTACTTAAGATATAGTATATAAATATCTTATTGGCCTTATTAATATTTACTTTATATATGTAAAATAAATACCAATAAGGTCAAATTTGCGAACTGCTATCCTCCTGAAGTATTTTGTTTAGAAACTGTATTTTGTTTTGTTTTTAATTAGTCATCAACATTAAAAAGTTGGGCCATTTCTCATAAATATCCAAATTTAAAAACCAGGCAACATTGGCTTTGTTTGGGTACAGGAGTGGCTATTCATTTGATAAGATGTTCTCCAGGTTATGATGGTACTTGTCATCCCTGTACACATGAAGTTGGCCTCACCTGATTTAGATACTCCCTTAGCCACATATCCTGGTTTAGGATGATTGTAGAGGAAAGGGAATTGACTATAAAACTCTTCTAAGGAAGGAAAGAGGCCAGGTACTGGTGGCAGCCAACTTCGGTTCACAGCATGGCCTTTCCCACTTACCTCCAGGTCCAGCACAGGCAGCGACCAAATGAGGATAGCTTTTAGCTCCAACTGGTAACCCTGGGTTGGTCACAGGCAGAGGCAGATCTTGGCCTGCATGGGGGATCTTCCCAAGAAGCCCCAGAACCTGTATACCCAATGACCGGCTTCAGACCACAACAGAGCACCACCCAATTAGCCCACAAGTGGCACACCAAAAGGGTGGTCTTGGCAGGCACCTGTAAGAATGACTATCATCAACAAATCAACAAATAACAGGTGCTGGCAAGGATGTGGAGAAAAGAGGGCCCTCGCACACTATTGGTGGGATTGCGCATTGGTGCAGCCTCTATGGGAAACAGTATGGAGTTTCCTCAGAAGATTATAAATAAAGCTGCCTTATGACCCAGTGATTCCACTTATGGGTATTTGTCTAAAGAAATCCAAATCGCTAATTCAAAAAGATATATGCACCCTATGTTTGTTTAGTGCGGTGTTATTTACAATAGCTGTGATATGTGAACAACCTACATGCCCATCAATAGGCAATTGTATAAAGAAGTGGTATATGTATACAATGGAGTAACTCGGCCATAAAAAAGAGTGAAATATTACCATTTGCAACAACATTGATGGACCTAGAGGATATTATACTAAGCGAAATAAGTCAGACAGGGAAGACATATCATATTATCTCACTTATATTTTGAATCTAAAAAACAAAATAAAGGAACAAACAAAACGAAACAGACTCATAGATGCAAAGAATAAATTGATGGTTATCAAATGGGAGGGGTGTTGGGGGATTGTTAGGTGGAAAACATGAAGGGATTAAGAAGTATAAATTGGCAGTTACAAAACAGTTATGAAGATGTAAAGTACAGCATAGGGAATATAGACAATAATATTGTTATAATTATGTATAGTGGCAGGTGGGTACTAGATTAATCAGGAGGATCACTTTGTAAATTATATAAATGTCTAACCACTATGCTGTACACCTGAAACTAATATACAATAATATTGAATGTCAACTGCAATAGAAAAAACTTTTAAATGTTACAGACACCCTAATTAAAAGGCAGAAATTTCATGGTGGGTAAAACAGCAAAATTCAAGTACATGTTGCCTACAAAATTTTTTCATTACAAAGTTACACATAGGTTGAAAAATAAAAGTATGGAAAATATATACCATGTTAAAACAAAACAAAGCAAAAGCTGGAGGAGCTATGATAATATCAAAGAATTTTTCAGAGTAAGGAATATTACCAGGAATTAAGAGCATAATGTCATAGTGATCGATGATGATGGAGGTATAGAATTATGAAGAAATCTTACCCATCTTAGATGTGTATATACATAATGCAACAGAGCTTCAAAATACATGAAGCAGTATTTGATAAAATGCAAGCCAAAGGGAAATGTCTACAAATGTAGTGCGTCTCACTGAGTAACTAGAGAGAAAATAGTTAATGATTTAATAGACACAAAGAACTTATCTTAAAACCACTTAACCTAGTTAATATTTATAGAACACTCAACCCAACAAAACAATGTACATTTTCTTTAAGTATGTGCATAATATTTATGAAGATAAACTACACTGGGACAATAAACAAATTTCGATTAATTTAGAAAATTCAAATATATTGTCCATTAATACCATAGAGCTAACTTAGAAATCAACAACAAAAAGATGTCTAGAAAATCCTCAAATGTTTGGAAATTAAACAGCAAACAACCCATGGATCAAAGAAGAATGCAAAAGGAAAATAAGATAATATTTTTTTATTTAAATGAAAATAAAAATACAACACATTAAATTATGTAAGATGGGAGTAAAGCAGTGTTTAGAGAGAAATTTATAGCACTAAATTCCTATCTTAGAAAGGAAGAATTTTTTAAATCAGTGATCTCAGCTTCCATCTAACAAAAGTAAAAAAAAGAAAAGCAAACTAAACCCAAAATAAGTATGAAAACCATTTCTAAAGGTTAGCACAGAATACAATGAGATTGAAAAAAAATGTAGAAAATCAATGATTCTTTGTGGGAAAAAATGCTGGTTCTTTGTGAAAGTCAACAAAGTTCAAAGTTGTAGCACTAGCGATATTAATAAGGAAAATAAAGAGAGAAAACACAAATTTCTAAAATCAAGGACTAGCAGACATTTTGTCTACACCAACCCATCAACCTAACCCCATGTGTCATTATCAGCTAGGCTATCAAAGTGAGAAGGAGCGTTGTTAGCAATACAGCTACAGCACAATTATTGG
>NW_011888787.1:10889911-10931080 GCF_000151845.1 Pteropus vampyrus | reverse complement strand
AATAAACAAATTTCGATTAATTTAGAAAATTCAAATATATTGTCCATTAATACCATAGAGCTAACTTAGAAATCAACAACAAAAAGATGTCTAGAAAATCCTCAAATGTTTGGAAATTAAACAGCAAACAACCCATGGATCAAAGAAGAATGCAAAAGGAAAATAAGATAATATTTTTTTATTTAAATGAAAATAAAAATACAACACATTAAATTATGTAAGATGGGAGTAAAGCAGTGTTTAGAGAGAAATTTATAGCACTAAATTCCTATCTTAGAAAGGAAGAATTTTTTAAATCAGTGATCTCAGCTTCCATCTAACAAAAGTAAAAAAAAGAAAAGCAAACTAAACCCAAAATAAGTATGAAAACCATTTCTAAAGGTTAGCACAGAATACAATGAGATTGAAAAAAAATGTAGAAAATCAATGATTCTTTGTGGGAAAAAATGCTGGTTCTTTGTGAAAGTCAACAAAGTTCAAAGTTGTAGCACTAGCGATATTAATAAGGAAAATAAAGAGAGAAAACACAAATTTCTAAAATCAAGGACTAGCAGACATTTTGTCTACACCAACCCATCAACCTAACCCCATGTGTCATTATCAGCTAGGCTATCAAAGTGAGAAGGAGCGTTGTTAGCAATACAGCTACAGCACAATTATTGGGGCAATAAAACATAACAATAATTTTCATGTATTCTATAAACCAAAAGTGTTAATAACCATTATGGAATTTTGGAACCAAGGGACGTTTTCTTAAGTGTGGACATTTTGGACAGGACCAAATACCAGCCACCATTTGTATGAATCAAATATGCTCATGGACTTTTATGATAGGATCTTTGAGTGTGAACCAAATATCTCAGTGGATATTTTGGATAGAATCGAATGTCCTGCAAGGATTTTGGGAATGAGACAGGTGATGTTACTATAGTTTTTACATATGCTAAAAGAATAATAAGGAAATACTGAACAATTTTTGTCAATATATTAGACAATTTAGATGAAAAGGAAAAAATATCCTTAAAAAATGCAAACTACTAAATCTCTTTCAAGAGGAATTGGTAAGGTGAATGGTCCTATATCTATGAAAAAAAATTGAATTTATAGGTAAAAATTATATAACACAGAAAACCACAAACTCAAATGGCTTCTCTGGTGAATCTGATCAAACATTTAAGGAAGAAATAATAACAATTTTGCACAAACTCTTCAGAAAATTTATTTAAGAAAATGGTATGTAATGTAGCCCTGTAGACAGCTTGATTTTAGCCCATTAAAACGTTTTGGACATCTGATCCCAAGAACTATAAGAGGATACATTTATGTTGTTGTTATTCATTGAGTTTTTGGTAATTTATTAAAGCAGAATAAGGAAACTGAACCAAAGTTTGTGTTTATTTGTTCCCATAAAGATATCACATCTACAACTGAATATTAGGTGATAAATTCAGTTCAACTGTCCCACCTCCCTAAGCCTTTGCATTTCCTTCTCTACATTATGCCACAGCTGCTCTGGAAATTCAGTCTCATTATTTGTAGTCTGCTTCTGAGTCCAAGTTTTGGTCAACCAAACAAGTTAGCTGATAGCTGCATAAGCAAACATAATCACTCCAGAATCTCTAGTTAGTTCGCCGACTATAGGAATAATATAAAAGAACAGATATTACCCCTGGGGCTGAGATAGAGCACCCGAGAAATAGCACCCTTCTCTCAAAATACATACATGGGACTTAGATCAAGGTCTTATAGAGGAGGCAGAGTTGTGGTTCACGGAAGGCCAGAAATCTGCTCTCAAGAGTGCTGGTGAAAGCTACTGCGGGCACTTTGCTACAAAATATTCGGAAAGGGTGTCAGGAGAAAGTTGGTGGTGGCTAGGTGCTGCTGGCCTCCATGCATAGCAGGAATCAGGCAGAGGGGAGCTGTGAGCACTGGAGCAGCCTGGTGGTGCTAGAGAAAGCCCAGCGTACTGCAGAAGCATGCCGAAGGAGCACGGCAATACCAGGAAACAAAACCATTCCGCAGTGTCTCTCCTCCTTCCTCTACTGAAAAAATATTTAGGGGGGTCAGATTCATTTTCACAGAGTGGGCAAAAAG
Organism: Pteropus vampyrus; assembly: GCF_000151845.1. Lineage (NCBI taxonomy): Eukaryota > Metazoa > Chordata > Mammalia > Chiroptera > Pteropodidae > Pteropus > Pteropus vampyrus. The sequence goes on along the minus strand of NW_011888787.1, from coordinate 10,928,986 downwards.
GGTGAATTTATAGCTGAGAGACAGTGAATCAGTAACTGTTATACCATATGAAAAAATTAAAAAGAAAAAACTATGGAATCATCCCAATATATGCACTTTATCAACCTCAGTTTCCAATATTTTTCATCATAAACTCTTGTGAGCTCATTGAAAACTTTTAGAATGATGTATTCCAGCTGTATATCAGTTTTGTTTAATAATGACATTCTGTCCACTCTTAGTATGATATTAAAGTAAAAAATTGCCAAAGTATTGTCATTCATTTTCTTAGCCATGCTATTTAATTCAGAGCATTTACAAATTCATAATGGTATTTCTTCCATTTGTTTTGCTATTTCTAGCTGTAAGCTCGATTTTAAATTGGAAAAAAAATATCTTATATAAGTGTTACTAAATTGCACTTGCAGATCTTCTGCCACATTTTTCATAAATAAAAATAAGCATATTTCAGGCAAAATTCCAAATCATAGAAAAATGATTGAATTTGATCATGGGAGAAATCTCCTTTGGCTAAAAAGGAACTAATCACAGATTCAGAGAAAAATTTTACATATTTTAGATACTTATTTATAGAAAAGCATGGTACATCCTAAAATAATACAGAAGACAGCAGCCATAGAAGATATGATTTATACAGTATATACACTGGCCCACAAAACACACATAATTTCTGGCAATAACGTTTTGCTTGGGAAACCACTAAAGATGGAAAAATGCAGAGATTAATTTTCCTAGTAATAGAAGGTATTTTTACAATAAATAATCAATGTGGTTTGATTACTTTTAATTTGAAGGCAAAAATCTTGCTGAGTTATATATATTTATGCCCTAGAATATCATTTAAATATTATTTTGGTATTGCATAGATAATTGTTAAACATGACTAGCTAATGAACAGACCTTCCATCTAACAAAAGTAAAAAAAAGAAAAGCAAACTAAACCCAAAATAAGTATGAAAACCATTTCTAAAGGTTAGCACAGAATACAATGAGATTGAAAAAAAATGTAGAAAATCAATGATTCTTTGTGGGAAAAAATGCTGGTTCTTTGTGAAAGTCAACAAAGTTCAAAGTTGTAGCACTAGCGATATTAATAAGGAAAATAAAGAGAGAAAACACAAATTTCTAAAATCAAGGACTAGCAGACATTTTGTCTACACCAACCCATCAACCTAACCCCATGTGTCATTATCAGCTAGGCTATCAAAGTGAGAAGGAGCGTTGTTAGCAATACAGCTACAGCACAATTATTGGGGCAATAAAACATAACAATAATTTTCATGTATTCTATAAACCAAAAGTGTTAATAACCATTATGGATTTTTGGAACCAAGGGACGTTTTCTTAAGTGTGGACATTTTGGACAGGACCAAATACCAGCCACCATTTGTATGAATCAAATATGCTCATGGACTTTTATGATAGGATCTTTGAGTGTGAACCAAATATCTCAGTGGATATTTTGGATAGAACCGAATGTCCTGCAAGGATTTTGGGAATGAGACAGGTGATGTTACTATAGTTTTTACATATGCTAAAAGAATAATAAGGAAATACTGAACAATTTTTGTCAATATATTAGACAATTTAGATGAAAAGGAAAAAATATCCTTAAAAAATGCAAACTACTAAATCTCTTTCAAGAGGAATTGGTAAGGTGAATGGTCGTATATCTATGAAAAAAATTGAATTTATAGGTAAAAATTATATAACACAGAAAACCACAAACTCAAATGGCTTCTCTGGTGAATCTGATCAAACATTTAAGGAAGAAATAATAACAATTTTGCACAAACTCTTCAGAAAATTTAAGAAAATGGTATGTAATGTAGCCCTGTAGACAGCTTGATTTTAGCCCATTAAAACGTTTTGGACATCTGATCCCAAGAACTATAAGAGGATACATTTATGTTGTTGTTATTCATTGAGTTTTTGGTAATTTATTAAAGCAGAATAAGGAAACTGAACCAAAGTTTGTGTTTATTTGTTCCCATAAAGATATCACATCTACAACTGAATATTAGGTGATAAATTCAGTTCAACTGTCCCACCACCCTAAGCCTTTGCATTTCCTTCTCTACATTATGCCACAGCTGCTCTGGAAATTCAGTCTCATTATTTGTAGTCTGCTTCTGAGTCCAAGTTTTGGTCAACCAAACAAGTTAGCTGATAGCTGCATAAGCAAACATAATCACTCCAGAATCTCTAGTTAGTTCACCGACTATAGGAATAATATAAAAGAACAGATATTACCCCTGGGGCTGAAATAGAGCACCCGAGAAATAGCACCCTTCTCTCAAAATACATACATGGGACTTAGATCAAGGTCTTATAGAGGAGGCAGAGTTGTGGTTCACGGAAGGCCAGAAATCTGCTCTCAAGAGTGCTGGTGAAAGCTACTGCGGGCACTTTGCTACAAAATATTCGGAAAGGGTGTCAGGAGAAAGTTGGTGGTGGCTAGGTGCTGCTGGCCTCCATGCATAGCAGGAATCAGGCAGAGGGGAGCTGTGAGCACTGGAGCAGCCTGGTGGTGCTAGAGAAAGCCCAGCGTACTGCAGAAGCATGCCGAAGGAGCACGGCAATACCAGGAAACAAAACCATTCCGCAGTGTCTCTCCTCCTTCCTCTACTGAAAAAATATTTAGGGGGGTCAGATTCATTTTCACAGAGTGGGCAAAAAGGGTGAATTTATAGCTGAGAGACAGTGAATCAGTAACTGTTATACCATATGAAAAAATTAAAAAGAAAAAACTATGGAATCATCCCAATATATGCACTTTATCAACCTCAGTTTCCAATATTTTTCATCATAAACTCTTGTGAGCTCATTGAAAACTTTTAGAATGATGTATTCCAGCTGTATATCAGTTTTGTTTAATAATGACATTCTGTCCACTCTTAGTATGATATTAAAGTAAAAAATTGCCAAAGTATTGTCATTCATTTTCTTAGCCATGCTATTTAATTCAGAGCATTTACAAATTCATAATGGTATTTCTTCCATTTGTTTTGCTATTTCTAGCTGTAAGCTCGATTTTAAATTGGAAAAAAAATATCTTATATAAGTGTTACTAAATTGCACTTGCAGATCTTCTGCCACATTTTTCATAAATAAAAATAAGCATATTTCAGGCAAAATTCCAAATCATAGAAAAATGATTGAATTTGATCATGGGAGAAATCTCCTTTAGCTAAAAAGGAACTAATCACAGATTCAGAGAAAAATTTTACATATTTTAGATACTTATTTATAGAAAAGCATGGTACATCCTAAAATAATACAGAAGACAGCAGCCATAGAAGATATGATTTATACAGTATATACACTGGCCCACAAAACACACATAATTTCTGGCAATAACGTTTTGCTTGGGAAACCACTAAAGATGGAAAAATGCAGAGATTAATTTTCCTAGTAATAGAAGGTATTTTTACAATAAATAATCAATGTGGTTTGATTACTTTTAATTTGAAGGCAAAAATCTTGCTGAGTTATATATATTTATGCCCTAGAATATCATTTAAATATTATTTTGGTATTGCATAGATAATTGTTAAACATGACTAGCTAATGAACAGACTGAAATAAAGGACTTTAAGGACACTTGTTGAGAGGATAGACTTCTGTTTAAATAGACAATATTTTATTATATGGTGAGATTAAAAACACTGGATAAATAAATTAGAAAATGTTCTCTTCACAACTATTAAACAAATTCGTGGGTCGGGCCTGGTTAGTTCTTGGATGGGAGACCACCTATGAAGACCAGGTGCTGTAGGCGGTAAATAAATAAACAAAATGTGTGACTCAGATTATTAACATTATTAATTCAAAATTATAATCTGTTAATTACTTGAGCAAACTATTTTTTGAGAAATGCAATGAGTTTAAATAAGTTAAAAGTCTAAAATTAGAGAATAGTATGTTGTAGATTCGTATATATTGTTATACATGTTCTACACATCAGAAATTATAGTTTGCAAGTTTTCAAGTCTTTCAGACTTGAAAAGAAAAAAACTATAAATATATTACTCTGAAAGATATATTATCTGTTTCATCTGCAAAAGAAAATAATAGTAAGTGAGATAGTAAATAGATAAAATGTTTATATGAAAAAAATCATTTTTATGTAGTTATTAGGTCTTTCAACTCTACAATTTTGTTTGCAAATCACTAAAAGAACATGGGTACGAACATTCTATCTATTTTAATTTAATTAGCTGTCATTATATAATTTCCCTAAATCATCCTCTTTATGAATACACCTGTCTACATTTCTATTACTTTCTTTGTAGACAACATGGAGGCCAGAGATTTCATACTAATAAAGCACCAAGCAAATACCAAGCAAAGAGATGGAACTAGAGATGATGGGAACTGTGAGTACAACTGCCTTTATTTTACTCTTACAAAAAGAAATAAGTCAGAGCACTAGACAGCCCACAGTGTGACAAAAAAATATATCTGAGCCGAACGCCTACTTCACATTAACTAGTCAAGGCTGAGTCATCACTGCCACCCAGGTAAAGACTCAGTTTTACTTGCTATTTGCTGTTCCACAATTAGAACAATAGAAACAAGACATGGACATCTGTGGATCCGCAGAGCTTCCGTTAACTTTTCATTTGAATCTGCTAGTATCCAACTGCTGCCTCAAAGGTAAAATGTAGTTCAGCATCTATATCATCTTTCATTAAGTGACAACAATGTTATTATAGTCCCACCTAGTTTCTAAATTGGGATTTACCCTTACGAGAAAAAATGTCATTACCTCTCCTAATAGTCATTTAAAAAGGGATGTGTTTTCAACTATGATGAAATCAATTTAAGTTTATACTAAAAAGCATCGATTAGATATGATTTTCTATTCAAACCCCTAGTGTTTAAAGGCAACATAAGCCTTTACAGAAGAATTCCTAAAAGTTTTCATTTCTGAAGCTGTTTTGTGATAGATTTATATGCAGAATCAATAATTCACAGTAATTGGGAGTACACATATTTAAGAAAAGCCTAAAAAGTTGAGCAAAAGTATTTACTTCTTTAAATAAAGTTATACATAATTACTATTGCATATTGCCCTGTATATCTCCTCTCATTTATTTTCTTCTACAGGGAGTGTCAAAACAAAAAAACTATAAACTCTAAAGTAGGAAAGTTGAGTGAATAAAGCAAGATTGTCTCTGTAATAACCTCACAATATTGTAATAACTATATATACTTCCAGCTGGGCACTAGACTAATCAGAAGGAATCACTTTGAAAATTATATAAATGTCTAACTGCTATGCGGTGCACCTGAAACTAATATAAAATAATATTTAGGGTCAACTGTGGTCGAAAAAGGAAAGAAAAGAAAAACAAAGTTTTGTGAAACATTTGGCCAAAGAAAAAGAATGGAGATAATTTAATGCCAACAGGAGTTCTACCTCCACCTCAGTTCCAATGTAAATTTTAGCTACTGAAAAAACCTAGTGCCTCAAAAAACCAAAAATGAGGTTTCAACTCAAAAATAGATATGAGTTATTTGAGGAAAATTAGAATATAATTAAAATGTATTTTATCAAATTCTTTCCAAAGTGTTAATATTACAGTCTATAGACTCTATCTCCTTCACTTATATTATTTTAATTTGTCTGTAAGAGAAAAACTTGCTTTATATGTTTAATGAAAATTTTGTATAAAACTATCTTTTCTAACTTAATGAAGTCTTAATAAATTTTGAGAATCACTATTTAGACCACTTGGTTACATCATACTATCTTAACTATTGATTATGTGTGTGTGTATATATATATATATATATATATATATTCCTATATTCTTTATATATTATATATAATTATACATGTATTTTACATATATATGATTATATAAAATCATATACTAGTAGCATGGTATATATACAAGTTGAGGTCAATGCATTGTGAGAGCAAGTGACTATGGTACTTAGTCGTTATGTTAAAAGTATTGTTTGGAAATTAAAAGTGATGGATATATAATTAGGAACCTCTAGATAAATTTTAAAGGGGTTTTTCATCTCCTAAAGTAGACAAGAATGACAGACTGGATTTGAGAATAAGAGATGGAGTCAGATTGTCAATACAATGTGCCCCGCTCCCCACTCCATATCTCCTGTGCCAAAACAAGGACACCTGTAGAGAAGGACTAGGACTCTAAAACATGGGATGAGGACATTTGGACAGACATCGATAAGGCCGAGAATATCAAATTTATAAATTTCCCTAAACCTCCCTTGGCACCGGAGGAGGCAGACACCCCTCCTCTTTTTGAAGGAACCAGTTCCTCTTCTGAATAAATGCCTTTCTGTAACTTCATCTGAAGAAGTTACCCCAAAAGTTGAAGCTTATTTTCCTCAGAGTCTACCATCACCATTTTTATTGCCTCAAAGCTTTCAGTGTTATATATTCCAGCACAGCCTAGCATGAGAGGTAAAGGCCTGTCTGTGGAGAAAGCCTGTGTGTCTCACAAATCTATTTTGGCAAGAATCTGAGGCACATAAGTGGAGACTATAATACAGATGATAGAGCAAGTTCAACAAAATAGAAGGCTCAACTGGCCACCTTCTTCGCCACAGGTGTACCTTTTCTAGGATTTTGGATTTAATGGGTTGGCTTGAACACCTGAGAGAGAAGTAATTAGTCTACTCTGTTAGGTAATTAGTCTACTCCTGGTGCACCATAAGAATCTGAAGGCTCAGGCATGGGTTCTGCTGCTCCCTAACCTGCCCCCTCCCAGGTGTGGAAGGACTTTTTACAAAACTGGTTTTAGGGCAGAGAAAAACTACAGAGAATATTGCAGCATCCCACTGGTAGTAACAAAGGAGCTGTTAACACCTTTAGGGACAAAGAGAAATGTGTTTATATGAAACAAGAATGAAATAATGGGATGAAGAATACCAAACGGAGATATATTTTTAAGTGAGTTGGCTTACAGCAAGCTAGACAAGTTAATAGTGAGATATTTTGAACTGAATGACTTGATTGTGGAAATTATAATTGCATTAGAATTTATCACTTCTGCGTTCAGGACTTGTCTTCCAAAATCATGGGTTTCTCTTTCATTCCAACTTACAGAAGATACTCAGTTTATGAACTTTAATGTTTTATTTTCTGTCTTGTCTTGAGTTTTATTTTTAAATTTGTATCTAAAATCATATCTAAAATAGGGATAAAACAGCCCCTACTGCATAAGGTGCTCATAAGTATTAAAAGACATAATGCCTGCAAAGGACTTACAACAGTACACTCAATAAATCTTAACTCTTATTAGCGCTAATCAGATTATGTCTGTTACAAAATCAGCAGTATCAGCCAAATCGGTCCTGTATCTTCCACGTGAATACATCATTTCACTTGTATCTCCACATTTAATTTATGTTGCAATCTAAGACTTAAATAAAGTCATATTTAGCTTTCTAGATCCAATAAATTAGCTTGAATTTAACTAATTAGCACCTATTTTTATATTACTCATTTGGCATTTTAATTATCTTTTTTTATTGCTAAAGTGATTTATGTATATGTGACTGATAGTTGTTAAAAGAAAACCAGAGCTCAACTGTAGTTAAAGTGATAAAAATAGATTTTATTCGGAAATGATTACAATAAAAGAAAGAGATCTCAATATAGAACTCTACAAATACAGTTCTATATACAGCATGGACAAGTGGAGATATAGCCAAGCAGGGTGAGCATCGATGAACAGAAAATTAAGAGGAAGTATCAGAAGGGGTGGGGCTCTGATTAAACAGGCCTAACAGAATTCCTGTTGAAGGCAGAATTTCTTGCTAGATTTGAGCCATGCTGTCCCCATAAGGATGAATGTCAAGTTGGAGGTTGAAAGGGCTTGGAGGAGCCTGACTGAAGTTAGGTCAAGGAGGGTGTCTTGTCAGTCCCTCGTCTTGTTCAAGTAATGGAGAGGCATTCTTCTTTCCTTTGAATGATGTAAGTCTCTTTCTCATTAGATCTTTTATTGATGAAGAATCAACTGAACTATCTACAGGGACTTAGTACTAGAGGTCTTTTGTTGAATGGGCATTTAATAAAGGGAGTTTCTGTGAAAATAAAAGAAAAGCAAAGATTAATAGTTGGACACCCAGTTTCTGAGTCCTGAGTCCTATCAGTGGGGAAGGTTTCTAGATCGGGCTGGAATCCTCTTTAGATGGTGGAATAAGGGCGATAGTGACAACCCAGTGGATTTCCTGGTTTGCAGTTTGAATGTATTTGATGATGGGCATTTCAGTGAAATTTCTGAATGTTCCACACAGCAGCAGGAATAAAAATTACTCATATAGACTGTTCTGGTGACTTTTTGAAGTTTTTCAAGTCATCCAGCTTTAGCTTGGTGGGCTTCAGAAACAGGGCAGCTCTGGTTCTCAGGGTTGCCATGCCAGGAGGGTGGAAGAGAAATTGGGAAGGTTAATTACTAACAATGCATAAGAAGCAGAATCCAGACCAGTTCACAGGTAGATAAAAGAGTAGAAAGTAAAATAGGGTTTACCTGGAGATGAAAAGTACCTCAGAAACAATAAACAAGGTTATAATATAATCCTTGGATGTGCTATTGTTTCCCATTGAATCATAAAATTTCTTTCTATAGTCATCTCTGCTTTTTCACAGATTCTTGCTTACAAAATAAGTATGGTCCCATTAGATTTAGCCTGGTTATTTACATAAGAATAGCAAGGGTGTAATTTACTATATAGGCCTTATGAAGTTTGCTTTGCTAGAACTTTTCATACAGAATTTTAGATTAGATTTGTTTTTTTTTTTATATTCTTTTTATCCTGGTTTTATTAAAAGGGGGAAAAGCCCAATACGTTTTTTATTTTTTATTTCTTTTAAATTTTATTTATTTTCCCCCTCCCCTCTTGTAATCACTAGTCCTTTGTCCATGTCCATGAGTCTCTATTTGTCCTGTTCATCTGTTGCTTTTAGGTTTATATCCCACATATAAGTGATATTGTGATTTTCAACCTTTTCTGTCTGGCTTATTTCGCTTAGTATGATTATTTCAAGGTCCATCCATGTTGTTGCAAATGGCAGTATTTCATCTCTTCTTATGGCTGAGTAATATTTCATTCTATATATGGACCACAGTTTCTTCAGATTAGATTTTTAAATGCCTCTTGGGCTTAGAACACCACCTCCAAGAACTCACCACCAGACTTCTGCATCACTTACAGATTTGAGTAAATTCCTTGCTTCTCTAGGTCCCCAAGATATCCTAACCTTCCTGGGCCTGCCTTGAAGTAAACTTTTTTATTCACCTCTAAGGCTAGGACTCCTATAAGCCAGGTACTAGACCAGTTTTTCCAAGAGAGTGTTGTAAGCATTAGTTCTATAAAGTCAATCTTAGTTGTTTAAAGCTATTTGGTCATATCTGATTCTACGCAATATTCTCAAATACAACATTCCAGGCAAACCTTGGTAATATAACTGATGTTTTCAATCATGACCTATTACAAAGAGGACATATTCTTATTGAGCTTCCACAAATAATTGTGTTTCAAGGAAAATAAAAATACTCCACAATAGTTTCTGAATTCTGGAGGGACCAGGTAGGGAGAAGGATAAGTATTTCTTTTCTGTTTATAAAAGTGTAAACTAAATTGTTATGAGTTATAGATAGCTTAAGAGAAAAGGGAAAAGAGTTCCTTATTTACAGAAAATGGAACATTAAAGAACAAACAATGTCTCAAACAAAAACTGTAATCATCTTTTATTGGTCCATTTGATTCCATGTAATTTTGTTGTTGTTCTCCTTGATCTTGGTTCGGCAGTTTTATGAATCCATCAGCTTCTGCACTAGAGATTTGGAAATCCTTACTCAGGTCAGTGGTTAAAGTTATCTAAACAGCGCTGTCAGAAGCCTGTACTCCAGACTACCTGTCATAATCCCTTTCATGGATCCCCTGAGACAGTAACTTTTTTGTTGGAGATGAAGCATTCTGGCCTGTAACTGATTGCAAATATATTCATGGAAGAATCAGAGTAAAACATAAATTATCTGTGGATGACAAAAGAATAAAAATGGCCATGGTAAATGATCTGAGAGTTTGTTTGACAAGGGGTTTATAGGAGAATATCATGAATTTAGGATGACAACATTTTTGAAATAGGGTGCTTATAGTGTTCTTTATTTTAATCTGGTTACATAGGCATGCTAACCTTAAAATAATGTGCAAAGTGTACAGTGTCTTGTACATATTTTATACTTTGAAATAAGTTTATAAAAAATTATCAGGAGTAGAACTTTTCAGTAAAGGACTTCTGTTATTGAAATCTCACTTAACTCATTTTCTTGTAATTAGAACCTTAGGGCAATTGTTATAGCTATAATAATAATGTATTTTCAAGAATATAGTATTTAAGAGAGCTGGTTATTTTTGTTTTCAATCCATTGTTATAGTTAGTCATGTCTCTATAACTTAAACATGTAAATAGTTTGGCTCTAACTCATTCCTGTTTCTTCTCCAAGAGCAACAACTACATCCATCTCCTGTGCCCACGTCTGAGTTTCTTCTTCTTTTTCTGAGAGTAGTAAACCAGATTGTCCAAGTGCATGTGGGTACTGTAAGGGCAAACACAAATTAAAAATAAGGCTCAATTCTCCCTGGTGAAACCAAGGAGGAGAATTCCCTTGCTTTTCTTAAAGCATTTACTTTAGAAAATATATTTATAAGAACTCTTTATCTCTTTGAAATGTATGCAAATCCTCGTAAAAATTAAACAAGGCTTTTGACAACATTATGACCCAGGATGTCTTTTTCAAGGACCTGAGAAATAGGTCTTTGCAAAGTAATCAAGGAAGATACCGCCCCATTCCTCTGTTTCTGCCCTCTGGTTGTAAAATAAATTTATGGGCATCATACTCCAAAACTGTCTCCTGTCTTAAAGATATGAGTTTATTTTCTCATTTGGATAAAACCAGTTGTAACAAGCATTTAATGAGTAGATAAATGGAAAACTCTGACAATAGTACCTGGTATATAATAAGCACTACAAAAGTGTGTGTTAAATAAATAAAAATAATGGATTATTCAAGTTGTTTTCAGAATTATACTAATTCTGTATTAAGTATTAATACAAAGTTGCTTGTGACTGTTTCTAAAAAACCCCATAACTATTTCAAACAGAACATCAAAGGGATAAGTTATCTTTATGGTGGGGAATGATGAGCACATCTGATCTGAGATTATTGAACTCTTATTCTCTCTTCAGGTCCAATTCAGTGATTATCTGTTCCAAAAAAATTTCTGTGCCTGTGCCTTGAATATAACAGTTACTATACCTGGATTTGCATTGAAATAACTGATTACAAATTTCATCAGGGCAGGTTTTCTAAGTCTCCCATGGTATCTAGTAAGATGTCTTATATGTAGATGTGTATCCAAAATGTGCTGGCATTCAAAGGAGGGCATTGAAATGGAACAGTAGTAAAGAGAGTAAATATTTGAGGACTGTGTAAGATTAGGGAAAAAAATCACAAGAACAGAAGTATGTCATTTATGTAAACATAAGATATTTAGCAATTAGTCTTACTGATACTATATCTGAAGATGCTGTTTTACATTGAAATATTAAGAGTTTTGTGGTCAGGTCAAGTTTAAGCACTTTTATATACCAATTAAGCAATGAAGTCAATAGGCAGAAAAATTGAGCTATATGCGTATTTTGATAAATCTGAAAACTTTGGGAAATTATCTCTTCACAGAGTTCATGAGTGAGTTCCATTTGATTCAAATGAAAATTTTGCATATATTGTACATCAGTTGGAGATGTTCTTTTTATGGTCAACTCTATAATTTAGTACTGTGCATGGTTTTGATGTATAATTATAAAGTATGGATTATGTTTAATGCACAAAGCCTTAAAAGATGAAAAAATAACTGAAGCTTAACAATGCTTCCTTAAACCAAAAGTTGAACACAATGGAGAGAAAGAAATGCATGTGATCAAGAAGAACGTGTGTGAAGTTATATATCGTAAAAAAATTAGGACAGTGATAAAATGGGCAGCCTGGAGCTTTCTTTCAGGGAAATGTTTTTTTTCAGCCCTTAATCCTTATTGAAAGCTTTCTGAGGTAGTCACTGTTCTCCATGTATATAGTAATGAGAAGGCTTTATTTTTCCATTTTTTCAACTTACAGATTGATGATGTTTAGAGAATAGTTTACAGCTTAAAATGTCTAACCAGCCTCCTTGATTTTGCCCTTGCATCCTAATTGACAGCTAGAATGATCCTGAGAAACAAAATAAGGGCATGGTAGTCGTCTGCTCAAAATGCTCAGATCCCTTCTATCAGGGTAAACGCCAAAGGCCTCACATTGGCTTGCAAAGCCCTCAATTATTCAGCTTCTATTTCCTCTCTAACCCAAGCATCTGCTTTTCTGTCCCTGTCTCACTCTGCTCTTTCAAACGCAATAGGCACATAACTGTTTTAGGGTCACTACTACCTGGCCTGCTTTTCCCACAGACTGAGTGTGGTTCATTGAGTACTTCCTTCAGGTCTTTAAACAAATACCACCTCAAAGTAGACTTTCTCTAACCACTCTATTTATTTAAAATTACAATTGCCCATTTTCCCACTGTCCCGCCATTCTCTACTGTCTTCCCTGCTTTATATCCCTTATCACCGTTAGAATTTGTATTTTATTGATTTGTCTGTGGTGTGTATGCACACTTGTGTATGTTGCATATGTGTTTGTATTCTCCAGTTACAATTTAGGATTCATGAGAAGCAAGATCTTTGTTTTGTCTTCTGAATCATACAGCCCCTGCCATATTTCCCAGTGCATTTTAAGTGCTCAGTATCTATGTGCTGAAAAATATTTGATGATTAATAAACAAATGATTTCAGAAAGAAATCAAATTGAATCATTAGGTGGTAAAGTTTTGCTTTGAAAAAATATCATCTTTATGATTCATATTTTTAAAGTTTTGACAAAATAATAGTTTTTTAAAATCTAGTTTCTGTAATTTCTAGTTCCTTTTCTGTTCTTGAGTTATAATTAAATATCTTTACTATAATGATAAATAAATCTGAAAATGGTGTGGCCTCATAGGTTTATAATATTTATGATTTCCTTTATGTTTTTGTAAAATATGTCCATGTAAAAATGCAAGAGAAACTTTTTTCCTTACTTTTTCTGATCTGGCGTGTGATTTCTGTTTCTTGTAATTTTGTTAAGTTGATAAGGTTGATGACCCATGTGAAGGGCAATTGCTTCATGTATAGCTGTACATTTGGCCTGTCCATATGAGAAAGAACATTCTAGAGCCTCCTATATCACTATCTTGGTTTGCTTCCTCCAAGAGATCCTCAGAATAATTTTCTTAATTTTCCCTCTTTAACTGTACTTCCATGCTCTCAAATCCTCTTATTTTTTCATCTGATTTTCCTTTTTATTTAGTATAGGTTTAATGGTCACCTGTTTCAACGATGCCTTAACTTACATCCCGAGTCGTCTTCTTTCTACCTATTTCCCAAATACCAGGCTAAGGTAGCTTATCTCACCTACTTTCTCTTTCATGGATCTTACTAGATGGTAGAAAATTGCTGTCGTTCTTCTTCTTCTTTTTGAATATTTTATATTTAGCCAGAAGAAGAGGTGATCTTAGGGAATGTTCAGCAATGGGTGAAATGGTTAGGCTCTCGTCAGAGTGGCCAGTTCCCTGTCCTGTGTCTGTGTTGTAATATTTTCCAATCCTTGTGGAGAGTGGAAAGGTGAAGGGTAGTACATTCTAGAGAAAAAAAGTTGGATAGAATTTTGTTAGTTTATAAAAGTAATAATTGACACAGTGAATCAAAGATGACTCTAAATCTTTGAGACCGAACTCTGGTGTCTGGTATCCAATAAACAAATCCAGACTAAGAAAGAAGAGAGTTGTTCAAAAGCATCATTACACTGAGTAGAAAGGGACTGTTGAAACAGAAGGAGGAGGACTATTGCATTAGGGAGAGCACTCTGAACATAAGCTGCAAATGTCTGAAGGGTTAGACAAAAAGTAGTTTTCTTTTCTAGAGGGGCATGAACAAGGATAGAAGGAACCGAATGTGAGGAAGTGGGATGAAAGGGTGGCATGACTGGAGAGTAGTTCAAAAAATGTCGAACTACCCTGCATTAAATCCATTCTTGGAAGTGCCTCTTAAGAAGTGGCTGTATGCTGGTTCAGGATGAGGTGGGCCAGAATTCAGAGATTTGGAGAAGGAGAGAATCTTAATCAGATTTTGGATAATAAGCATTTTGTTCTGATCAATCAAACTGTTAATCTAATCATTTACAAGGCAATGAATGGAGATCTGGAGGGTCTGTGTCTGGCCTGTCATAGATAAACAGTGGGTGGGGGGCATCCGTGAGTCTCTGTCACATGGAGAAGGGTGGCTCTGTGCAGTAAGCCCTTCGCTGGAACACAGAATCGTGAGAGAATTTCTTAGCGTTTACTAATTTGTAGCATAACAGGGCTTGAATAGAGTTCAACGTGACCATTTAAAAACAAGAGAGGGGGTCAAAATTAGGACAAAGAAGTCCAATTTTACACATTATTCGTAAATTATCTTAATGAATGTGTTCAAAGATGGTTGGTGAAATGAAACTCTGTTGAGAGGAGAGGACTAAAAATATCTGAAGCCATTACCCAGGGCCTAAAATAATTTGTCCATTTTTTCTTGAATGAGTCAATGAATGAGTTAATACAGATAGGTAATATTATCACCAGTGAGAAAAACAGGTTCAATAATTATCTTATTGACTCTAGTCTAGAAAGAAAATGTGTTATTGGTTTTTTTTTTGTTTTTTTTGTTTTTTGCATAATAGACATCTCAAAAGGAATTCTCAATTCTATTCATTTTATGCACCACCTGTTCCCACTTAAAAAATTTTTAAAAAACGCGTGGAACTGGTTCTTTCCAGTATACTCAGTAAAAGAGGTTACTATTCACCAGTTTTTCATGTGCACAGCTAAGCATTATCCTTGCTTCCTTTGTTTTATACCTCACATTTAATCTATCAACAAGTACTTTTGAGGCTATCTTCAAATATATTCTGAATTTGATTACTTCCATTCACTTTTTCTGTTACTACCATCTGTTCACACCGTCACCAATTGCCAGCACTACCATAAAAACTAACTGGTTTTCTTGATTCCATTTTGGTTTCCTTATACTCTATTTTCCACATAACAGCCAGAATGATCTTTAAAAAGTTAATTACACCATCCCCTGTTTTAAGCCAATTTATAACTTCCACTGCTCTCAGAATAACATTAAATGTCTTACTATGGCCTAAGAAGCTTTACAAAACCTCTCACTACATAACCGTGGGACCTATTCCTTTACATTCTTATTCTTTCTCACTGAACTTTATCCAGTTTGACCTCCTAATTACTCTTCAGAATCCCAAACTAATTGCAGGTGTGTAGCCTTTAGTTTTGCTCTTCTCTCTAATAGATTATTCTCCAGATCTTTTCTTATTCTTTTGTGGAATTTTTTATCTTTTACACAATTATATATCAATGGTTATTCTAGCATTCGCTGAAAATTCCCTTTATACACACACACACACACACACACACACACACACACACACACATATATATGTAGCGCCTCGTTTTCTGACCTGTAAAATGGAACACAGGGTACCTACTTTAAAATGGTAACTAAATGCAATAATAACAAAAAATGCATAAGATCTTTCTCAGCATGTGATAATGTTTAGCGTCACTGTCATCTTCAACATCACATATATAGAAAAATACTTTACTAATTTATATAATATTCTTTATTTTGGTCACTCTCTTAGAATATAATGAAATCTTATGACAGCAAAAGCTGTTTTGTTTACCCTTTAATACAATAGCCAAGTGTAATATCAATCATGTAGTGAGGAGACAATAAATATTCATGAATGATTTGTATAAGAATTGTAGTCTAAATAATATCTCTTCTCTATATTAGTGCTGTTAGTTTTCAAGAGACACAGGTATTCTCATGTCACTCAGGTGGTGGTATTTATGTTAAGGGAACACAGGAAAGCCAACAAGAGAGAAAAACCAACATTGTTATCAAAAGGGCAAGATATCAAAGAGTACTGGAAAATCATTTCTCACCATTCAGAACATAAAAGTAGCTCCAGTGACCCATAAGCAGTGCTAATGACCCAGACAGTAGATATAGTAAGCCAGTAATTTTGTTGTTGCTTTTGAATCAGACATCTGTTGCTTTTTGGTCTGCCACACTCATGACTCTTTCTTCCTGTGTCTGCTATGATTTCTCCTTTCAGCACTTCTTAACTACATTTTTCCTCTCACTGTATTATCTATTTAGCCTTGAATTTTAAACTCTCTAATATAGATTTGATTGCATGATGATCATATGTGACAGATGATATCTTTGGTTGTCTACTTTAAAGACATCACTTGTATTTCTTGCTAACAAAAGCTCTATTTTGTTTAGGCAATAGCTCTCATGATTACTGATGACGGCTTTAGTTCAGTCATATATGTTTGATTCCCAGTGAAATTGATTGTGGGCAAGAAATTAGTGGTTACCCATTAGAGAATGTTTGTGTCCTGAAAAAAATGAGGGTGTCGCAGGGAGAAAACACTTTTACTGCTGTTCTTTTCCATATTGCACTGCCTGCTACATTGAGACCATGTAATGCCCGGAACCGTGACAGCCATCTTCGAATTATGAGTTTTCAAACCTGAGGTCTAACCATATGCTGAGGAAGGTGTCGTGTAGGGTTAAATATAGTTGTGTGCTCAATGCTGCTTTTGAGTGGCCGTTCTGGTCCTGGAATCACCCACATCCCAACATCTGATTAAGTAAACAATACATTTCCTTGGGATTCAAGCTACTTTTAGAATTTCGATACTTGCAGCTGAACAAATTTTGATAAACCACCCAACATACAATAACCCTAAGGGACTGATTTCTCTAGATAGAACACCAGAGCATCATGGAATGCCTTTAATTTCTAGAGGAAAATAGTTGGTCTAGCATGTTGTGATCATGACAGCAGAGTTACAAGACTAAAAACTTGGCCAATAATGTATAAAGGACTGTCTATAACCTCTATTCACAGAAGATGGCTGTGAGAAATACACTAAGAGGTGCTCCACAGATTCACTTCCAAGGCATTTTGACACATCATTTTTAAAAAGTCGAAGAATCAGCCTTTTTTATAAGGACCCATAACTGATCACAAAACCGGGCAGATGTCTTAGATACCTCTAAGGCTTTTCCCTGTGTTTTCCTTACCTCATGCTCTCTCACCCAAATATTATATAAGCCTGAGAAGACACCTCAGAGCTTTTGTTGTATAAAAGAAAAGTGGAATGTTAAAAAGGTGGGAATTAATGAGATACAGATGATTAGGTGCAAAATAAAGTTGTGCTCTCACCTCAGAGACAAGAATTCAAATATCAGAACTTAATGTATAAATGTTTTATACATTTATAAAGTTATATTATTCAAACCCACATCACTGATATGTGCTCAGTCATCTTCTCTACATCTAAATACACAAGTAGTTTGTTAAAGGACTTCAGAATAAGTGACATGTAAAATAGGCCAATAACTGATCTATTCTACTTTTGAATATTTTTAAGTTGACTTACTGTTTGTGGTTCCTAATGTACTCTGAGTTTATTAAATGTTACCTCTCTTCTTCATAATTAATAACAAAGAAGACATTTAAAGCAAACATAATTATTCTACCCAATAACCACTTCAAAATGTATTGTTTTTTGTGTGTCTGAATTAAGTGTTTGTAGTACTTCTTGGAAAAGTAGGAGACACCCTCAACCGAACTGAATTATTAGCATTTCCAACAATTCTATTTTTCAAGTATGTCAGAAAGTGACATAAAACTACTAGTTACAGTCATGAAGCCATCTTACAAAGTGGCCTATCACATTTCAAACCCTTCGTTTTGTCATTCTCAGAAGTAGTCTTTCCCTAAAAGAGGAAATTGGGAGATCTGTCACTCAAGTGACGTGAATATCAGATAGTGCTGACAGATGGAACCTGTCACCTCATTCCCTGTAGTGCTGCAGGCCGATGAGGGTTTGCTGAAAGATCCACAGTGATGATGGAAGATTTGATATACCCAGATTTTTCTGTATGTTTTAAATAAATAACTCAATGTGTTTTGTTACAAAGCAGCAGCTATTAATCTATGATAAATACCTGTTATGTATGAAGTCTAAAAATCTTAAAGGCACTACTCAACTTTTATATATGGCTGTACATGTGCAATAACCATTAAGATTTAGATACAAAACATTTTGACACCACACAAAGCCCCTCCTATCAGGTCCCAGTCAGCATGTCTCCAGAGCTAACGGATTATTTTGACTTCTACACCTATAAATTAGCATTTTTTTAACTCTGTTTTCTTTTTACTCACTTTTTTCCTCTCAGTGCTTCTGTTTATATGTTTTTGTATTGAGTTGCCTTGTTTACTAATTCTGTATTCTGCTGGTAAATTCATTGAATAAGTAATTTATTTTACAGTTCTAGAATGTCTTTTTGGTGTTTTTCATCTATTTTAATCTTTGTTGAAATTCTCAATTTTCACCAGTTTTTTCCACCCTTTCCAATAAATTTTTTGAAGGTATTAATCACACATATTTTAAAAACTTCCATCTGTTAGCTCCAGAGACTAGATTATGCATTTGCTTTTCTAAGCAAAGAATCATGGAAACTGCAAATGACACCTTCTACCAGATATGGTTTTCCTTTGAGACCAAGGGTCTGCTCACTTTGATTCAGTCAGAGCTGGGTTGCTCTTTTAGTAAGATCCAGTCCATCATGCTCTTTTGGGTGACATTCCTGGTATTTTTAAGACCCTTAGTGGGTCTCTGATACTTTGGACCTGAGAGACTACAGGTGCTTCAGTTCTTCCCTTGAAGATTTTCAGCTGAGCTTTTATCCTTCTGTCCTACATGGTTTCAAAGGTCATAAAGGGAAATTTTTATTTTATTTTATTTATTTTATTTTATTTCTTTTTCTGTGGTAGGTTCGTTCCTTGTAGTGGCACATTGTCTCTTAAGTGCACTTAGACTGTGGGAAATGTCTCTCTACCTTGTCAGTTCATCACACACATCTCCCTAGCGGCCCCCAGAACTCATGATTAAACCATCTCTGAATTTTGGGGCTCTGCATGGTTGCAATCCATCATACCAGCCCTACTCAACTACAAAATCTTGTTGCTTTCTTTCGGATAATAAAATCTCTCTGCTGGAGCCAGGCTAGGTCTTCGATCTATGCTCAGAAATGGCGAACGGATCCAGACTTTTAATTCATCTGGTCCTCATTGATTTCACAGTACTCAGTGTTTTTAAAATAAAGTCTTAAAGCTTATTTATTTGTCTTTGATAGCAGCTACTTTAAGACCATTGGCCAGCATGAACTTTGACATTTTTCACCATAATAATGATAGTTTCCATGTGAAGTTTTGAACTATAATAGATCCCTTCTTTTTTCTCTTCTGACTCCTCTCACTTAAGCCCTTACCTACTCAGAGCACTGTTTAAGAAATGTAAGTTTTAAAAAGTTTACAGCACAAGCTTTTAATGTAATGTGTGTGTGTGTGTGTGTGTGTGTGTGTGTGTGTGTGTGTGTAGGCATGTGTGTGAAAATGATTAGAAAAAGATTAAAGTTCCAACCATTTGCCAGATATCGCCATTCGAAGATGTTCCAAAAGCGTGTCAAATTCAACATATCAAAATTAAAGTCTTTTCTATCCCCATCATCCCCACCATAACTTTTCCTCCTCATCCCTCTGTATTGAATGGTGCATATTGTGTCTCCATAAAGCTAGAAACTTGAGAGATGGTCTCTTTTACCTCACATGATATTTATGTCAGTCATGGGATTCTCTTTGCTAAAATTGTCTCTCCATTAGGCTTAGTCCAAGCTCACTTTCCTTCTTCATGACAAGAGCCTCCTGCTGTCTTCCCATTTTAGTTTGATCCCCTTCTAATCATTCTTTCCCATTACTGCCAGTTATAAGAGGAAAAAAAGTCACTTTTTGTTTTAAACCTTTTCTTATAAATTTATGTTGGTAAGTACAAATATGCTGGCTTAGCACATAAGGCAGTTGATAATCTGATTCCTGCTTGTCCTCTAGTGTTACTCTTGCCTTAAATACCCTGCACTCCACAATATAACAGTCTCTTCGGTTTCCCAAATCCTTAATGGCATTACCACCTTAACATTTTTTACGCTCTTTCCTCTACCTGGAATACATTTTTAATTTTCTTACCTGAGTAGCACTTACTATTTCTTCAAGTGCGCCCCTACATTCTTGTCTTGATCCCATGTGGGTCATAATGGTCTCCTTCACTGAACTTCCGAAATAACCTCATGTACGCATCTGTCATGGGTCTTATCACAGTTTTTTTTTTTTCACTCTTTGCACAGTTTCTCCTAGTGTAAATGATTTGAGAGCAAGGAGACCTTATTTATTTGACTTCATTATCTTAAAACCTATCACAATATCTATATTAAAACATAATCATTTAATGAAAGTTTGTGAGAAAGTGAGATTATATTGATAAATAATCTGCAAATTGGCTTATTGTGCCTTTATCTCTCAAGAATGCCTCATTTCTGCAACATAGTCCACCAGATTAGCACATTCTTTCTAAGTGATAATCTGTAATTAAAATTAACAAACACGTTTTGATTTTAGCCATAAAATTATATAACGGTCATGAGATCTTCATAACTTAAAAAAATGGTTAAGTTTTCTCATGACCACAATTATAATCCTTTATAAAAGCTGAAGTGAATTGCACTTAGTGTTTTTAGCAAAAGATAAAAATCATCTTATTACAGCCTTACTCCTTGACTTTTCACTGAATTAAATATTAGAAGCTGGTGACACACTAAACTGATGCCATCTGCTGTGATGCCAGAATTTCAACATTGTGACAAAAATGTCATATCAAATTAAAAAATCTGATAGATTTGAAGAAAAATTAAATAGTGTAAAAAGAAATGTTGAGACAATTAGTAAATGTGTTAGGGAACATTTTTTAAAATGTAAAAGGTAAATGGATCTTGGCTTTAAGTAAGATACAGTTTCAGTTTCTCTTCATTGGGAATAAATGTATTCACCATGTTTTATCGCAGTAGTATTTTAATCAAAATAAAATGTTTTTTTTGTGCCAGTAGATTCATTCTCTATACATAGCCTTCTATGTGATAGGATTTCAGGCCCTACAACTTGATGATAATTGATTCACAGAAGGGAACAGACCTGGATTATAGAAAAACTTCTCTACATAAACTCAGTGGCCCTACAGAAAAAATAAAAAGTTACACCAGTTAAGTTAAAGATTATTACTGCCAAATACTGTAACGTTGCACAAATAAGAACTGTAGCATGTACCAAGAGATACTAGACTGGCATGATCACTTATGGTTTTTTAGGTCTTAATGTCAGAGGCATCTACATACCCAACACTCAAGATAGATAAGAGACTGGAGGTCTCCAAATCTGAAATCACACAATGGAAAAAATTAACTTTAATGTATAAACATTGATTAATTCATCAACAAATGAAACATAAGTGGATTTTTCAGGTCTGTAATGCTCAACAATATAAGCTATCTGTATAAGATTCAATGAATCTACGAAATCAGTGTTAATTTAAAAATGTGTACAGATCACTTTTTAGAAAATAATTTTCATATTCACTTTTAATATTTTAATAAATTTTATTATAAACTGACATTACAATACTGTATATGTAGCACTTAATATTTTGCTACATAAAATAGAAAGTATTATGTTCCCGGGAGAGTTATACTGATAGTACTACATAAATTGTTAAGTGCTGAATTTTATAGTATAGATAGCAGTTTGTAGAAGGGAGAGTCCAGTGTAGGTCAAATATTTTGAAATTTTTATAAAACAACTGGATTTTGAGCTGGACCCAATATAATGTGTAGTTTTTGTGAAATTGTTTGATTTTAGTCTGATAGTACTATAGTGTGAATAAAGGTACAATAATATTGTACTCAGTAAATGCACAATAAGCATTGTAGATTATAAATACACAATAAATATATAATTTTTATAATAAAATACACATACCTTAAGTTTAGATCAATGAATTTAGACAATTAGATATACATCTATGTAACCAACACCCAAAACAAGACACATAAAACTTACATCATCCTAAAAAGTTTCCCGCCAGCCCGTTTCCAGTTAAGTTTCTCTTTTCCTACCTTACACCCTCCCCCAGTCTAATGTCTAAAGCTATGTTCTTCTAAGTCACCTCTTCTTATAATTTTTCTTTGTGGTGTGAATTTGCTTTCTAACCATTGCTGAAAAACTTTCTGTGGCACTATATTTTTAATTCTTTAATTCTTAAAGAATGTTCTCTGAGTGGGATGCCAGTGAGTTATATTATTATCTGGGCTGCAATAGTGATATACAAATAAATAATACTTCGAGTGTTAAATAAAATTCAGGCCAAGGCAGTTTTATTACTGTATGTAAAAAAATTACATTTTTGTTATCATTAGGTATTCCCCTTACCTATTAACACTAAAACATTACTATTAAATTGTACAACCACTAGTCATTTCTGTAAATAATATTACTGATATGAATAGGAAAAAATAGCATCTAGCTCAAATAGGAATTTCTCAGCATACCACTATATTTCTCAAACTACTTCCTGTTGTTTTGAATCTGTTATACCTAATGCTTATGCTTTTTTAAATTGTCATATCTAGGGATAGAGATTTTAAAGGTAGGAATTTATATGTTCTGCATCATTCACCAGATATATTAGTAAAGATATTATTTTGAAAATATTTAGCCATTCCTTTAACCATTAATCTGCAGCAGTTCTAATATCACATCTGTTGTCATCTTATAATTATTACCTAAAATAAACACTAAAATGAAATAATATGCATCCTTTGAATCTGATCTAATGCCAAAATGCACTGATCCCAAAGGATCTGTTTCTGTAGTTCTTTGTTTGCCAGAAAAAAATAAAGATACAAGATAAAGCTGTGTTTCAATTAAATATCAAAGAAAATCAAAGTCATTAGCTTAGTATAGACCACACAGAATTGTATGAAGAAACTTTTGAAAAGTGTGTCATGATAAATCCCCTAAAATATATTGACTTTGCCAGCCTTAGTCCACATGGCAGATCTTCCGTTCTGCAACCAGACTATTTCATGTAGAGATTAACCCAGGGATCCTGCACTTGAAAGAGAATGCTCTAGGACTTCATTTATATTCAGGCCTCACTGTTCTTTGGGGAAACGCTGGGTAAGCCATACAAATTGCCAAGTGATGAAACTAAGAACAGAAATAGAAATGACAAAATTGTGACTAATTTAACTACTTTTGGAAATAAAACTAAATAGAAATTGGTTAAAATAAATATGCCACTGTGAACCCATTAAAATCATAACTGAAAAGAATATAGCATTCTCATGATTACATGGAAATCTTTGACTGTTAAATTAATACTTTTCTGATCATAGCCACTGACTATAAGGCTGCCTAATATTTAATGTTTGTAATTAAATTTGTACATTTATTTAAAAAATGCAAAGTCTATTATTTTTAAAACAGTTCATGAAAAAAAATTTTCCTTAATAAAACAATGAAAAACCAATAACATATTGAATGTAATATGAAGTATATGACTTTATTAAAGGAAACTCTTCTTATAACAGGTCTGTAATATCTTTATATATTATCTGTTTCATATGCACACTACAGGAAAACAATTATCCAATTCTATCTAATGATACCCTACAGCATATATAGTTAATATTATACGAATTATATAAAGTGAAAAAAGTAGTTGATAGTGAGAATCTTAGCATATGGGTAGATTAGTTTATCTACAAACATATATGTAAACGAAATTATTTTACTTACTTTTTTTTTCCTGAAGAATCACTTTCTATGGGACATATATTTCTAATAGCGAATTTATCATTAAAAATTTTTAAAACATAATTTGTCATTCATAAACTTTGATAAAGTATGTGCCAGGTATATCTGAATGTTACAAAATAATAGAAAAATGAGATACCCCATCTATGAACTTAAAATTTAATGGGACAGAAATATTTACACAATATGATCTGCATTCCAAGGAATGACTAGATAATTGATATCAGAAGGATATATGTGTTAACAATGTGTTAGCAGGAACAATGAGTAGAATTTTAGGCTGAGGGAATCCTGCATAGAGAAGAGAAAGTGATTGCCTTGTTCCAAATTCGAGAGTGACTGGAGACTAGAGTGTGAGCTTGTGTTTTATCTATATATACATAAATGAGCTCATATGTGTTTATGGAAGTGGAATTATAATGTACTAAGGAGTTAAAACATTTAACTGAAGTTATGGCATTTCTTGTAAACCAATTTCTACAAAAAGCATGCCAAGTTGCCATCCTCATCACTTCTGTGAGTTTACAGTTATCCCATATTGAACAATAGATGCTCATATCTGCCAGACAATATGTATTCTGTTAGGCAATGTTAGCCACACCTCTGTTTTCGCAGAAGCTGTATCTGAGCAATGCATCCAAGGATGCTTTGAATAATCTGTATAAAGATAAGAGATAAACAGAGTAGAACAAAAGGTCATTCTTTCTTGTTCTTTGAATCTACAAGTCAACTGTTCCTATGTATAAGGGCAAGCCCAGAGCTTCCCATGTTCACCAACTGGTAGACATCCAGACAGCGATTAAAAAGAATTAAATGGAAGTAAAGCTGAGAACAACTGGATTTTGAGCTGGACCTAATATAATGTGTAGTTTTTGTGAAATTGTTTGATTTTAGTCTGATAGTACTATAGTGTGAATAAAGGTACAATAATATTGTACTCAGTAAATGCACAATAAGCATTGTAGATTATAAATACACAATAAATATATAATTTTTATAATAAAATACACATACCTTAAGTTTAGATCAATGAATTTAGACAATTAGATATACATCTATGTAACCAACACCCAAAACAAGACACATAAAACTTACATCATCCTAAAAAGTTTCCCGCCAGCCCGTTTCCAGTTAAGTTTCTCTTTTCCTACCTTACACCCTCCCCCAGTTCTTGGCAACCACCCTCTAATGTCTAAAACTATGTTCTTCTAAGTCACCTCTTCTTATAATTTTTCTTTGTGGTGTGAATTTGCTTTTTAACCATTGCTGAAAAACTTTCTGTGGCACTATATTTTTAATTCTTTAATTCTTAAAGAATGTTCTCTGAGTGGGATGCCAGTGAGTTATATTATTATCTGGGCTGCAATAGTGATATACAAATAAATAATACTTCGAGTGTTAAATAAAATTCAGGCCAAGGCAGTTTTATTACTGTATGTAAAAAAATTACATTTTTGTTATCATTAGGTATTCCCCTTACCTATTAACACTAAAACATTACTATTAAATTGTACAACCACTAGTCATTTCTGTAAATAATATTACCGATATGAATAGGAAAAAATAGCATCTAGCTCAAATAGGAATTTCTCAGCATACCACTATATTTCTCAAACTACTTCCTGTTGTTTTGAACCTGTTATACCTAATGCTTATGCTTTTTTAAATTGTCATATCTAGGGATAGAGATTTTAAAGGTAGGAATTTATATGTTCTGCATCATTCACCAGATATATTAGTAAAGATATTATTTTGAAAATATTTAGCCATTCCTTTAACCATTAATCTGCACCAGTTCTAATATCACATCTGTTGTCATCTTACAATCATTACCTAAAATAAACACTAAAATGAAATAATATGCATCCTTTGAATCTGATCTAACGCCAAAATGCACTGATCCCAAAGGATCTGTTTCTGTAGTTCTTTGTTTGCCAGAAAAAAATAAAGATACAAGATAAAGCTGTGTTTCAATTAAATATCAAAGAAAATCAAAGTCATTAGCTTAGTATAGACCACACAGAATTGTATGAAGAAACTTTTGAAAAGTGTGTCATGATAAATCCCCTAAAATATATTGACTTTGCCAGCCTTAGTCCACATGGCAGATCTTCCGTTCTGCAACCAGACTATTTCATGTAGAGATTAACCCAGGGATCCTGCACTTGAAAGAGAATGCTCTAGGACTTCATTTATATTCAGGCCTCACTGTTCTTTGGGGAAACGCTGGGTAAGCCATACAAATTGCCAAGTGATGAAACTAAGAACAGAAATAGAAATGACAAAATTGTGACTAATTTAACTACTTTTGGAAATAAAACTAAATAGAAATTGGTTAAAATAAATATGCCACTGTGAACCCATTAAAATCATAACTGAAAAGAATATAGCATTCTCATGATTACATGGAAATCTTTGACTGTTAAATTAATACTTTTCTGATCATAGCCACTGACTATAAGGCTGCCTAATATTTAATGTTTGTAATTAAATTTGTACATTTATTTAAAAAATGCAAAGTCTATTATTTTTAAAACAGTTCATGAAAAAAAATTTTCCTTAATAAAACAATGAAAAACCAATAACATATTGAATGTAATATGAAGTATATGACTTTATTAAAGGAAACTCTTCTTATAACAGGTCTGTAATATCTTTATATATTATCTGTTTCATATGCACACTACAGGAAAACAATTATCCAATTCTATCTAATGATACCCTACAGCATATATAGTTAATATTATACGAATTATATAAAGTGAAAAAAGTAGTTGATAGTGAGAATCTTAGCATATGGGTAGATTAGTTTATCTACAAACATATATGTAAACGAAATTATTTTACTTACTTTTTTTTTCCTGAAGAATCACTTTCTATGGGACATATATTTCTAATAGCGAATTTATCATTAAAAATTTTTAAAACATAATTTGTCATTCATAAACTTTGATAAAGTATGTGCCAGGTATATCTGAATGTTACAAAATAATAGAAAAATGAGATACCCCATCTATGAACTTAAAATTTAATGGGACAGAAATATTTACACAATATGATCTGCATTCCAAGGAATGACTAGATAATTGATATCAGAAGGATATATGTGTTAACAATGTGTTAGCAGGAACAATGAGTAGAATTTTAGGCTGAGGGAATCCTGCATAGAGAAGAGAAAGTGATTGCCTTGTTCCAAATTCGAGAGTGACTGGAGACTAGAGTGTGAGCTTGTGTTTTATCTATATATACATAAATGAGCTCATATGTGTTTATGGAAGTGGAATTATAATGTACTAAGGAGTTAAAACATTTAACTGAAGTTATGGCATTTCTTGTAAACCAATTTCTACAAAAAGCATGCCAAGTTGCCATCCTCATCACTTCTGTGAGTTTACAGTTATCCCATATTGAACAATAGATGCTCATATCTGCCAGACAATATGTATTCTGTTAGGCAATGTTAGCCACACCTCTGTTTTCGCAGAAGCTGTATCTGAGCAATGCATCCAAGGATGCTTTGAATAATCTGTATAAAGATAAGAGATAAACAGAGTAGAACAAAAGGTCATTCTTTCTTGTTCTTTGAATCTACAAGTCAACTGTTCCTATGTATAAGGGCAAGCCCAGAGCTTCCCATGTTCACCAACTGGTAGACATCCAGACAGTGATTAAAAAGAATTAAATGGAAGTAAAGCTGAGTTATATTTGAAATAGAAAACTAAATAACTTTCTTGATAAAAATTTAATAACTTTCTTGATAAAAAATTAGGATTTTCTTTATAAAAATCCTAAAAAAAAAAAATTCTTAAATATCAACTATTTACCTGGTTAATGATAGAATGCGTTTAGAGTATTACAAGATTCATGAGATCTGTTTGTTTGTTTTCACTGAAGAAATATAGATTAAGAACATTTAACTTTATAGGAAATTGGTTAGAATTCTCCAAGACATCACCTCATTCTCTAACATTGAATAGTCTCTGTGAAGTTTAAACTTTAAAGTGTAAAGCTTGATTCCTTTTCTGACATTATCCTCTCTTCCAGTTCTGCTTTCATAAATTTTTACATAGGCTTTTCTTCTGTCAAACATTATGGTTATGTTTTTTAATCTCTTAATTAAATTATTTCACTTGAGAGAATTAAGTATTTTTAAATGTTAGGATAATCTTAAATTAACAGATTTGTTATAATTCAAGCTTTTTTGTATACTTTTTTCCTGTATGTTACATAATAATCTGTAATCTATAGTGTGTATATGAAAAAAATCTTTGCCGCTAATAGAGTTGCCTACATATTAAGCAATTTAGTCACAAATCAATACTTCTGTATTTCTGATTCTGAGCATCTATCCTTGTACTTTACAGTCAAAACTACGGAGATACTCATTAGGACCTACAACCCTTTTGAAACAAGAGTGGTTCTATAATTTATTAAAAATATTTTAGTACCTTATTGTGATCTAGGCATTGTTCAGACTAATGGGGAACTAAAAATAAATGGGATGTACAATAGATCTGCCCTTGTAGAACTTGCATTCTATTAGGGGGAAGAAATTGATTTGCCTTATGTTCTCTCTACACTGTTTTGGTATGTGTGTGTTTTTTGGGGATATACCGCTTTATACAAATTATAGATAGATGATGATAAATAGATGATAGATGATTAGATAGATAGATAGGTAGATAGATAGATAGAATTAATGTCCAGTTACTGTGGGTTGTTTTACACAATAGTATTTCAACAGCACATTTTGGACTATGTAACATAAATTATGGAGCCTATTATAAACTACTTTGCTTGCTTTGTTTGTAGCATGTGCCTCTCAATGACTGCCACATGGCTATTTCACTAGACCTCAGATGCTCTGCTGCTGAACATCTAAAAGCACTAGATTCTATGTCCATGGCTCCATAAGTTTCTCTCACTTTGACATTAATTCAGTTGCTCTTGAAAAGTCACAACTTTCCGCAAGTTATTCACATTCACTTACTTTCAAAAAGAGGTTTTCCAGTTGGCCTTTTGGTTAATTGATGTTTAGACTCTATCAAAATTCTCTGTCTTTTTAGGTCTCAATAGTGTGGAACTAAGACTTATTGATCCTTAGATTGGAATCTTGTCCAATATAATTTGTGTTTATTCACTGAAAAAGTGAAATTAAAATCAGTCACTTTGCAATATTAATATTGGAATTTCTAAACATATAATTATATAATTAAAAACATTTGAAATATTTAAATTTCTGAAATCATCTCAATGAAAACATGAAAATAAGGTTCAACTCTACTATGCTTAAAAGAAAAATATATATGTATATGCATAAACCCTTTAATTCCCTCCAAATGAATATTGAATATTTTAAGTAGAACCATCAAAAGTATATCAGTGACATCTGTAATTTCTCATGAGCTTAAAAACAGAAATTCAGATAGTCTTATTAGTTTATGTAGTATTTTCTATGTATTATATTAATTAAAACAGAATTACAAATACCATATATATTTATAGGTAATATAATACAGTGATAAATATTGATTTATAAGGACCTAAATGTTAAGGATAAGATATATTGTTTATAAAAGGTTTAAGCAACCAGCGTCCCCATCACTCTCTGATATTAACTCTAAATGTAATCGAAGGCCAAGGGATAACACAAATTAATTGATTTACTTGTTATCTTATATATTTCTGACTTTCCTATCACATTTAAGATTTTACCAGGACAGATATCTTGACAGATTTAGTCACAGTTCTACACAGTATGTGCCGTATTTAGCACGGTGTCTGAATCCATAAAAGGAGCTCAGTAGACATTCAGTGAATGAATAATAAAATGAATAAATTTGGTTATATTTGCAAAATAAAATATAGTCATTTTAGATTCTGAGCATTTATATAAAATATGAAAATAAAAATATATAATTACATGGTATTATGTTAATAGTTTTATCGAGAATTCACTGTGTAATTGCTTTCTACAGAAACTCAGGATACAAGATGTTTAAGTGCAGAATTTAATTATAAACAGAAACTCATCCCAAAGTCTCACAGAAACTTTTAAAATCATGACAAATAAACACATGGGAAATAAGCCACTGGTGCTATTTGTGTATAAAGTGAAGTAACTAACCCAAAACCAAAACAAATGCAGGGCATGGATAGAAGTGAGGGGGTGTGTGTGTGTGTGTGTGTGTGTGTGTCTGTGAGGGCATTAAGAAAGTAAGCAAAAGATAATACATTTGCTTGCTTATTCCATTCTTGATGTCATTTATAGTTAAACAAGTGTAATTTTTATTACATTACCACAGGAGTTCATGTCTGGCCAAAAAGAAAAAAAAATTACTAAACGTGCCAGATTCTAGAATTTTTTTATGAATATTATTAATCACAGCAAAACTAACTACAAATTTTCACTAATGTGTACCTGAGAAAACAGATAATTTTGATTATTTACCCTCTAAGTCATCAGTAAACTAATAATGACTGAAGACACATTTCCTTTTTTATTAGCTGTGGATTAAGCCATGGATTGAAGCACAGGCAGACTATAATCAATTAAATTACTAAATAAATATACTGTCTTATAATCTTGATACAATTTAATATTAAACAATAACTGAAAAAGACTTTCATGTTTTTCAGATGATGATACTTACCTCATCATTAATCCTTATTTGACATCAATTCATTCAATATCAGTGAGTTATTCATTTGTGCAAGAAGATGCTAATGTCACAAGAGCCCAGAAAAGGCAAGTCTTCAATAAGAGTTTAACCCAATCATGAAGTTTCTGAATAGAGCAATAAAAGCAAGCATATCCTTAGGAACAAATACACAATAATGTGTCATTTGACATTCAAGAAGTCATTGAACTCACGGAGCAAGAAGTCATTTTCATGACAAGCTTAATCATTTCTTTGAACTACATGACTATTTTTAGGCGATTACAAAACCCAAGGAACAGAATGAGAAAATTATCAAAAAATCAGAAAATACTTTCTTTTTAGTAGGTTATAATGTAAATAATACCACTTAATTTTTTTTTTTTTTTTACTTCTACAATTTGTGGCAGGTGCCTAAAATTTCATTAAGCTGGAACTAGTTTTATCTTTTCAATTTAAAGCATTAGCTCTACATTGCACAATAAAACCTTGATGTATGTTATCATTACTTGAAGAATCTAAAGGAAGAATTGAGGGAAAGTAAAGTATTAGGAGTCCTTACTATTGGATGGGAGGGATTTTCCAGGTAGAGTGTGTGAAGCTGGAAGAGAAGAGTCTAGAGAAGAGAGCTGAGGAATCTCAGCACAGAATGGCCAGAGTGAACCGATTGATCACATTAAATTACTGACAAAGCTCATATGCATCTGGTCAAGTCACAATTTTTCCCTTAAAAATAATAATCATTTTATATGAATAAGAATGGCAAAATTAAATGCATGTTTATGAGATATAATTATAAAACTTAAGACGATTAACGTGCATTTACAGAAACAACAAATATTCCAAAATGTCTCATTGCACAAGTTGATAGACATTGATATGACTTATGCATTGCATGAGAACTAACACGATTGTTTTGATACAGTTCATATTTTACCTTTCTCTTAACACCTACAAAGCTAATCATGAACTTCGTTTAAAATAATTACTTTATTAGAAATAAATAATATAAAATATAACGCAGAGAAGTATTTAATAATTTCTGTAATATGTATAAAGAACTATGGATTTAAAATGTCATGAATAAATGGCATAGAAGTGATACATTTACAGTGCATATTTGCTTTTTTCTAAATATAGAAATTGACTTTTCTCCATGAATATTGCTTCTAGAAGAAATATTTTTACAATTCAATAAATTTTCATTAAATAGAGGAAGTATGTAATTTGTCATCATTCAATTGAGAAATTCCAATTAAAGCCTAAAGTGTTTTAAAAATCTATTTCAGTATTTAAAAATCCATTTTACTTTCAGTAAGAGTTAATAGCCTAATATTGCTGATTCATTATGCATTTGGCTTTAACTTAAAATTTATGCTCTTAATTATGTATTTTATACTTACACTATATAGTTTTTCACCAGTTCCAGTTTAGGTTATTTTTAGTAGCACTCTGTACAGGTGTTTGTGGTTATTGGCCAAATATTTCTCCCTTCTACTCACATGTTAGACTTGCATTTTCTGGCTTTCTTATAGATTATTGTAACTATGTGATTAATTATGACTAATGAGAATGTTGCTTTCAAACTAAGCATTTATAATTACTTTTTTGAGTCTTTCCAAAATATCCTTTTTTCCTTTCCATGGCAACTAGCAATGTTTAAGATTGTGCCTCCTCTATCATCCTGAGCAAAATCTCTGCCCATATTTGATGAATATAGTGTGCCCAAGAAATAAATTTTTATCATTGTAAGCCACTAAAATTTTGAATTGTTTTTTGGTAGTATAACATGCCTCTCTATAACTTGAATAAATGTATGGTGCATTGGGTCTATGTTTAGTGTAATAAAATAAAATTAATTACAAGCCACTTGGCCAACAGAGCAAAAGCTATAATGAAAGGAATTTGTAATGCAGTGGCAAAAATTTGGTAAGCTTGTTATTGCAGTGTCGTTAAAAACAGATAATGCATCTAAGGAGTTACATTCCAAAAGAAGAGGCTGGAAGATAGAATGTTAGCAACCTCTGCTCATTACTGTTGGCTACATTTACAAAGCGCTACAAGGAAGCGATGAACATATGAAATAATTGGCTGTGGTTACAAAGAAAAATGAAAGGAAATACAAGCTACAGAAATCTGGCAACTAGGCAAGTTGGAAAAGGCAACTCCTTCTCATCTCCAATGTGTAAAATATAAACTGAGAAGGTTTTGAGCAACAAAATCTGCTTAAAACTTATCCTTTTGCATGGTCGAAATCAAAAGTAGAGTAGTCACACTTACTCTCATATACTTGTTGCTAAAGCCTTCTGTTTGAGATGATGCCCAAGAAATTCTTTCAGAGGAAGGATTTATGGATCTCCTTCTGAATAGGCCCAATGCACCGTAATTTTTTTCAAGTTATAAAGGGGCATGTCTCCAAACAAATAAGTGAACAAAGATACTCTGTGAAAATATTATCGTGTTGGAAATGACTAGAAACTAGGATTAGGAAATTAAGTTTGTGGAAAGCACCAGAAAATCCATAAATGTAGATTAAGACAGTTTGTGACTAAAAATTTAAAATAACCCTGAGCTCAACCTTCTGGATATGAAGCCATACCCAGAATTTATGCAGAGACTAGCATCATCTTACTGACTTCCTCGATTCTGGCGTGGTGCCGGGACTGGATGGGCTTTTGGTTGTTTCCCCTTAAAGGGTGGGTTGGTAATGCGTTTGAGTGTGGGAAGAAGGATGGATGGAATTTTTGATAGCCAGAGAGGAGAATTCTAGTAGTCATTAGTGCTGTTTACCAAATATTTTAAATTCCCTTCCCCTTTTGGGGAGAATGATGGGATTTAATTTCTGGTTCTGTTTGTGGTTGAGTAGAATATTTGAGTGGTTCTGGCCTATGAATTCTATACAAGCATAATTGCCATGTGGCATTTCCATGCCAGGCATTACTTAACAGTTCAAGACCTCAGGAATAACATTTCCTTTGGAATAACACACAACAACATTGAATAGAGGCTTCTCTATCAACCTGGCTTTTAGGTGGCTGGTAGGGCGACTGTGCCTCCTCCAGCCACTACTGACTTTCCATGGACATGTAGCATAAGGAAGAAATGCACTTTTGTTTTATGCCGTTGCAATTTTGGAGGATTTATGACTGAAGCATGATCAAGCCTTTGGTGACTGACATAGGGAAGTATGTTAGTTTGTGAATTCTCCATTCTCAAAGGAATCAACCTCTGAAAGGCTTAGATAGACCCCAGGAATTGAGGCTTTATGCAGTATCACATGACTGCCATACATCCCATGTCATTGAAGAGAAAATGGATTAGGGTTACTAGGTTTCCTTATATGCTATATTTCCAATATGGTCTAGTACCTTACTTTGGCTGAAAGTTCAAATGTTTCTTCAGGTGTTACTATGAAGGAAAACTTTAGTAAACTCCAGAACCAATGAGTTGGGAGAATCAGAGTCCCTACATGATTTGCGACAGAATTAGTTAGCTTCTGAGCAATAACCTCCTGCTACAGTCATTGTGATGTGGTATCTGTAGGCTGAGACTCCCCATATCATTATTGGTGAGGCTGTCATTTTTTCCCCAAATTATTTAATAAATCACAGAGTATAATCTTAGAACTGTTATAGACCTAGGATAAGATTAAAAATATACCAACCAGATAAACAATTTAATCTTTAAGAAAAATGTTTAAGTCAGAAAATATATGTAAATGACAAGAAAAATGTGTTCCAAAGCCACAGGTATATCTACTAGAAAGTTTCTTAGATAAAAAATCTTGAGAAAGACTAACAGGAAACTATAGGAGATTGGCCAAATTAAAAGAGTGTTCTTACTCTTGGTAGTGTGGCCTTTTGTTGTATACATTTAAAAATAAAATAAGATGGGAAAGGACAACAAGCCTGAGTCTGACTAGAAAGGTAACCTATTTCAGTTCCAACCTTTGATCTGCATAAGGAATAAAATGACAAAGAAGTTGCAGCTGCAGAGTGGGAGAAAAGATAGGATCCTGGGTCATTTTGCACATTTTGAAAGAACAAAATCAGGTTGCCTTTACTGCCATTTTTGCTTGAGGAAACATCATTTCTCATTAGGCCACTGTCCATGGTTCTGGACCAGTGTAGGATAATGATGTTCACTCCCATCTAGGCCAACACTGCTACACAGTGCTGATAGAAGAAGTGGACAAAAAGGGTTTTTTGTTTTTTTTTTTTTGTGTTTTTTTAAGCTGAAGATATTTTAACCTCCTCTCAGTAACAGTTTGTATAAACGCCTACATGTTTTAGATAGCGTCAACAGTATTTGACATGAATTCAAAAAATTACAAAAACGATATTTTAAATCAATTTTCAGGTCACTGGAATAAAACTCTTAGCTAACCTATGTTTTTCCACCTTTACATGAACAGATTACACTTTGCCAAATGAAGGAAGAAATGTGGAAGGGTCAAGAGATTTTCCTGTGTAGAGTGTTTGGCTCTGATGATGACAGCTACAGCAGAGAAGTTTCTGGCAAGATAGGAAATTACTTGTACACAGAACCAAGACTTCTGTTTGCTAAGTTTTCTAAATAAATTAATAAATAAATAAAATCATCCTTTCAGGATATAAAAGAATAAAATTCAAAGCAGAATGATAAAGACACACTACCTGTGGCTATTCAGAATCTGCAGTCATTTGGGTGGGTAAAAAGAAAAGAGTTTGGTACCTGGAAATAATTTAAAACTCCAAAGACCAGTGCACATGTGAAACTTACTTAAATTTTAACAACAACAAAAACAAAGCGAAAACATTGGCCTGAAAAGCAGTTAACAGCACTGTCTCAGGACTCAAGATTCTTCTTTAGAGAAAGAGAAGTGCTCGGTTTAGCCTTGAAATGATTTGTCATTACAGAAAGATGAAATATAACCTTTGATTTTCACATCTCTTAGCTACTTGGATAAAAATTAATGTATCGCACTTTTTGAGCAAATTTTCTGAAGGTGTTTTCTATTGAAAGTAATGACATTGTTAAGATTTATTTTGATTCTTTGATTAAAAATAAGCATGCATGATCTTTATGGATGATATATAGAGATATATCGTCCTGCAGCTGACTACATCAGAAACTCTGATAAAATGTTAATTGATAATTATTTGGGATACTTTATTTTTTATGGTAATTTCTCTAGGAAATTATTCTTTACAAATAAGTCAAGAACCTAATTTATAGGATAAAATATGCCTGAGTCTTTGTGGGCAAAGACAGCACTTCCTTCAGTTTTTATCGAGGTCATATATGTTTAGAATAGTAGCCTATGAAATATAAATGGTAGGTTCTCTCTTTGAAATTGACTTGCTAGAATGGTCATCCAATAATTCAATAGTACTTTCAGCTACATAAAATCATTTTTTATTTCATTTTATTGGGAGGCCTTCTCCTAATATGCAAATTTAAATATGTTGTTATATTTGGGGGAGTTCAGAAACAGGATTAAGATACGTCAACTAATTCACCCATTCGAAAATTGCTTATTGAGAATTAGGCACTGTGATAGATTCTAGGAAAATCATTCTTATTAAGAAAGACTTGGAGCCTGTATTCTAAGAAATCATTCTCAGTAAGAAAGACAAAGAACTTAGAGTCTAGTTGAGGAAATAGGCAAATAATAGTAATAACTACACAAATATATATTTACTAATGATAAGGTGCTAAGAGACACATTACGGGAAACTTTTATGTTAAAGATTTATTAGGGAGATTTCATTCATGCTGTAAATTCTGCATATGGACTCTTTTGACAAAAAATTATGGAACGTACCAGGAAAAGAGACAAGCAAGTATCGAGTACTCACAGTAGAGAGAAGATGGAAGGATATAACTGAAGCGTAGTTAGGGAAGACGCATAGCAAGAGTAGCATCAGGACTGGAGGTAAGCAGGTGACAGGTTACACAGAGCCTGGACTCCAAAATGAAACAGAAACACATACCAGCAAACACACACATATGTCAAAATATATAGCTGAGGATGTCTGTGTGTGTACGTATTTGTTTAAATTATAGCTAAAAGTCTATGGCCATGTCACCCTGAATGTGCCCCATCTCTTCTGATCTCAGAAGCTAAGCAGGGTCGGGCCTGGTTAGTACTTGGATGGGAGACCAGTTAGGAATACCAAGAACTGTAGGCATTAAAAAACAAAAACAAAAAAATGATAAATTATAACTAAAACCTAGACTTTTACTAATGTTGACATTGTAAAAAAAAAATTGTGTTTTGGAAATGAAATAAATCATAACACTGTTACTGTAGACAAGTCTGTTTGCCTTGTTAGTAAAATGGGGAGAGAGAAAAGTAGAATTTGTAGGTAGCTACTTCAGAGAAATTCAGAATGTTTTCTATTCCTTTCATGCTGGGAATGAGAAAAAAGTTACATGAGAAAATATTTTCTTACAAAGTGTTAGATTGCTTTGTACCCCAACCCAACCCATGAAATAGGGAGACCTGAAGGATTCATTGCTCTTCGGAGTAGACTGTCTGTGGCCATGTAGATAGATATCTTTAACTGTGTGTGGGGAAACAAACAAAAGATTTTCTAACTTTGTGCCTAGATGTATATGTTTCTCTAGGTTAAGTAGAACTGTGCATGTGTGTGTTTGTGTGTGTGTGTGTGTGTGTGTGTGTGTGTGCATATGTCCACACATGCAGAAATTTGAGGAAACAGAGGTCTCTGTGTTTCCTACCTAGATGTCGATCCCTCCTCTTCCAGCTCCACATAGAAGCACAGGCAGAAGAAAGCTGAAGGTGGGGACTTCTTCTATGTGAGAGTTAAATTTCTCACCCTGACATTGAAAAACAGCAAATACCTAACAAAGACAACTTCAAAGTACTTCATCTTATAATAAGCCTACTTTGTCCCCCTTTCTTTTACTATAATATGAAACAATTTCCTATGCTAAGGTGGAATACAATAGCTTTGTGTCATGTTTTCTTTTTCACAATTTGCTTAGCTAGGACTTACAATAATCATAAATCTGATATGAGATTTAAAAGAAGTACCTCTCACTGATTCTCTTATACACTTAGACCCAGTGGAGACACCTTTATCTCATTTCTCTGAAACGGGACTTCAAACATATATTTTTAGTCAAGTCTATATTCACTTGAAATCACCATTTCCCCAATCAATATATATTGCTAATTCTCTCTGTATTATTTGAATCTCCACACTAGATTATAAACTAATTTGTATGTTTGCTTTCTTTTTTTGCATATACTAGTTGCTCAATGAATAATTTCTAAATTTTTCCAAATGTAACTCAATTGTACAGTTCTTTCCCATGTGAGACCATACGTAGTCCTACTTAGGTTTCATTTGGGGGATATTCTTTATGTATGTTTTGGGGAATATACCGTGCTACATAGACTTCTTAGCATTATATTAGATCTGCCTAAAAACATATCAATGTAAATAATTCATTGGGGTTTACCCAGAGTTTCCTTCCTCTCCTAAGTAAATAGTTACTCTGATTTAAAAAAAGAAAAAAAAAAAAAGACTTGAAAAAGTGTGAATTAGTGAAGTTACATGTAACAATAAGGAGGTACCATACACACAAATTGACTTGAGAAGGTTTGAAATACTAAATATGAGCTATATTTAAAAGACAGAGAATTCTGAATGCATGGTTTCATCAAGTTCTTTACATGACATACTGAATGTTACATTTCTGTGACCAAAGTGTTTCTGAGAGTATATCTACTACTAGAAAGAAAGTCAATTGACATTTCATCAAGTTAACTGATCAATCCAGTTGCTTCTGTAAGTGAATTACAAGACTTATACAACTGAACAAAAGTCATCTTTCCAGTGAATTCTCAGAGTTTTTTAAACTACCTGAGATTTGAGCTAGCTAGGTGTGAAAGAATAAAGTAGTATGTGTGAAGACACCAGTAAAGGAATCAGCATCTCTAGAATAATAGCCGATTTTATTGAGCACTTACTATGTGCCACACTGTCCTAAGGACATTTACACAAAATTATTTGTTCCTCAAAACTCTATGAGATAGGTATTTTATTATCTGCATACTTTCTGTAGAGCAGAAAGTCGAATTAATTTATCTCAACTGGTAAGGAACACAATTCGGATGTGCATTGTTATTGAAGAGTGGTAAGCACCTCAGCATGGCCAAGGCACAGAGAAATACAGACTGTAATATTTTAAAAAAATATTTAAAGTACATACACATACACATATTCTATACAGAGCCTGTCACTGTGCACTGAATATAGCAGATGCTTAGCTCTTGTAATTTAAGCTGGATTAAATAATTTCATTTCTAATGTATTAAAATTTATATTTTAATAGTATTTTTAGGACCAAAGTACTAACACAAAAGCATTTTAAAAAGAACTAGATACAATATAAATAAATTTTCAAAACAGGCAGCATTGTTTAGAATATTA
>NW_011888787.1:10887848-10889861 GCF_000151845.1 Pteropus vampyrus | reverse complement strand
AAAAAAAAAAAGACTTGAAAAAGTGTGAATTAGTGAAGTTACATGTAACAATAAGGAGGTACCATACACACAAATTGACTTGAGAAGGTTTGAAATACTAAATATGAGCTATATTTAAAAGACAGAGAATTCTGAATGCATGGTTTCATCAAGTTCTTTACATGACATACTGAATGTTACATTTCTGTGACCAAAGTGTTTCTGAGAGTATATCTACTACTAGAAAGAAAGTCAATTGACATTTCATCAAGTTAACTGATCAATCCAGTTGCTTCTGTAAGTGAATTACAAGACTTATACAACTGAACAAAAGTCATCTTTCCAGTGAATTCTCAGAGTTTTTTAAACTACCTGAGATTTGAGCTAGCTAGGTGTGAAAGAATAAAGTAGTATGTGTGAAGACACCAGTAAAGGAATCAGCATCTCTAGAATAATAGCCGATTTTATTGAGCACTTACTATGTGCCACACTGTCCTAAGGACATTTACACAAAATTATTTGTTCCTCAAAACTCTATGAGATAGGTATTTTATTATCTGCATACTTTCTGTAGAGCAGAAAGTCGAATTAATTTATCTCAACTGGTAAGGAACACAATTCAGATGTGCATTGTTATTGAAGAGTGGTAAGCACCTCAGCATGGCCAAGGCACAGAGAAATACAGACTGTAATATTTTAAAAAAATATTTAAAGTACATACACATACACATATTCTATACAGAGCCTGTCACTGTGCACTGAATATAGCAGATGCTTAGCTCTTGTAATTTAAGCTGGATTAAATAATTTCATTTCTAATGTATTAAAATTTATATTTTAATAGTATTTTTAGGACCAAAGTACTAACACAAAAGCATTTTAAAAAGAACTAGATACAATATAAATAAATTTTCAAAACAGGCAGCATTGTTTAGAATATTAAAATATGAGCTCAGTGGTCCACTTGGATGTTATAATGTGTATAAACCCAACTCTATCACTTACTACATGCCTGGCTTTGGAGAAGCTCTATTATCACTCTATTTCAGCTTCTTCATCTCTAAAATGGGTATATATTTACACTTAGCCTGCAGGGGTTTGATGAGGATTAATGAACTAATAATGTGAAAAGTTCTTGGATCAATGCCTAGAACATCCAAGGGTTCAATAAATATTAGTTATGAAGATAATGATGACTATGATAATAATGAAGATATACAGAAACATTAAAACATGAAACAAACATTTTTTTGTGCTTTTAACCCTGTAGCCAAATAACTGTCTGATAAATTTCACTTTACAATCAGAACTTCCAGCCTCTCATTTGCATTCTCTTACTATTCTCCAGTCTTAATCTCACCCTATTTGAAATGTCTATCCGGGCCTACCACTGGTTCTGTAACAAGCACTATGTGTCTTGGCGGTACTAAAAATTGAAGCTCATAAGAACTGGAGTCTGTATCTTATATACTTCGTATAAACATTAATCATATTACACACTTAAGGTGCTTAATAAGAAGCTATCAAGAAATTGAGAATGTTTATCTGTGACTGCTTAGTCATTATAGGTCATCTCAGGTGATGAAATATAAGATGCAAATAAATGACTTTTACGAATTGTAGATACCATGACTTTATATAAGCACACATAGCGTACCCTGTCTGAATTTTATATATCTTGAAAAATCAGGTTAGCTGATACTTATTTTAAAATACCACAAAATATAAGCCCTCAGTGAACAGAATTTAAGAAATGTTCATTTTGATTGGACAGAGGAAAGAAAGGGCATAACTTAGAAGCAAAATCTGCAGTTGAGGTTAATCATGACTTCTGAGGAGCTGTTCTATAAGTAAATGCCTATTTCATACTATTTTATTTTATCTATTCTGGATGTAGAAGCTGTGAGTTTTAAGTCAAGTCGAAAAAAAAAAAAAACTAAGAAAAAAGAAAGATATTTCTTAAAAGAAAAAATCTAGGCTGCATTTGACTTCAAAAGCTTCTTTTCTCATTTATTTGACTATTGGCCTAAATTT
>NW_011888787.1:10869652-10886463 GCF_000151845.1 Pteropus vampyrus | reverse complement strand
AAAGTTCATTTATGTTATAGAATATTGCATAATTTCCTTGCTGAATAACATTCCATGCTATGTAGACATCACATTTTGTTTATCCATTCATCCATGGATGGACACTTACTTAGGTTCATTTCACCTTTTAGCTATTGTGAATAATGCTGTTTTGAATGAGGATGTGCAAATATCTCTTCAAGACCCTGATTTTAGTTCTTTTGATTATATATACCCAAACGTGGAATTACTAGATCATATGGCAATTCAATACTTAATTTTGCTGAGGAATTCCCATATTCTTTTCCATAGTGGCTGCACCATTTTACATTCACACTAATAGTGCTCAAGGTTCCAGTTTCTCCACATTCTCACCAATACTTTTTATTTTCTATTTTTTGATAGCAGTCACCTTACTGAGTGTGAGATAATGTCATTGTGATTTTGATTTGATTTCCTGATGATTAGTAGTTCTTTATATATTCTGCATATTAATTTCTTGTCAGATATAATAGTTGCACCTTTATTTTTCCATTTTCTAAGTGCTCTATTTACCCTGTTGTGTTCTTTGATGCAAAAAGGTTTTTTTTTTCAATTTTGATTAGTCCATTGATCTTTTTTTTTTCATTGTCTATACTTTGGTATCACATAATCATTGCCACATCCAATGTCATGAGACTTCCCCATGTTTTCTTCCTGCTGGTTTAGCTCTTACATTTAGGCATGTGATCCATTTTGAATTAACTTTTGTATGTTGTAAGAGAAGGGTCCAACTTCACTCTTTTACATGTAGATTGCTGGGGATGGAAATGAGGTGGAGGACAGTGGAAATAAAACAAAAAGAGATTCAACTCTAAATACAGTGCTGAGCACAGAGAACAGAATACTGTTACACCATGACAATATTAGTGAAATAAGAACTTCTCTGGCTCTAAACAAATCTTTTTTAAATCTTTGAACCCTGAGAAGTAGAAATCAGAGGAGTGTAGAAGAACAAATTGGGAAAGAGAGATGCCTACTCTAATTCCTTTTTCCACTAAAGATGCATCTCCTACCATAGACCAAGTTGAGATAAGAGTAAAAAAACTTTATCATGAAATAAAGTTTATAAACTTTAATTATTAATTTGGACTGGTGTTATGAACTGCTGACTATTTTATGACTGGAAATGACTGTAGGAATTTATGTTACCTGTAAGTATACTTAGAAGCCATAGAGCTTATTCTGAAATGCTTTTTAAAAAATCAGAAATGGGTTTGATTGCACTGTGAAAGAGAAAAATAAAATAATTTCTGACTTTCTCTCACAATCTTGCTTGTTAATCTAATGTTCGATTTATTGTGATGTCTTTGCAATTTTGTTTTTGGCTTTTTCTAGACTACCTTGGTCTGACCTACCTATTATTCGATGCCAGTTTGTTGAAATTTTCCCAAACTACTTCCTTTCCATCTTTGAAGTACCTTTAATTGTCTATGAGATGAAAGATTTTAAATCAAGACAGGAAATGAAACTCAGAGTCCAGTTTTTACTCTATTTTCTTGTAAAGTAATTAGCAAGGATTTCAATTAAGAAACTTCTTTAATATATAAAGAACTTATACAACTCCACAACAACAACAACAACAAAACAAACAATCCAATAAAAAAAAATGGGAAGAAGACCTGAACAGATACTTCTCCAAAGAGGAAATACAGATGGCTAATAGACATATGAAAAGATGCTCAAGGTCACTAATCATCAGAGAAATGCAAATTAAAACCACAATGAGATACCACCTCACACTTGTCATAATGGCTTTCATCAATAAATCAAAAAACAAGTGCTGGTGAGGATGTGGAGAAAAGGGAACTCTCATACATTGTTGGCGGGATTGCAAATTGATACAGCTGCTATGGAAAACAATATGGAGGTTTCTCAAAAAATTAAAAATGGATATACCTTTTGACCCAGCAATTGCACTTCTCAGTATTTATCCAAAGAAAACCAAAACAATACATAAAGATCTGTGCACTCCAATATTCATGGCAGCACAATTTACAATAGCCAAGATATAGAAGCAACCTAAATGCTCATCAACAGATGATTGAATAAAGAAATTATGGTTCATATATACAATGGAATATTACTCAGCCATTAAAAAAATGAATTCCTACCATTTGCAACAACATAGATGGACAGAGACATTCTTATGCTGAGTGAAATAAGTCAGAGAAAGATAAATACCATACGATTTCACTTATATGTGGAATCTAAGGAACAAAAAGAACAAACTAACCAAAAACAGACTCACAAATATAGTGGACAATTTGGTGACAGACAGAGGGGAGGGAGATTAGGGGGCTGAGAGAATGGGGTGAAGGGTTAAAGAAGTACAAATTAGTAGTTGATAGTTGATCACAGGGATGGGGAGCATGGCATAGGGAATGCAGTTAGCATTAATATGATGGCTAGGGGAGGGCCAGGGGATGAAGGAAGCAAATGGGGTTATCATTTTATGAACTATATAGATGTCTAACCAATGTACTGTATACTTGAAACTAATTTAAATAAATATTTTTTTAAAAAAAAAGCTTCTTTACTTTGCAAAGAATATTAACAGGTTACATCTCAAAGAGTGTTGAAGAGGCTCCATAAAAGCATCCTTCTTTCCACATTTCTTGCCTCCCTATTCAGTTGATAATTTAAAAAATTGAGGTTAGCTATATAAAC
Source organism: Pteropus vampyrus (assembly GCF_000151845.1). NCBI lineage: Eukaryota > Metazoa > Chordata > Mammalia > Chiroptera > Pteropodidae > Pteropus > Pteropus vampyrus. The sequence continues at coordinate 10,883,775 of NW_011888787.1, read as the reverse complement.
ATCATAATAATTAGATTCATTTATGCAACCTGTTTAACAGTGTGTCTAATTATCATGAAGCGCAATGAGGATTACTTGTATGATTAAATATACTAGATAATTTTGCTGTAAATTGTATTTGATTAAAACCTTAAATCCTGTTCATATGTGTTTAGACATCATATTATGTTGCTCAGGAAACACAGTCAGCTACTTACAACTTAGAAAAGAAAGCTCATACTTTTTGTCGTTTTCTGTTATCCTTCCATTCAAAAGTTCTCTAAATGGCTTACATGGCCTTTTATTCACAGATTGATGTCCCTAGCATGCCAAGGGAATGTGTAGGCAATAGCTCCTTGATTATGCTACTCTTTTGTATCCACCTTTATTCTAGGCTGTGAAGTTTCTCAGACTGTGTCATAGGTCCTCTTTTTTTCATTCAGGGAAAACATAGTGAGTTCTCATCTTTACTTGTGGCTTTATGTTCCAGCTATATGCAAAAGATTCAAAATCTTTCCCTTATATCCTATGTCTCAACTCTGATTAATTCACATCTTTATTTTGAAGATTCAAAAGCACTTACAAATTAACATGTCCAAGTTGGGCTAGTAATATTCCACAGGAAGCCCCCAATCCAATCCATAATTGTCATTATTTCAATAAATGGTGCCACTTATTTCACTTATTAAATAGGTATTAATTCAGCATCTGCTATATAAAAGGCATTGATTTAGGCCCTAGTAATAGCTTTAAACAAAACCTTGCCTACAAAAGGCTCATCTCTGGTCTATAAAAACCTTGCCTATAAAAACCTTGCCTTTACACTCAGTATACCCAAGTTATACAATTAGGAATCTCTTGAGAATTCTTTCTCGTTAACCTTATAGATTTAACCTCCAATATGATATCAAGTTAGGCTGCTTATCTAGTCTTCCATTACAATCACAGTAGTTCAAGATCTCACTTTAAACTTTTCAATGGTTCCTCATTTCAATGGTTCCTCATTTCAAATTCCTACCAAGGCTTTTATAATCCAGTAAAATTTAGCCCCTACTCAGGATAGAAAGAAGAAGGATGTAAGAAAGAAAGTGATGTGAGGTCTTTTCTTCTCTTTTCTTTTTCTTTTCCTTTTCTGGAAACCTAGATAATTTTCTAATTGTATGTTTCTCTGATTCTTTCTCGCTATCATGATATATTCTTTTGTGGATTTCCCTTACTTGTTATTGAATAATTGTTAACACATATTGTGTTCTAGTTAGGATATAGGCTAAACTTCTATAATAAGAACACTCCAAAATTCTGTGCTTAATAAAACAAAAATGCCTCTCCCATGGAAGAGACCAGAGATGAGCCTTTTGTGACTGTTGAAGTAGCTCTATCATCCCTGATGTGAGGCTTTCATGTTCAGGTTCATGATGGCTCTTCCATTGTTGCCTTTCTAGTGGGAAAGGAGAAATAGGAAATGGGGAGAAAGAAACTTTCATTTTTAAATGACACCATCTGGAGGTTGCACAAGCATCCCATTGGCCTAAACTTAGTTATGGTTATATCTAGCTACAATAAGATGTTGGAAAATGTAGCTTCAGTTGGATAACAGGCTTGTAGCTAAAACATATTAGAGGAATGAGTCGATGTTCCAACATTAAAAGAATGGAGAGACAATGAATCTATCTTTATCCTAATTAAAATCTTTACAAATTTTACTTTGTAGAAATTGTGCATTAGCTCTGTCTTTTCTTCCTGCTTTTCCTTGTGTTTTAAGTATGAAGCAGAGTGTATTAATCAGTCAATGTTTCTGACTAAATGAATATTTTAGGAAGGACCTCTTTGAGCTTCATTTTTCATCTAAAGAATTATAATTTTAAAAATAAAGTATAGCATATCTAAATTCTAAAAATAATAGATTATTTATAGTACATAAGAACTTGAAAAAGTGTTATGAAATTGTCTCGAGTTGTATTTTTCAGTAGAAAGAATGATGATCAAGCTTCATGCAAATTCAATCTTATTTCTCATTTTTCTTCATATTCATGAAAAATTAGCTATGCTTATTTATAAATAAACATGATAATGATAAGCCACATCATAGATTCTTAAAACATTATGTATAGTTAAATCAGAAATCATAAATAAATAAATAAATAAATAAACAAATAAAGTAAGTAAGTAAGTCTCTATAATTATTAAACAAGAAAAAGACCTCAACACTTGCCATGAACTTAAGAAGGTGAAGTCCAAAGAAAACAGAAGAAAGAGTCTAGTACAGAATAGTGACATTTTTAATCAGGCCCCCGTTTACCAAAATTGGGACCGATATGTCAAAAAGGCTCTGAAAGCTGTCACTACATTTCTCCAAATTCTAATAGAAATTGGTTGAATAAGTTTGGTTGTAGAGTAAAAACTGCTGATTCCATCTTACAAGTAAAATGATGAAGGTGAATAACTCGAAATGGTTTTATCCCGAATTGGAAGGGTATACCCAATCCTGAGAGTATTTCCCCATGGGAATGAAACAGTACCCTTCTAGGTAGAATAGACCTAGGAAAGAATATTTAACAAAATCCCAGAAGACATAGCTTAGATTTTCCACAGCTAGCTCTAGCTGAGTTCTTTTCTTCTCAATAGATAACTTCGGTTTAGAGGACATTGTTGATTCTCGAAGCGTGGGTAAGAAGTGAAGACAAAGAGGTCTCAAATGATGTGGAAAGTACAAGACAAGTCATTCATAGATCAAAGCCAATAGATCATCTGAATAGAACTCTCCATTAATAAAACTAAACGATATGGCCCAAAAAAGGCAAAGGTATAAGACAACAACACATATTTTAAAGAAAATAAAAAGGCATCTAAAAGTTACATGAAACTATCTAGCATAGAATGATACATAACTCAAAAGCTACGAGAAAATTCCCATGTTAACTTTGTATTATAGATTAACTTAATGAGATAGCGAACTTACAAGAAAGAAATAGTTGAAACATCACACTTTCAAATGACAGAATGAAATTGAAATCGAAATAGAAAAACTGTGGAAATAAGATGAAGACAAAAATAACCTCAATATAGAACTAAGATAAGAAACTCAAAGGAAAGCAATAGACACACTGCCATTTTATTTATTGATCCAGGAAAAATCTTGAGTTACTAACTGGAAATCGAGGAATATAGTCAAAAAGGTCACATCAATTCACAAAAATTTAATATAGAAGACAGGCAAAAAACATCCAATGAAAGGATCTTTTAAATCCCCTGAAATGGAACAAAAAATGTATTCAATTATATAATTGGAGAAAGTTGTCTTGAAATAAAGAAAATTATATCTATAGATTAAAGGACATAGAAAATTCCAGGAAGATTTGGTATAGCATGATTGACACCAATATATCTTTTGGCAGTTACTGACTTTAAAAAAATAAAGATATACTCAGGTGTCCAGATAAGTGGATATAGGACTGAAAATCAGCCTGGTCTTAGAATTATCTACATAATTATTCAAAGTCTAAAAAATTTAGATACAAAGAAAATATTTGATATTATTAAGCATTTCATTTTTATTAAAAGAAACAAATCTATATGCACACCATTTTTTATTTTTTATTTTTGCAAAATATATTTAATGTGGTAGTAGGGAAGAGCAAAAAAATTAAAAATAAACAAAACGTGTTGTTCAGGATCATGGAACTGTATTACCATATAACTTTAGCTACAGTCCTTAATTTTATTTCCAAGGATACTTTATTTGTGCATTACCTGTGTGATTAAAATTAATGTAAAATCCTTATTTCTTTTTAATTTAAAACAAACAAACTACCATACAAAACGTTGAGAACTTTGAAAAGCAGAATGGGAATCACAATGGTTGTGCTTTCTTGTCTCTCCTTGACTTTGTGAGAGTGCTCAGCATACATTTTATGTCTTGACATTTTTGTAGGTTAATAACTAACTGAAGAAGAAGTAGTCAATGCTATTATAATATGACATACTTTCTCCTCATGGACCTGGATAATTTTTCCATATTTATGATTGCATTTTAATTTTTAAATCATATTCTTAGTAAGATAATTTATTAAATACTAGTTTATTGAGTATTTTTTTCCAATTAACTTGAAAGTAGTGTGATGACTGTGCCATGTCACAGATCTGGCCTCAGGTCTACGTGGAACCTGGTACCTGCTACATCTTGGTCCCCGCACATTCTTGTTTTAAGGGAATATGTGAATATGGGCAATTAAGCTTTAACTCAGAAACTTTTCCAGGCTGTATTTCTTATGCCATATTTGTGCTTTGCCCATTTATTCTCCATATTTTATATTTTTTTCCTCTAGATTTAGCAGAATACCACATAGTCTGAATCATAACTTCTCAAACCTATACTGAGGATATGACATCTTTACTCATTAGCTTCCCTTATCACAAAGAGTGGCTAAGAGGTGCTTTTTCTCCTGAAACATGTTATTAGAAGGTGTTTTCCCTATCTACCTGTCAGATTGAAAAATGTACCAGAAGAGCTGAATATGACACTAAAGCAGAAGCTCAGCAATATAAATTAGACCAATGAGAAAAGAGGTCCGAAATGTCTACAGTGGGCACATAGAAAACAAATACTTCAGCCACAACAGGTACTGAATTTATGGCCATGAGGCTAATTGCACATCGCACTGGCTATTGAGTCTGAATCTACTAACAAAATGCCTTACTTGGTAAGGATTTACATGGAGACAGTGCAGAGCCAAGGCTTCAGATGAACGTCAGTTCCTACATTTGATAGTAGCCAACTTAGGGAGAAATTGACACAACATATTTTGCCAGTAATACTTAACTTACAACATTTGGAATGCCATAGTTTGAAAGCCAGCCAAGAAGGGCATTGATGGCAGATATATCCTATGAAAACATTCCACTTCTCTTTTGAAAGTTTGGGCCATCTTAGCTAGCCATAACAATTTACTTCAAATAAAATCCTAGAACAAACCTTGCTATTATAAAATCTTTGCCAGTAAAACAGATACTTTTCTTTGAAGTGTGTATTTGGGCTGTTGGGATGATACCACATAAAAGAGTAGTTTAGGAAAATATGTGTGTTATTTGAAAGATGTGCTTTAGTGAAGATGCCATTTATATTTGCTATCGATTTGTTTCTTACGTGTTTTGAAGAAATTATCACTGGCATCATGATCAAAAAGCATTCCCTAAACATGGCCTTGAGTATTGGTCATGACCCATATGATACACACCATTAGACAAGTAACTTAAAAATAAGTTTTCTCTTCTATACAAGAGAATACCTTTAACGAATACTTTAATGTGATAATAAGTAATTTTACATGTTACAGCTCTTTGTAAACTATGCTACTCACTAAAACATTAATATTAATTATAGCTATTTTTTGAGCAGCTTCTACTCTAGGCACTCAATTCATTTAATACAGTAATGATTATTATTACTAAAAGATTGTAAAATAAAAACTTCAAAGTTAAACTAATGGAAACTGTGGACTTTGGGTGATAATGATATATCAGTTGAAGTTTGTGACAAATGTATTACTCTGGTGGGCATATTGATAACAGAGGAGGCTATGCATGCATTAGGGACAGATGGTATATAGGAAAGCTCCATACCTTTCTCTTAGTTTTACTGTAAACTGGAAACTGCTCAAAAAAATAATATCTTTTTTTTTGGAAATTGACAAACAGATTCTAAAATACGTATGAAAATGCAAAGAACCTAGAGTATTCAAAACTACTTTTAAGATGAAGATCAACACTACCTGATTTTGAGATTTATTTCTAAACTACCAAGACATTGTTATTGACATAAAATAGACAAATTGAATAGTGGAACAGAATAGAGAGTATATAAATAGCCCTAATCACACAGAGATGACTAATTTCCAACATAGGTGCAAAGACAATCCAGTGATAAAAAGGCTTTTCAACAAATGAGAGTGGAATAATTAGATATTCATATATTGAAAAATGAACTTAAATATAAACCTTGCACCATGTACAATAATGAACTGAGAACGAATCATAGATCCAACTTTTACCTAAAATTTTACAAATTGTAAGAAAAAATTGAGGAAAACATTTGTGACTTTGCCTTAGGTAAATAATATTTTAAATATAATATATAAAACATGATCCATAGAAGAGCAAACTGATAAAATTTAAACTTCCAGTTTTCTATAGATACTGTTAAAAGAATGAAAAAACAAATTACAGACTGCAAGGCAGTTAAATAGTTTATCTTCAGTTCCAAACATATAGTATCACCTTCTTCAATGTCGTCATCATTGTGGTCATCATAATCATCTAAAATCTTCTATTTATTTCTTACCATATTCCTGGTACTGTGCTAAATGTTTTACGGGAATTATTTCATTAAATCCTATAAGGAAGATATAATATTCTTCATTTCACACATGAGTAAAGAGAAGGTTTGAAGAATTCGGTAAAGAGCTAAAGCTTTGGGTTAAAAAGCAAAAGCATCTGAATGTGAATGTGTATCTAGTCTTTTCTTCCTTTACCACCCAACTAAATAAAACCCACAATTGTTGGATTCTGTAAGAATTATTGAATCAATGAATTGAGCAAAGATTGGCATCGGCCACTCAACAAGTCAACAAAAACGGAACGCAATCAGTGATTGAACTGCAGCACGCTGACTAGCCCAGAGCCCGTTGTTTTATGTGTGTCAATCCTAAATATCCAGTTTATCTCTTATGTGCCCCTCCCTCTCTCACTCCTAGACTGCCAAGACAATCTCTCTTTCTTTCCCTGCCTTTCCTTAGAAACCAGTGCTGAATTGCCATTTAGGAGGAATTTTAATACCCTAGATATCACTTGCTTATCAGTACATCAATACATCACAATACTTTAACAGGTCTTCACTAGATTTTAAATGTACATATATAAATATACTGAAAAATGGAAGTTGCTAACTTAGGTGGTTTTTGTTCTCCCGGCCCTATTTAAAAATAAATGTTCATTCAACTGTATATTCTTTGCCAAGAAAAAAAAAAATAGAAGAATTCATAAAATTGGATCAATTTAGACTAAATTCCTCCAAGAGAGTTTTGGAAGATGCAATTAAGATAAATACAATTATAATTTCTTAGTGACTACTATTATGAATAAAATTATTTAGAAAATATGACTATGCCCAGATGGTTTGTATTTACTTCTCACTCTCTTCAGCGGTTTCTGCCTTTTTAATGTGTTAACACAATGTGAATTTCACTTTACTAATGGAGTCAAATCTGAAGAAATAAGAAATAATATCTTTTAATTATGCCAAAAGACTCTCCTGAATTAGCTCATCTTCCAAATAGCATCTACTTTGGTTTCATATTTAGACTCTCAGCAGTTTTAAATTATATCTATGGCAGTGTGAATTGCATTACTTTTGTATATTCTGTAAAATATTGGCTGACTTCCTCAAGTGAAAAATCTCTTTCTCTCTTTGTTTAGCAGTATCCAAGTAATTAGAATGAATTTTCCCTTCACTTTCATTTAATCTTTCTGAAGGTGTTTTTTTATCTGACTGAAAAATAATGCGTTCAGTTTTCTCACGCATTAAAATATCTTAGTAGAAACTTTCACGTTTGCTCAATAGGTTTTACATTTCCAGCTTTATATTTATTTCATTAAACTTTAGACTAATTCCCAAAATAAAAGAGAATATTAGTTTTCTTCTTTTGGAATGCTAGTGAGCAAAGAATTTCCACAGAATTTTCACAGAATCTTCAGATTTTTCTCTTCTTAAATTCAGCCACATTAGACATCTTCCAAGTCAGTATGCCAGGTAGAAAGTAACAGAGGGATTACTGAAAACATTCCAAAGGGAGATACCTTATAATTCCCGAATGGTCTGCATACTGCTGAAAATATCAAGAGGCTAATTTATTACTTACAAGAATCAATCTAACTAAAAAATAAATAGATAAATAAAATAAACCCTTAGTAGATATAAAGGCAAAACATATGAGCAATTTGACATGAAAAATATATGTAAATATAAGGGAACTTGTTTAACTTCATCAATAATCCAATTAAAACAATGATTAGATTAATCTCCAATCTGCTAAATTAACACGTTAATAATAATACTTAATACTGGTAAGAATGTGGTGAAACTACTATGTGACCATTGGAGCATACAGCCCTTCATTTATTCGAGACATTTATTGAACACATATTATGTGCTAGGACTTGGTGACAGACACATCAGTGAACAAGAGGAGTAAAGTTCCTGCTATCATGGAAAATGTCCATCTGGGCAAAATGTTAAATAACTAAGAAGAGTTACAAATTTCCTTCCATCTTAAAATATACTTTTTGCCTATTTTAATTAAAATAATCTTTAGAAATTAGAAATGTATTTCTGAAATTGAGTTGAGTCTTACAGTCATGTATTGAATATGTTTATAACCCATAAATCAAGGTTTTCTGTTCTGCAGGTATTAATGATACTAATTAGTTAATGATTTGAGGAATTACTTGATTTCTCCAAAATAATTCAAAGAATAATCAAAATTATGGGCGGAAAAAAATGTTTATTGTCTTAATACTTAAGTGACTCTAATGTTCTCATTTGTCATCCATTTGGACCCTAAGATAATTCAGATAAACAATGAGACATAGAAAAGAATGTGGAAAAATTTATACAATTTGTGAGAGCAACAGTTTAATCATGATATTTCCCCAGTTTGTTTTGCTGATTTTATAATGTTCTCTGAGGAACACATTATTAAAATTTGAACTTTCTATAGGCCATTAATTTTGAGATTCTGGGCCCTAAAGAAACAAATCCTTAGCCACCTACTTTGAGAGGCGGTATGCTGCAGTGGGTTAGAGCACTGAGTCTGAGGTCAAGCATCTTTGGATTGAAATCGCAGCTCTCACATTTGTTTTGTGACTCTAGGCAAAATGCTTTCTAATCTTAGTTGTTTCATTTGTTTTTAACTATACTATAGCAATAATAGCAATAATGTAAGCTGCCTGAGACAGACAGGGACTTTAGCTTTGTTTTTTACTGTATAGTCAGTGCTTAGAATGGGGCGTGGCAGATCGTGGGTGCTCAGTTAAATAAAATAATTAATGAATGAACAGTAGTGTGTAGCTCATAACATTCATGTAGAAATTCAATTGTAATGTTAATTAAAATTAAACAGTAGCTTATCGTTTACAAAATTGCATTTATTTTATGGCCTCTGGGTTTTAGGATACATTTATGTTCCTGAGTATTTCACTATGTATTGGTAAAGGATGTGTACAGTAGTTAATTGAATTTGTTTTTGTGATTGTGTAGATACACCAGTTTTGAATTCTTGAAGAAAATATGCAATGACCAGACATAATTTTAATTACTGCAGTTCATTGACATGTTACACTCGAGTGGTAGAGTGATATATGTCTGTCATACTTAGGACCAGCAGGAGATTTTAGCAGTAAAGATACCCATCATCTTAATGGAGATAATTCTTACTCTACCAAAAAAAAAAAAAAAAATCCCTTTTTATGAAATTCATAAGCTTTTTAAAAAGACACATTATAGAAATAATCTTTGTGGCATGATTTAAAAATGAAACAATCTATGTTTCAATCTTCTTTAGATCTACATTCACTATCTAAGCCTAAATGTAAACATAAGCCTTCATCTTCCATTTTCATATTTCTATTGTGTCAGTGTAAACTTATAAAGTCTTTTTGGAAATAAATTTCGTGATATTCAATCAAATGTTAAATATGAATACACTCAAACACCCTATATGTAAATCTGTTCTATAGGGGTAAATGCACGCAGATGTATGTGTATATATGTATGTATATATATTATATATTCAAAGTATATGTGTATATATTTTTATATAATATAATGTATAATGCATATGTGTATCTGCATATGTAATTATATGTATGTTTACTAAAGCTGTGAAACCTGAAAAATGTAAATGCACATTATTAGAGGAGTAATAAAACTAAGTTCAGAAAGCCCACTCTTTGGGAAAATATGTGGCCAGCAAGACAATATAAACATAAGTGTTCCATGTTCCAAAACAGAAATAACCCAAATATAAAAGGAATATATATATTGTATGTGCATGTATATACACATATATAAACATATTCTATTTCCTTATAAAATTATTTTCTTCATACATAATATCTATTTTAGAGTTGATAAATAAACTTGCAAATATGAAACTGTGTGTTTGTCATTTGGATGGGTAGATGTGTGAGTGAGCTTTGATGTAAATTCCTGACCCTAAGTACACACGCAGAACCATAAGCCCGTTAAAGGTGATTGCCAGAGTGAGGATTCAGGGAAAATGATGAATAATAACAGAGTCGTTTTTAGCTTGCTCTTTTTCTGAATGGTTGAATGTTTTACAGAGAATATTTTCATATATACCTAAGCAATTAAAAAAAGAACCAACCATATCAATATTAGTATTATTCTGTAGAACATTAAGTTATTGATTCGATAAACTAAGTACACCTATTATTCATGAAAAAATGACTCTCGCTTACCTCTCAGTCTGTTTTGGCAGATCAGGAAGCATTTAAAATACCCTGCCAACTCCTCTAGATTTAGCCTCTTTCTTTGCCCCATATCCTGTTTGAATGGGGAAGTACACAGTGGGGAGGGGAGTTTTTATGTTTCCTATATTTCCATTTAAGAAGTCTTTGGGGCACTTAAATTGTATTAATCTATCTATCATATTGTGGAGTGAGAGTCAAGGTATTGATTGTCAGTTTTAAAATTCAGTAATTCTATTTATCAAAATATATATTTATCTCCCTACTCTGTGTCCTTTACTATGTGAAAAGAAAACTTTATAGTAGTCTTTCACAAAGTTAGTATTCATTACTTATAGGGCTTCGGAAAACATGGCTTTTTGAGCTCCATTCTTAGTGTCTATGATTAAGTCTTTCTCGGTGGGAATGGGTTAGTTTGCATTTCTAATAAGTCCCCAGATGATGCTGAGACTGAATTCAGGCACCATACTTTGACAATGAATGGAATAAGTAAAAGAGAAGAGATAATTCCAGACTTCATGGAACATAGAATCTAATTAGGATTGTATTAGTTTCCTATTGTTGCTGTAACAAATTACTGTAAATTAGTAGTTTAAAACAACATACATTTATATTATCTTACAGTTCTTGAGGTCAGAAGTCTAAAGTAGGTTAGCCATACTGTGTACCTTCTGGAAGATCTAGGGGAGATTGTATCCATACTTTTTCCCGTTTATAGAGTCTGCCTGCATTCCTTGGCCAATAGCCCCATCTTCAAGGTACAGTGTCTTCAAATATCTCCTCTGCTTTGGTCATCACATCTCCTTCTCTGACTCTGACTCTCCTGCCTTTCTCTAATAAGGAACCCTATGATCACTTAGGGTCTACCCAGATGATCCAGGATAATCTTTCTGTCTCAGAGTCTTTAGTGACCGCTCTGTAAATTAGCATATTCAGAGATTCTCAGGATTAAAATGTGGACATAACATAATTCTGAAGCATAGAAAATCTTACTTGTAGGTGGCAAAATGGAGGTAGCACTAAACAAAAAGCAAAAAATTATTTGCCATCTAGTTCTGACTTTCAATGAACCAGCCAAGCAACCAAATGTACAACCTTGGCTAAATAATTATATCTTTTTGAACACATCTCATTGTGAATGGAGTGATTAATGTAGTTATTTCTAAAATGTCTAATAGTTCTTAATGTTGTAATTCTATAACTAAAGGCTAGCTCAGATTTTTTTTTTTTTTTTTTTTTTTTTTTTTATGACAGTCATGGGGAAAAATAAGTGCTGGTTTAAAAAATGCAAATAGTCCGGATTTCAAGATTTCAGATTTCAGAAATTCAAATGCGAAGAGAATTCTATCAAAGAATCTAATTCAGTGTTGGTAATGCCATTCATAAGCAGACATGTTAACATTTTTCTTGTAGTGAAATTTGTTTTACTAAATATCTAAGGGAATGCAATGTCCCAAATAGCATCCAAAACTGGCAATTTAAACATATTTATTTATTAATGCAAAATCTAAGGTTTTACTATTTCCACTCAAATATGAGTAAATGTGAGGTTTCCTGTAGCAATAAATGGTGTTTTCAGTATATTTTAACACTTACGAAGCACCACTAGGGGGCAGGGTTATTTCTTAATTCTACTTAGATTGATTCCCTTAATTATGGGATTAACAAAATAATGGCATCATACTTACATTTTTGATCATTTTTATTGAAAGGCAATTTCTACATGATGGCATTTTTAGATTAATTTCATTCTGGTGGTTAAGGCATTCATAATTTAAGGACTGATGCTCTTTTAAGTTTAAACAATTCCTGGATTGTTTAACATGGGTACAGACATTTTTTTCCAGTCAAGAACAGCAAGGAAAATAATAGTGGGATTACAAGACATTGTCTAAATAGTAGTTTACATTGAATGAGACATTAAACAGTTTTTTTTTGCTTGTTTGTTTGTTGTTTACTGGCCATTTTGTAAGGCCCTGAGGATAGGCATAGTAAGACGTATTATTTTAGATATTATTTTCTTTGGAAACCAATCTTTATTCCCCTTTCCAGAAATTAATTACAAGACCTTCTATGCGATTATATCCTTATCTCCATCTCAGAATGTAAAACATTATGCTAGAATTGCCCTCATACTCCATTCCTTCATAAGACTTATGAGATCCTTGGGCACAGGTCCAAGATTTTGTCATCACTGTATTCCAGCATGCAAAATAGAATTGCCAGAGAGTAGATAGATACGCAATAAAAATTTGTGGCTGTATTTTAATAATGGTAGGGGAAAAAAATCAATGAAAAAATAAATTATTTACTATGGTGATATCTATAGTGTGTATTATTTTATTTTATTCAATTTTACATCAATATGGTATTGATTTTTAAATGATACATGGAGAAAAGTGAACCAACGACAACTCGGTTCTCAATTAAGTTCAATTCAGCAAGCATTTCTTGGGAACCAAATATATTCCTTGCATTATGCCCAGTCATGGGCATAAAAAGATGAAAGGAAAAAAAAAATTCTAAACCCTTAAAGCACCAGTGCAAATAAAAGCACATAAAACAGATAGCTTTAATGTTTATAATTGAGATAAAAGATTTGGTCAACTTACAACTTTTCCTCAGGCCAGTTAAGGAAAAACCGTTTTGTTCAACTTTTGGATTGTGTCACCACACAAGGAATTGAAGAACAAATATTCTACCAAATTATTCTGTAACATAATAAGTTCGAGCTCTTTTATAAAATCATATCATAATACATATAATACTAATAAGCATTATAACATAATGATTGGGCAGCTCAAACACTACAAACACTATTCAGTTCTAATATAGGAGATTATGTGATTTAAAAAGATCAGATTCTTCTTTATAAAGATTTGATGAAAACTTAGGCCAGATATGACTGAGATTTTTATTTTTATCATGGCCTAATTCAAATTTTCCTCTTTTTCTTAACTTATTTTCTGTCATTTGTTAGAATTCATGAGTCTGAGAGAGTTTCACACACTCTTTCCTATTCTTAGGATATATTCTTGTATCAGAGCTATGTCTACTTTTAATTGCTTTAAGTATATATTTTAAGGTATAACAGAGTCTTCAGGCACAGTAACATTTTTCTTCCAGATATTTCTGTTTATGTTGTCTTATTTTTATTTTTTTTTAATTCTGGAAAATTAATATAACACATATGTGAAGTGGTAGTCCATAATGACTACTCTAAAAAAAAAATAAAGTGAAAATTAATCAGTCTAAACAGTTAGAAGGAGGGAATAAAAGAGTATCTTATGAATGGAGAATCTTATTATTAAAGGAGCAGGTCAAGTATACTGAGAAAACAAAAGAAAGAGCTGTAAGGGTAAAATATTATAATCAGAGAGGAATGTTGTGATTTCAGAGTTAATTAGCTCTATGATTAAAAGAAGAAAAAAATCTTTCTCTCTCCTGCCAATACGTCTCGTTGAGTGAGAGAGATGTCCTGAGGATGACTTAAGTGTCTCCGCTCTCAATTTCAAGGATTGTACTTAATCTTGACCCCATTTCACCACATTCTTTACAAGCAGGAGTTAAAACTGTCTCTTGATGTCCTCAAGCACTTTGAT
>NW_011888787.1:10865165-10867967 GCF_000151845.1 Pteropus vampyrus | reverse complement strand
AAAAAAAAAAAAAAAAAAATACTCCTGTAGTTCGAAAGATGCTTGCAAGAGTGTGTTCTGTCAGGGGTTGCCTACCATGCTCGGTCAGATTCAGGGAGCAAGGTGAGAGTTCTTTCTTACCAAATGCCTTCCCCGCCACTGGTAGGGAAGCCTCTTCTGGCATCTGCCTACCACGTGCCCGTTACTTCTCTTGCCTTATCATATTATAATTATCATGTTATAATTATTTATATAGCTACCTTTTCCACTAGATAGTAAACTCTTAGATTTAGGGAATATATTTTAAATCTGTATGTCTCTACTACCTCACACTATTTTTGACACCAAATTCTACTTGATATGTCTTTGACAATTTACATAATTGTCACCAAGCTTTGTCTGTATTTATAACCCTATCCTGAGTTCTATTGGAAAACATGACTTAGTTATGAACTTTCATTTTTATGAAAATTAACATTCCCTTGAATAAACCTAACTCCCTCTTGTTGAACACAAGGGACTGTCTAAATAAAATTTCAAGCCATTCTATGCTGTTGTAATTCAGGTTTTACAGAGTCAATTATCACAAAAAGTTGGTTTTGCCAATTGACTCTAATGGAATTTCAATTCTCAAAATGTTTTTAATCAAACATTCTTCTTTAATTTACCAGTGAAGTGATCTGTGGGATATTGTGTGTGTGCGTGCATGCGTGCGTGCATGCGTGCGTGTGTGTGTGTGTGTGTGTTTTGCCTGGACAGAGTTATAGTGTCTGTAAATTAATGAACAAACAGCATTATTCCTTTAGAATAACAGAGTTGGGAGAAAATATTGGAAATATTAAGTTACTAAAATACTTTATTTACTAGCAGAGGAAAAGTTGTAGCCTTGGGGAAATACATTAGGAGTCAGTAGAAGGGCACTGAAACCGCCAAAACCAGGAGTCTGTGTATGTGAGTTAGCGTAAAAGACAAACCCACTTACGACCGGGCATTGGTTTATAAACACCATTCACCACTGAAAGTGACTAGGACTCTTCGCAGAAATGATTAATTTCAAGGCTAAGGCAGGGAAGTACAGGATGAGCCTGCATATTTTATTTGTCAGAAAGTAGAAAATATCATTATTTTTCAGAAGTAAAGACTACCCTATCAAAGAACGGTAGATATCAAAAGCGCACAGCACCCAGGTTAAAGAGGGTCATACTCATGATATGACTCCCAACAGCTATAAGCGGAAATCAACTGAAGTCTTATTTATTCACATGTCTGATGGTTGATTCTGGCTGTTGGCTCAGAACTCAGGCCCTCACTGTGGACTCTCCACATTAACACTTGAGCTGTCTCACAGCATGGTGGCTAGGTCCTAATAGTGAGTGTCCCAGGAGAATGAAACAGAAGTTTTATCATCATTTATGACTTAGTTTCAGAAGTCACAGAACTTCCCCAGATTTAAGGGAAGGGAATAAAGATTTTCCCACTTTCTCCTCTGGTAGACCAAAACCACACATTTGATGGGAGGAATGTCAAACTTACTTTATGAGAAGAGCATGTGAGATGGAAGAGATATTCTGTTGCTTTCATCTTTAGAAAGCAAAATCTGCCTTGTGTGTAATGATAATTAACTGATTTTGATAGTTGTGTTATGGCTTTATAAGACCGTCACCTTATGTATAAAAAATCATAGTAAACATTCAGGAGTAATGAGGCATTATGTTGATGACGCATTTACCCACAAATGATTCAGGATAAATTTTTAATTGAAATGTTCTGTTCTTACTAATTTTCTGAAAGTTTTTAATTGTTTCAAAACAAAGAAGCAAACACATCTAAAAATATAAATGGAAATTTTTACAGGAGAGTTCCAGATTTTTCCCCCATTTAAGATCCATGTTTTTATTGAAGTTAAAAAAAAATTGTAACCAAACAGCAACTACTTTGATAGAGACTATTTTGTAAAATGGAAATAGAGAAAGCCGGCTAAGAATTTACTTGTGTGTGTGCAGCGGGTAGGGGTAGATTGCTATTTATAGGAGATGATTAGGCTGTAATGTCAAGACTGTAAGTAAAGGCTTTACTTTAATTCAGTGTGAACATTTGAATCAGATGTATCATGATAATCAACCATAGACATACTCTACTCCCTACCACACCCTCGCCAGGACACGTGGAAATGTATAGAAGAGCTTTGGGTTGTCACAATGAATGAGGAAGTACTATTAGAATTTAGTGAGTAGGGAATGTAAAGGCAAATATCTTTCTCTGAGAAATGAATGATGTATTCAAAGTACTGCCTTCAAAATATATTGGCCAGATGAATACCGGCTGGGCGAATAAGTGAATTAAATGGGAAAGCTATATGATTATATTTTAAATAATTAGAATTATTTTTCATAGAGCAATAGAAGTAGAATATTATTTTTATGATGTGTAATCAGGCATTAATAACAGAAACATAATTACAATTGAAAATTTATTCAGTCTCAAAAGTTGGAGTTTGGAGTTTGGCACTTTTGTAGCTATGACTATATTGGACACTGAATCGTAGTTGTTGAGGGCACAGGTTTTATGGGCAGATGTTGTCTTTATTACTTACTAGTTTTGTGACCTTGAGCACATTACTTATTTGCTTTTATTTTCCTGTAAAATAGGGTTGGTACCTTATTGTATTGCTGTAAGATAATGGCTCTCGAGTACTTAGCTCAATAAGTTCTTCTGATTCAATACATGGAAAATGCTAATATGAATGATGGTGGTGGTGACAGTGGTGGCAGGAATGGTAAAGAGAAGACTTCTTAAGTTTCATCTACAAAGGAGATCTTACCT
>NW_011888787.1:10855776-10865115 GCF_000151845.1 Pteropus vampyrus | reverse complement strand
CTTGAGCACATTACTTATTTGCTTTTATTTTCCTGTAAAATAGGGTTGGTACCTTATTGTATTGCTGTAAGATAATGGCTCTCGAGTACTTAGCTCAATAAGTTCTTCTGATTCAATACATGGAAAATGCTAATATGAATGATGGTGGTGGTGACAGTGGTGGCAGGAATGGTAAAGAGAAGACTTCTTAAGTTTCATCTACAAAGGAGATCTTACCTTTTGATTTACAGAAACACCATAGTACTCCTGAGCGGGAGAATTAGGTTTTCAGCTCCTTCTTCAAGTAGAAAATAGCCTTAGCCTATCCTGCCAGTTTTCAAACACTCCTTTTTTACCTATTATGCAGAAAACAAACTGGCTTTTTTTAAGATAATGTAAATATAAAAAAGATTGAAGAAAATATTTTTTAGATTAGAAAGACAGAATTGAAGACTCACACATCAAAATTATCTTCTTAGCTATAAAGCTTAAGTGTTGTTTTAAATCTCTAAATGGAGGAGAAATTATAATTGCTATGAGAACAGAAATAGAGTGATACCAATATGTGTAATATTAAATTTAATACCAGCCACATCATAAAGTAAAAAGAAAAAAGTTAATTTTAACAACATTTTTAACCTAACATTATCAAAATATTATTTCAAAATGTAATAAATAGTAAAAATTGTTGGGATTTTTTTGTCTTTAAAATCTGAAATATGTTTTATACTTAGAGCACATCTAAATTGGACAAGCCACATTTCAACAATACTCAATAGCCGCAGAGGATTAATGGCTGCCATGTTGGACAGGTGCAGCTCCCTAGTATATATGTACAAATAGTACCCAACATGTGGTTCTGTTACCGAGTATGGATTCAGTATTTGTCGGTAAACCCTACTTTTATATTTAAAGTCCTAGACCGAAGAATTCTATTCAGGTATTATTGACCATTGAACAGTGTGTGGGTTAGGGGTGCCAATCCCTACGCAGTCAAAAATCCTCATATAATTTTTTACTCCCCAAAGCCTTAATTACTAATAGCTTTACTGTCGACCTGAAATCTTATCAATAATATAAACAGTTAATTAACATATTTTGTATTTTATGTGTATTATACACCGTATTCTTAAAATAAGATAAGCTAAATAAAATCGTATTAGGAAAATCATAAGAGAGCAAAAATACACTTATATTACTGTTCATTATTTTTTTAATTTTATTTTTCAATTACGGTTCAATTCAATTCAGGATACATTACTTTATATTAGTTGTAGGTGTGCAACATAGTGGTTAGACATTTATAGAATTTACAAAGTGATCCCCCAGATAAGTCTAGTACTCACTTGACAGTATACATAGTTGTTACAATATTATTGACAGTATTCCCTATGTTGTACCTCACATCCCTATGACTACTTCATAACTACCAAATTGTACTTCTTAATCCTTTCACCTTTGTCACTCTGCCCACTAATCTCCCTCCCATCTGGCAATCACAAATTTGTTCTCTGTATCTGAGTCTGTTTCCATTTTATCTTTTCATTTATTTAGTTCTTTAGATTCCCTGTATAAGTGAGATAATATGGTATTTATCTTTCTGTGTGTGACTTATTTCACTTATCATAATAACCTCTAGATCCATGCGTGTTGTTGCAAATGGCAATATTTCATTTTTATGGCTGAGTAATATTCCATTTTATATATGTACTACCTCTTCTCTACTTAATCGTCTATTGATGGACACTGAGGTTGCTTCCATATCTTTGCTATTGTAAACAGCACTGCAGTGAACATAGGGGTGCATGTATCTTTTCAAATTAGTGTTTTGTATTTCTTCAGATAAATACCCAGAAGAGAAATTGCTGGGTCATAAGGTAGTTCTATTTTTAATTTATTAAGGAACCTCTAAACTGTTTTCCATAGTGACTATACCAATTTGCAATCCCACTGACAGTGTACAAAGGTTCCCTTTTCTCCACATCCTTGCCAACATTTGTTTGTTGATTTATGATGACAGCCATTCTGAGAGGTGTGAGGTGATGTTTCATTGTGATTTTAATTTGCATTTCTCTGATGATTAGTGATCTTGAGCATCTTTTCAAATATCTGCTGGCCATCTATATGTCCTCTTTGGAGAAATACCTATTTGGGTCTTCTGCCCATTTTTAAATTGGATTGTTAGTTTTTTGTTGTTGAGCTGTATGAATTCTTTATAAATTTTGGATATTAACCCTTTATCTGATGTATCGTAGGCAAACATCTTCTCCCATTCAATAAATTGTCTTTTTGTTTTGTTGATTGGTTTCCTTTGCTGTGCAACAACTTTTTAGTTTGATATAGTCGCATTTGTTTATTTTTGTTTGTTTGTTTACCTTGTCTGATGAGATATATCAGAAAAAATATTACTAAGAACAGTGTCAGAATTTTCTGCCTATGTTTTCTTCTAGGAGTTTTAGGGTTTTAGGTCTTACATTTAAGTCTTTAATTCATTTTGATTTTATTCTTGTATATGGTATAAAAAGGTGGTTTAGTTTTGGGGGGCTTTTGGGGGGGTTTTTTTGTATGTATCTGTTCAGTTTTCCCAATATCATTTGTTGAAGAGACTGTCTTTACCCTACAGTTTATTTTTGTTTCCTTTGTCATGGGTTAAGTGACCATCTGGACTTGGCTTTATTTCTGGATTCTCTATTCTGTTCCATTGATCTATGTGTCTGTTTTTGTGCCAGTACCATGCTATTTTGATTACTATAGCCTTGTAGTATAGTTTGATATCAGGTAGTGTGATACCTCCACCTTTGTTCTTTCTCAAGATTGCTTTGGCTATCTTTTATAGTTCCATATAAATTTTAAGATAATTTGTTCTAGCACTGTGAAAAATGCCATTTGTATTTTGATAGGGAATGCACTGAATCTATAAATTGCTTTGAGTGGTATGGATATTTTAATGATGTTAATTCTTTCTCTCCATGAGTTTATCAACTGACTGCCTCCTAAGGTTTATCTGAAAGATACTAGGTTGCAGGATAATACCAATCTATAATTTACTAAAATATTTAACCAAGAAATCATCTCATTAGTAGCAAATGGAGGGCAGGAAGAGCAACCATATCTATTTAAGTAAGTACTGAGGTTTGGGTTCAAACAGAAGTGAGGCAGAAGTGTATTTAATATGAACAGAGTTAAGTGCTTTATACAAATTTGATTATTTAACCTTTACAATAACTCTTAATGGAGAGTATAACCATTAACCACCAGTATTTCATATAGGACATTGGACGTATAGGGAAGTAAAGGTAATTACCCAGGTCATGTAGCTAGTAGACGGTATAGCCAGGATTCACACTCAGATTAGTCAGATCCTAGTGTCAGTGACCTTACTATCTAGGCTACCTGTCAAAAAATATGAAATTGTTTCATTCATGAACCTATCTGCTTATTTAGTTATTTCCAATGTATATACATATTTTGGGATATGTCATATTAAAGAATTTTATAATCTAGTAGTTTGATTTAACTACATATGAACAAAATTCAAATTTATTTTCAAGCTTAGTACCCTTAAAATTATATACCTCTTCCAAGTTGAACAAAATATTCTTTTAATAGTACCCAGTAGCCCTCATCTCTGTTAGCCTCTGGAATCTCCCAAGATTGTTTTGTTTGTGACCATTCTGGATTCTATATGCTCTTCTTCCCTGTGTGACTAATGTTATGTTTCTCCCAACTTTGAAACTAAATGGAATTTAGTATTTCAATTCCCCTCTGTGACTTCGAACTGATGTCTTCTGTTCTGAACCAGTGGAGAATAACGACAGGCAGTAGAATTTCTGTATGTCCCAAACTATCCTCACTCATTCTGCTGGCTGCATCAAAGATTCTCTTGCTGGCATTTCGCTATGCCCCTAGAACTACAACCATAAACAGAGTAATATCCAGTGCACTGCACCCATTAATTCATGCACACACATTTAGTCACTCATCCAGGACTCATGGGGGTAATGAAGTAGTTCTCTGTCATCTCAGCAATAGACCCCCATTTATTTCAGAACAATAAAACTGACAGTACTGCCAAAAGATCATTCTGTTTTGAAGACTTTACTGACTGGTGTCAATCTTGTTACTGTTTTTCTTCTTTTCCTTTTAACTTATGACCATACCTTAGCTTGAAAATCTGTGTTCTCTCTAAATGCTGTATGTGTAAAAGTGTTTACTGAATATATAACTCAAGGCAATAGAGATCTGCAATTTTACTTAACAGCAGGTTCCCTGTTACTTTCCTGATCAGCCTCTTTCTTATTAGATTTAGCTGGGACCAGATAGCAGCTTTTTTTTTTTCTTAATTGGTAAAGGATGCAAGGTCTACTTTTGATGCATGTAAATCAAGCTGTCACAGAAATTAACACATGAAAAAGATCATTTTATTTTAGTATAAAAATAAGTGCTGAGAAGTAATCTCTGTAGCTGATAAAACAAGTAATCAGTAGATTATATGAATGTTCCATTCTCATAAGAAACAAATCGGATTTCCATTGGGGTGAATAATCTTAGGAAGGAGTTCTGTTCTGCTCTTTAGAAGGCTCCCTACCTCCTTGTGGTCCACTTCACCATAGAGTAAAAACAGTAAGAAATGATTTTTTCAAACTGCTTCTGTTTCTATCTTCCATTGTTCCAATTGTAGACACTGGTAGTCTTGGCATGAAGTGGTGACATGGCTACTTAAAATTATTACCTGTATACACCTGTATTAAAGCATTTAGAAAGAAAAAAGAGAAAGAGCACATGACAAGTAGTTGTTGTCATGAAACATTTTAGTGAAAGTGAGCAGTAAAATCGAGTTAGTTGATTCCTTATAAATACAGTGGAGAACTTGTAGAAATGGAATGATTAGCTTAGAGTCATACATCCTCAACTCAATCTTAAGGGATTAGAAAACCTCTATGACTGACCTTTAAGAAACTCTGTTTCTTATAATGACATGGTTGAGATTTCTGAAAACCAAATGAAAGTCTATTCCTGCAGGTAGCCGAATTACAATGCAAATTAAATTCCCTTACTCATAGCATCCCTAATGTTTGATATAGGGCATTGATTGGGAAAGACTTAGTTTCTAAAAATTGGAGTGGGAACATACAGGCAGTTTTTCATGAAATTGGGGACCTTAATCCCTTAAATAAATTGTACTGAGCCTCATTTGATAGTAAGAGGAGCCCCTCTCTCTGTCTCAGGAAGTTAGCCTTCCCTTGCACAAAGATCTTGTAATGTTGATTTGTAAAGACTGTTGATCCTCCTCAGGAAGATCATACTTCTAGATATATAACTAATTTAAGTCCCAGTTCATCCCAGAGGATGAATTACAAAGTATGAACCATTGGTATTGTAATACACACCAACATCATTACATTATTTTCTCAATTTAGATAGACAGATCTGGAGAAAATATTATAGAAATGGGTCCTAAGGATATTGGGTTCTGTTGGAAAGAATATAATGTTTGAGCTGGCTGAATTTTTTCATGTGAGATTCTCAAGTGAATCTTTTAGCTCTAATGGAAAGCAGTGACTCTAACAGTTTGATGTTGATTGACAGATGGACCCAAATGTAGCCTATACTAGAGAAAACTAACATGCCAGAACTTTAGAGGAAGTTATTCAAAAGTTTAGGGAGACTGGAGTACTAGATATGATTTATCATGTAAATGTTGCCTGCTGTTCCTTTAATATATCCCACAGAAGGACCTAGAAGATACACCTTCATGAGGGGAACTTTGAAAAGCTGTGTTATAGTTCTTTATTCTTTTTTTCCTCTCCCCTACTCAGATTCTTTAATTATTTATTTATTTATTTATTGTTTTGATTTTTTTAATTTTTGTATTGAAATATAGTTGATATACATTATATTAGTTTCAGGTGTACAACATAGCAATTCAACATTTATATATCTTATAATGGGATCACCAGGATGAGTCTTATAACCATCTGTCACCATGCAATATTATTACATTATTGTTGACTATTTTCCCTATGCTGTACATTACTTTCTTGTGACTTATTTATTTTACAAATAGCAACTTTCTTCCCTCTGGCGACCATTAGTTTGTTCTCTGTATCTATGAGTCTGTCTCTGCTTTGTTTTGTTTCTTTGTTTTTTTTAGTTTCCACATATAAGCGAAATCGTATGGTATTTGTCTTTGTCTGGATTTGTTTCACTTAGCTTAATGTTCTCTAGGTCCATTCATGTCACAGATGGCAAGATTTCATTCTTTTTATGGTTGAGTAATATTTTATTGTGTGTGTGTGTGTGTGTGTGTGTGTGTATGTGTGTAGCACATTTTCTTTATCTATTCATCTATCTTTGGACTTGACTCTGACGTGAATGACTTCTATAGAGAATCTGAGCTCCTCAAGCAATTCCATGATTATGCCATTTCATGGATTCAAAGCCTTTTAAATGAAATAGAGATTTAATACATTAGAAGAAGGACCAGGCAGGCTACCCAGCCAAAATTTTATTACCATCTTCCTAGTCTTCTCCTATTTTACCTGAAACCATTTATCAGAGTCTTTGCATTGACTAGAGAAATTATAATTTAAGATGATTATCAAACTTAAGTTTTCAACTGATACTTATACCTGAAGATCTAAAATTTCATTGTGATTATAGCAGGGACTTATGGAGGGTAATGATCAAGAGAGTTTTCACATAAGTCCATCGCAAACAGGCCCATAACTCTGCTATACTGCTTGCTTTACCTCTCGACCTGCATAAAGGCCTCTTGGAGAGTTTCATGTTACCATTTAACTGAGGAACAACAACAAAAAAAATCAGTCTTGAATTAGAGATGATACTGGATAGTTAAACTACACAAAAATAGATGTGTGCAACTCTGCAGCCTAACTGAAAGACAATGGTGATGGCAAATCTTTAGAGCAGACAGAACTTCAAGCAGTGCACTTCGTTGTTCATTTTTATTGAAAGAAGAGGTGGCCAGAATTAGAGATCTAAAGGTATTTATGAGCAGTGGCTAGTGTTTTAGCTGAATGACCAGAGATTATAAGGATGATAATTTAAAATGGTAAGATGAACAACTGGGAAATATGTAGATAGACCATGGATAGATCTCTCTAAATGGTCAGAGTATGAGGATATTTGTGCCACGCGTGAGTGCTCACCAAATGGCAATCTCCTGGCAAAGAAGGATTTTAATATTTAGGTGGATAAGAAGTCCCATTCTTTGGATGCCAGTCAGCCTCTTACTCCAGCTAACTCAGTCATTTCTTAATGAGCTCATGAATAAATTGGTACTGGCATCAGGGATGGAGCTTAAGTATGGGTTCAATGGCACAGTCTTCCACTTGCTAAAGCCAGTCTGACTATAGCTATTGCTGAGTGGCAAACTTGTCAAAAGAAGAGGCTAACACTGAGATCCTGTTTCACTCCATTTCTTGTAAGAGTTAGCCAAGTGTCTTGTGGTGTGTTGATGATTACAGAGGCTACTTCTATCATGATAGGATTGACTTTTTTTTCCTCATTAATAGACAGTCAGCATCTGGATTTACCTTCCTTGCCCATAATGCTTTTGCCAAAATCCATGGACTTACAGAACACCTAATTCATGGTAACAAAAAAGCATTTTATAGCAACTGGAGGGCAATAACATGATCATGTTCATGGAATTCACTTCTCTTACCATTTTACCCTCATCTTGAAACGACTTACTTGTTGGAACAGTAAAATGGACTATTAAAGTTTAAGTTACGATACTATACTGTGTTAATGTTTTCCAGGGTAGAATATATGTTTTAAATCAGTGATTGAATTATATTGATGTTTTTGTTTGTTTGTTTATTTGTTTTATCATAGTCATGACTCACAAGTCCAGCAATTAAGTATCCTTTTTTTATTCTGACCTCCTGTAAAAACGTTTGCTTTCCATCCCTGCAACTTTGAAGTCTGCTGATCTAAAGATTCTAGTTCCCAAGGGAAAATTATTCTACCAAAGGATTAAACCAATAGTTTCATTCAACTAAGAGTTAAAACTTAACTAGCTGTTTTGTGTCTTAATACCAGTGAACCATCAGGCAAAGGAAGTTAGGGTTGGGGTAATTTATCCTGACTCTCAGGGGATATAAAGTTGCTACTATATAGTATTGGTGAGAAGGGACATTTTTGGAATACAGGAGATCTCCTAGGGTTCCTCTCAGAATTCCCATGTCTTCTGATTAAAATCAGTAGAAAACTACCACAGTCTAATTTTATAGAACTTCCAAAGACTCAGATCCTTTAAGAATGAAGGTTTGGAACAACTCACCATACAAGAAATCATGGCTTGTCAAGGGAATATGGAATGGCTAGTGGAAGAACTTTGGATATGACCAGTTACAGAGACGTGCACTGCAATAATTATTAGTATTTCTTACTTATTGCTATATTATGTCTGTGCATATGTGAATCAGTTTTTCTTCTCCTTTTCCAGTCCCCTTCCATCTAAATAAGATGTGTTAATGGTAGTTTTTCTTGTAATCTCAGTGTTTAAGGTATAAGATACCCTGAGGTATGACTCATCTAGAAGAACTTTCTTTTGGGTAAAAACTACCTCTTATGGGAGCGTGTTTAGCATATTTTCTGTTATATGAGGAGTACTTTCAGCATGTTAGGCAAAATTATGGTTTGTTCTTGTCATTATTTTGAAGTCGTTTGGCAAAAGAATGTATGGATGCAAATTTGTCAAGGAGTGGGCTTTAGTGAATTAATATTCTAACAGTTTGGGTAAGCTAGGATTACATTTCCCCAAATCCTCTTCACTGCGTGGTGCTGTGTTAGCATTGTCATAAGAAGCACTCAAATGCTATTTGTAAGGCAAAGGAAAGCAGCAGCTATATACTTTTACACTCTGAGGACCTGTCTAGGGTGCCACAGTAGCTCTGGCATGTTGTCACTGATTCGATAGCTCATCTTGTTGGTGTAAGTCAGTGCCTGTACCTTCGGCTCGCAGTTCTCCTATGGTGTAAGTCAGTGCCTGTACCTTCGGCTTGCAGGTCACGCATAGCATCAGAGTAGGAGGTGGTGAAAGATAGGTGTGAGTTCTGTATCATCCTTTTGGGTTCTGTTTTGCCCTGATTCCTTAGCATTTCTAACTTTTTTAAAATTCTTGCCTGGCTAAGCTATAGTGAATCAAGGCGAACACTATACTCAGAGATAGTAGCCCATGGAAACTGTTCTACAAACTCCCACAGTCGCTTAAGATCTAACACTTATGATAAGTCACTTATTCTGTATCACTCATCTCACTTACTTTTCTTTGTACTCTGACTGACACAAACGTAAATGCAGTGAATTCTGTAGTCTAGAGTCTTAAGA
>NW_011888787.1:10836363-10854801 GCF_000151845.1 Pteropus vampyrus | reverse complement strand
GGAACAGTAAAATGGACTATTAAAGTTTAAGTTACGATACTATACTGTGTTAATGTTTTCCAGGGTAGAATATATGTTTTAAATCAGTGATTGAATTATATTGATGTTTTTGTTTGTTTGTTTATTTGTTTTATCATAGTCATGACTCACAAGTCCAGCAATTAAGTATCCTTTTTTTATTCTGACCTCCTGTAAAAAACGTTTGCTTTCCATCCCTGCAACTTTGAAGTCTGCTGATCTAAAGATCCTAGTTCCCAAGGGAAAATTATTCTACCAAAGGATTAAACCAATAGTTTCATTCAACTAAGAGTTAAAACTTAACTAGCTGTTTTGTGTCTTAATACCAGTGAACCATCAGGCAAAGGAAGTTAGGGTTGGGGTAATTTATCCTGACTCTCAGGGGATATAAAGTTGCTACTATATAGTATTGGTGAGAAGGGACATTTTTGGAATACAGGAGATCTCCTAGGGTTCCTCTCAGAATTCCCATGTCTTCTGATTAAAATCAGTAGAAAACTACCACAGTCTAATTTTATAGAACTTCCAAAGACTCAGATCCTTTAAGAATGAAGGTTTGGAACAACTCACCATACAAGAAATCATGGCTTGTCAAGGGAATATGGAATGGCTAGTGGAAGAACTTTGGATATGACCAGTTACAGAGACGTGCACTGCAATAATTATTAGTATTTCTTACTTATTGCTATATTATGTCTGTGCATATGTGAATCAGTTTTTCTTCTCCTTTTCCAGTCCCCTTCCATCTAAATAAGATGTGTTAATGGTAGTTTTTCTTGTAATCTCAGTGTTTAAGGTATAAGATACCCTGAGGTATGACTCATCTAGAAGAACTTTCTTTTGGGTAAAAACTACCTCTTATGGGAGCGTGTTTAGCATATTTTCTGTTATATGAGGAGTACTTTCAGCATGTTAGGCAAAATTATGGTTTGTTCTTGTCATTATTTTGAAGTCGTTTGGCAAAAGAATGTATGGATGCAAATTTGTCAAGGAGTGGGCTTTAGTGAATTAATATTCTAACAGTTTGGGTAAGCTAGGATTACATTTCCCCAAATCCTCTTCACTGCGTGGTGCTGTGTTAGCATTGTCATAAGAAGCACTCAAATGCTATTTGTAAGGCAAAGGAAAGCAGCAGCTATATACTTTTACACTCTGAGGACCTGTCTAGGGTGCCACAGTAGCTCTGGCATGTTGTCACTGATTCGATAGCTCATCTTGTTGGTGTAAGTCAGTGCCTGTACCTTCGGCTCGCAGTTCTCCTATGGTGTAAGTCAGTGCCTGTACCTTCGGCTTGCAGGTCACGCATAGCATCAGAGTAGGAGGTGGTGAAAGATAGGTGTGAGTTCTGTATCATCCTTTTGGGTTCTGTTTTGCCCTGATTCCTTAGCATTTCTAACTTTTTTAAAATTCTTGCCTGGCTAAGCTATAGTGAATCAAGGCGAACACTATACTCAGAGATAGTAGCCCATGGAAACTGTTCTACAAACTCCCACAGTCGCTTAAGATCTAACACTTATGATAAGTCACTTATTCTGTATCACTCATCTCACTTACTTTTCTTTGTACTCTGACTGACACAAACGTAAATGCAGTGAATTCTGTAGTCTAGAGTCTTAAGACTATGAATCATGTGAAGTGTTCATTCGACACACTGAAACTTTGAAAATGACCAAGATAATGATAGACCTGCTTAAAAAGTATTAGTGCCTCCTAAGAAATAATAAAAAGAAAAACAAAATCAAGCTTTGTTTATCATAATCTATTTAAAAACTAATAATGAAACCAAGAGAAAAAGTTAAGATAGAAAGAAAATCAAATTTAGACAGTAGAACTGACTAAATTTTGACTATATTTATCTTCTGAATGATAGGAGTTTAGTCCTCATTCTCTTTTTCCTTCAGCCACCTACTATGTGTCACTTTTTTTTTTTTTGAGAGCAGAGAAAACAAAAGCTTAAATGATAATCCTTGTACAAACTTTCTTCTGAGACAAACATTTCCAAGTGCCTATTTTACTCTTGAAAGTGACACTTATATAACAGCCTGTAACTAGCTGGCAGACCTTGTTAGATCAACTTAATTTTTCAAATTCTCACAATGTATACGAAGTGTTGCACCTGTACCCTTGATATAGAGTTCACTGATTTTGTTCTAGCAGTGCCTCTATATGCTTAGAGACACCAAAATTTACCTTTTCCAGATGATAATGATGTGTCAGCTGTCATTTTGGGAGTGAGCTCAACACTGTGTGGCTTAATCTGTGGATTTTTTGTTTAATCCTTTCTTTATCTCTCTACTTTCCTTCCTCCTTCACTGGGTCTTTTACTATAGTCTTCTAATAATGCTAAAGAGGATTTCATCCTTTTCTCTCTGTTTCATTTTAAATTACTTAAAATTTTGTACCATGATGCACAAAGTTTGTGTCATCATTTGAACTCAAATTCTTCTTGCATGAACTGAGAAAATTTAAGCAAACAGAAGACAAAAATAATCTGAGAGATATTCCATTTTTTAAATAATCCCAACACACATTTGTTTCTGCCAGGGATATTAAAGATCAGAGATTGAAATATATCACTGTAAACACGGCCCCATTAAATTTAAAGTAAAATTTTTTTGGTGTGTTATTTTCATATACAGTTTTCCATCATTTTTAAATTAGACATTTTCTTTGCAGTTTTTTTTTCTTAAAATACAACTTTTGTGGTATATTCTAAATGTTTTTCCATGAAGATTTAACATCACTTTATTTTCCTTTTTAACTGAAAGCACAGTAACACTGCTCTTTTCGCTCACATCTCGTCCACATCAACAGTAGAAAATAGTAACCATGTTGCTCAAACCCCACATTCAACACTGACACCAGGAGTTTTTCATGAAGATGTCGCCAAAAGCCAAGAAGGAAGCCCCTGCCCCTTCCAAAAGCAAAGCTAAAGTAAAGGCTTTGAAGGCAAACAAAGCAGTGCTGAAAGGCGTCCACAGCCACAAAAAAGAGATATGCACGTCATCCACCTTCCGATGGCCCAAAACACTGCAACTCCAAAGATATCCCAAAACATCCTCGGAAGAGTGCCCCAGGAGACACAAGCTTGGCCATTATGCCATCACCAAGCTCCCCCTGACACTAAGTCAGCACGAGGAAAACAGAAGACAATACACTTGTGTTCATCATGAACGTCAAGGCCGACAAGCACCAGATCAAACAGGCTGTGAAGGAGCTCTATGACACTGACGTGGCCAACACCCCGATCGACTGGCTCCCGACTGCTTTGATGTTGCCAACCAAGTTGGGGTCATCTAAACTGAGTCCAGCTGGATAATGCAAAATATAAAAATTTTCACTGTAAAACAGAACAAAACACTGACATCAGGAAATGCTCCTACTGCTTGACCACACCAAGCAGCATTTACAGATGTGTGACTTATCCCCAACAGCGCTCTGGGCCTTGGAATCCTACTCTGCGTTCTTGAGATTAACATGTTCTGTGGTATTTTATGTTCCACAGGCATCACTACAAAGATTGATCTCTAGGTGAGCAGAGACCAGTGAAAAACTGACACACAGAACAAGGTATAATAACTTCTGTGGTTAGGAACCTGATATGCTGCCAGCACAGTTTCTTCCATTCGCAGTTCCCTTTCCTTATTACCTCGATGCTTGGATATGGCACAGGCAAAAGGAGAGGGAGCCTGTAAATGAAAAACCTTCATAAGGAAAGGAGGAGATCTTATTGATGAGCCGTTTCAGTCAAATCTATTGATGGATGAAAAACTACGGCCAGTGGAAGTGAAGTGACTGACGACATCTCAGAGGAAAAGGGTGGCAGCTGAAAAGCTAGTATGGAAAGTAAAAGCCACAAAACAGGTAGAGTCGCATCGGAAACAGAGTCCAGCCGGCTGTAGGAAGCAGGACACGCTTGTGAAACGGGCTCAGCCACAGACATGCTCGGAGTCAGGCCCTCTGCCTTCAGTGGCCAAGGTGACCACACACATGGAGGTGACCACGTACATCCTCAGCTTTAACTGTTCATCCTTCTCAACCCCAGAAAATGGAGAGGAAGGGTTGGTTTCTTGGTTGATATTCTCAGAACTGCAATACATGAAGGCCTGAGGAGAGGCATAACCTGGCAGTCCTGTGAGCTTGGAGCTCTCTGAAATAGGAGACCACCCTTTTCAAGCCCCCCCACCCCCCACAGAACCAAGTTCCCACCTGATCCTGACCAGTTAGCGTAAGTTAACTCTTTCAGTTCCAGTCAGTTCTGTTTAACATGGCATATACTTTTCTAAACGTCATCATGCTGCACAAAATCACACAGTAAAAACAATAGGGTCCATGAGGGAAAATGAGGTTAGAAACACACCCATCAAAACAGTGTGACACATAAAGAGATAAGATAAAAACCTAATAAAAATGGTAGCACCGTTTTGCACGTTAAATGATTAAGAATACCTAGAAGCTACAATAAATACGCTATTTTGCTCTAAAAAAGACCTGACATTTGCTTGGGGAGGTGGGTGCCAGGATTGCCGTTTGGGCGATGTTATGAAGTGGGATAAGGAGGATTATTAGAATTTGATGGCAGTTGTAATTCTGAGTGTGATTGGATGTGGCACATTCCACTCGCAGTGACCCAGGTTATCGGGGAGGTGTTTGGGGTACACGCACCTGTGCCTTTTGTGTGTCATACGTGGTACAGTTCATCTGGGTGCAGTTTCTTCATTCACCTCATGCTTCCGGGGAACAAAATTACACGTAAGCAAATGAAAAAATTGCATCATGCTCAGTTTTTTTTTCCCTAGAATAACAATTGCATTGGAACCAATATGTATTTTTAAAGAAGCACAACGGAACTGATTATAATTTAAAAGCCTTTAACAACTGCTATACACAGTGTGCAAGAGTTACAAATTTGGTCTTAAAAGGTTTAAATTCCACTGGAGAAATAAACCTTTACTGAATTGTCAATTTAAGGGTTGTGAGATTTTATGAAAGGAGATTACAGGGCACTGTGGGAATAAATGCAGGGGTTCCTCACGCAGTCTGGGGGAGAGGTGGGCAGTGTGGGCCTGTGGAATTTAAGCTGAGACTTTAGGTATGTGTGGGAGTTAAGAAAGTGAATTGGCAGAGAGAGTTATTGGCAGAGAGAAGATCAAGTTTTAGAGCCTAGAGGCAAGATAATACAGCATGTCTGAAGAACAGATAAAAGTTTAGTTAAAAGTCGGCAGCGTAATGTGTAAGAGAAGGCTAGGCAAGAATCGAGGCTGGCAATTTAGAATGTGATGAGATAAATATTACACATCAGCATCCATGAAAAAGAATGAACTTCACTCAATTCAGTGGAAACCTTCGAAGGCTGTAAACAGAGAAACATTTAAAAATTCAATATCAGCTCTACTCAGTGTAACTTGTTGTTCTGCTCTTGATAGCTTGATTGCAAAGACCACCTAATCAATGAATTAGAAAATTTTGTGTGGATGTGTATGAGAATTTTCAGGAGAGTTGATAATATAAATTCTATTTAAAAGCAAAGATTACTGATTAAAATATAAGCCTTTAATAATTTTTATTATAAGTAGAAAATTAAAAACCAATTTATGTTCATAGACGTGCTATCCAAGTCATGTCCCATACTCCTTGGGAGCATGCTCTTTGACCTTTTTACCATTAAGAAATGTTTGAAAATCCAAGGATAGGGACAAAAATCTTAGGTTCTTTATTAACTCTGTCAGAAACTCAACATAGAATCGGTTTTACGTGAGTCTCTTAACTTTTCTGACGCTGCTCATAATTTATCAATTTAGAAGAGTTCATTAAATTATTACCCAAATGCTTCACATGGTTTCTGCAGAATAGAAAATCCTCAGAAGTTGACAATGTATTGAGAGCAGTAATAGTGAAATGTTAATAAAGCATTCCATGTTTTTTTCTGGAATTGTGTATCTGGAGAATATTTATAATCGATAAGTGAACAATTTAAAATTTTATATTCTTAAATCAACCTAAGTGAATATTTTACCACCTTTCTCATTAAACTTTGATTCTGGCTAAATGATGTTAAGTTATCTGTATACTTGTTTGCATTTAGAAGAATTGGCATCTTTTTCATGCCAAAGGTTTTGTTGTACTTTATGTTAATAACAGGGTCAAGTTTGAGACTTCTCTTTTGTCACATGACAACATCTGTACAGGCAATTTAACAATCTCTTACCAGCTTTTACTTTGAATCAGTTGTTTGTCTTCTTAAAATGCCTTTAGTTTACCTTAATTATTCGGAAGGTAAGCCCTCACCATTTCCAATATACAATCAGGAAGATCTGAGAAATTGTCATTTTCACTGATGTATCTGGACAAAGTATTTCGAAAAGCATTTCAGGATTATTCCAATATTATTTCAATAATAAAGTTTGGTCTAAATATTTTTTACTTATTCCTTTATTGCTTCTATCTGTCATGCGCAGCCATGTGTGATGAGCAATTACGGAAGATCCTTTATAAAATTGCATTATGTCGTGCTATGTTCTATGTTATATGTAACCCGAGGCGTTTATCTTTACAACATTGAATCAATTAAAAGAATGTGGAATAGTTGGAAGACAATAAGAACAAGTAATTTAACAATTTGACATTTAACTGTTAGGATTGATTCTCAAGGTTGTACCAAATACAAAGTGTTTTCTGTCCTTTTTGTCTTTGTTTTAGAAATCTGAAAGAACAAACAGAAACAAAGGCAGCACATGTTTTTGTTGTGAGCAATTTTCATTGTACATCAAGAATTCATTCAAAACACATTTGGTTTAAGGTTTTGCTTTTAACAGTAAAAATGGCAACATCTAACCTCATCCTAAGTGAAGACAAAGTTACTATAATTTGTAGAGATGTACGTATTTTTAGATTTCACATAATTCTAGCAGGTTGCAAAATGAACTTTGTAGTTCTTCAAATAAAGAAAACATCAGAATACCATAGTAGGTATGCTTTGTACACAGGAATATGGTCAACCCTGTGATGATTATTCTCAATTGTTAATAAACAAACCAATTTGGCACACAGCCAGTGCATTGTGGTTTTCTGGAGGGAGTTGCAATCAGGGACTCAGATGGCCCCTGGCCAGCCAGTCTTCTGTGTGTCTCAGCATTCCTGGCCCCAGTGCCTCCGTTCGGAGATTTTATGATCGGGGCCCTGCCTGAGGTGCTCTTCTGCACTGGGACTCCACCTTTCTACCCCCAGCTGTTCCCCTTCTTCCTCCCCTTACACCATGGTCCATGAAGAGGCAGTAGATTTTTGTTTAGGGCTTCTCAGCAGTGAGACAGTTCCTCCCACTTGCTCTGATCACCTGACTCTCGTCCAGTGTCATTCCATAGTAGGAAGATGGGATATTAGGAAGCTGATACCACTTGTCTCCATTGTCACAGTACATGAATGAAGGCTTGGTTGTTCCTTTCCATTTGGCTTTTTCTCCTAATTGACCGCTGCCCAAATGTATATATGTAGCACTGGTGTAGAAACGCACATACATCAGCAAGAAGAACAAATTCCCATGTCAGGAAACTGACTGCTGCAGAGTACACATTAGTTCCCAGCCTTCACCATGTGCTCCATTTTCTAGGTCTCTAAGGATCCTTTAATTCCTTTAGACATTTCCAGTGGCTCACCAAGTTTTGTATGCAAGGCAGATAAAACATAATCGATGTTACAAAGGGAAATTTGAATAAGGATAAATTTCAGTTACTAAGAATTAAAGGAGAAAGTAGGAAGCCCATTGTCCATTGCAAATCTGCAGGTCAACCTGTGAGTAACATTATGTTGTTCTAATACACGCCAGTTGTTACTACCACATTAGCTCTTAGGTTGAAGTCAAAATGTAGCCAAAACACGAAGGCCATTTTAGTCTTAAAACATATAGGTATAAAGTTATAGGCCCAGGTATAGATACAGGTGTAGTAAAAGTAATAGGAGCAGGAACAGATACAGGGATAGATACAGATATAGATATAGATGAATGTGCAGATCTGAAAATAGAAGTGAGAATCGGTGTAGGTTTAGGTGTCAAGACTTAGCTATAGGTATTTTTGTATACAAATGGAGTAATAAATGTAAAGTAATAAGAATTATAATGAGTAAGGCAATCGTTTTCTAGAAACCTGAAAGAAGCATTAAATTTACTACTAACCTTTTTAGATATCCAATGATACAAAGCTTATAGATATCATTATTTTTAAAACAAAAATATTTGTTATTCAAGAGATTTTTCTTTTCTAAAAAATAACTAATATCCAGGAGAGTTCCGTCATGTGGCACTTTAAATCAGAAACAGAGTTACATAATGGACAGTGTTTTAAACAGCAGATTTTCACCATCAATCCTTAAAAGCTTGTCTCAGTTAGTGAACCACTCCATGGTCATGTCAACGACCAGATGTCTGCAGGACAGGGAAGTAATCGCGCTGGTGTATAGCCCTGCCAGGTGGAGGGTGAAGGCAAAGAGCTGATATGCAGGGCTTTCTAGATCTAGTCAGCCAAAGTTCTAAGGATTCAATAATCATCCATAAATTGTGTATTTTAAATGCATAAGCATGACATACATATTTCTATATGCTGTGAATCCGTGCATAGTAAAATTATAAATATAAAGCTCAAATTCAGAAATGCAAAGAAAAAAAGGCTGTCCTATTTTTGATAACTTAACGAGTCTTGCTTCTCATATTGTGAGTCACTTTCTCTGAGTCCTTCAGTGCCTAGAGATCCTTCCCTGTCGATTTCAATCTATTTAGGTCCTTCTGGCACTAGGGAACTCACCGAAGGCTGCCTATAACTTTAAGTTGCTCTCTAGCTGCCCATTTTGAAGCCACAGGCCCCAGAATAACTTTATGCCATCTTCCCCAAATAATCCCCATGCCACACACACATGTACACACTCAGTCAGAGATAACACTCAAAGATAAATCACCATTCAGCCCTGAAAGCTACATTTTAGGTTCCCCATGGGGTGGATGGAAAACCCTGGATCCCTAGTATTCAATCTCAAATGAAGGAAACGTCAAAGCAGAAACTGAGACCCTCTTTCTTGTCCCCTCACTACGTCACCATCTTTGTTCCGCTCGGCAGTCTTCTTTACCTGTTGCCACAGTGTGTCCCTAGGTAGCACCCCACAGAAATCTCTGCGGGGTGTGGGACATCAGACCCTCCACTTTTGATTTCCATGACCTAATCTATCATTCCTTCCTTGTTAGAATGTTCTTCCTTGAAAAGAGACTATAGTACTTGCTTATCTTCTTTTTCCTTCAGTTTCTCAGCCACTAGCTCTTCCTTTCACCCTTGCCATTGGACACGGAATTGTTCCTCGACATATTCTTCTTGTAGAAGTTGAGTTAGCCCTTTCCTCTTTCCTGGGGTCATACTCTCAGTATGATTTCCAAACCTGATTCAAAAGAAAGAGGAATAAAACATACACTTGGTTCTTTCAATAGTTTCAAAATATTGTCTTAATTATACTTAATTAATTTTCCAACCTATCCCCTATCCGTAGTGTTGTCCCTAACATGACAATTTGGATACTTTAAAATTTTCAATGACACCTATATAGCAATTTAAATTTTTTTCTGGCTTCGGGGAGAAAACACACAAATGTGTTTTCTAGATAAGTGAATCGTATCCATTGAGTCCAGTGCTTTAAATTATGTAACTGTTTTAATGCAGATATTTGTGAAATAAACACTATATCATCTTTCCCTTATAAACAGATCATTTAAACACAATTTTAATGTTGGTTTTTTGAGAAGATTGTTATTTAATTTAAATAAGCAGTTGCCTGACGCTGTAGTATGATAATATCCCCAGAAACCTTCGAAAGGGTGTGTAAGGCTTTACACATATTTAATGGCTGTGTATTCCTACGTATTTGGTTTCAATCTTCAAAAAAAATCTCTTCCTACTATTTGTCAATGTCCTTGTCTATTAAATGCTTTCTATTTGATCTTAATGATGCAGCAAAGGCAGGATTCAGAACCTTGGCTACTTGACACAAAATCTTGCGTTTTTCTAATATATTGCCTATGAAACCTACATGTCTAAGGACCATACCTCTATAGATTTGCCTATTCTGAACATTTAATATAAATGGAATTGAATAACATGTGGCCTTTTGTGACAAGTTTTTTTCACTTAGCATAATGTTTTCAAAGTTTATTCATATTGTGGCATGTATCATTTCTTTATTCTTTTTATAGCTGTGTAATATTGCATTCTATTGATAAATCACATTTTGTTTATCCATTCGTCAGTTGACATTTGAGCTACTTCTACTTTAGGCAATTAAGAATAATAGCATGATAAACATTTGTGTAGGAATATATGCCATTATTTCTCTTGGATATATACCTATCAGTGAAATTTCTGGGTCATATAGAAACTCTGTGTTTAACATTTTCAGGAACTGCCAAACAATTTTTTCAAAATGTCTGCACCATTTTATAATTCCACCAGCAGTGCTTAAGAGTTTTCAGTTCTGAAAACCCTCACAAATTTTGATATTTCTCTTTTTGTTTTTAGTTATCCTGGTGAGTGTGAAGTAGTCTGTCATTTTGTTTTTGCTTTGTAGTTCCCTCGTGACTAATGGTGTCATTCAGATTTATATGTGCATACCTTCATTCAAGAAATGTCTATTCAAATAATTATCCATTTATAAATTGGATTATTCATCTTTTTATTTTTGTATTTATATATTTTGAATACAAGTCCCTTATGAAATATATGATTTGCAAAAATTTTCTCCCATTATGATTTTTTTTTTACTTTCTTGATGGTGTCCTTTGAAGCACAAAAGTTTTTTTAAATGTTTTTATTTTTATGCTTTTTAATTAAAATCCAATTTGTCTATCTTTTCTTTTGTCATTTTGCTTTCAATTTTTTAGTGTTATGCTTAAAATATCATTGCCTAACCCAAAGTCGCAGATTTATGATTTGTTCTAAAAGTTTTATAGTTTTTGCCTTTAGATTTATGTCTATGATCCAATTTGAGTTAATTTTTTCATATGGTATGTGAGGTAAGAATCCAAATCTCATTTTCTTTTTACAGTGTATATTTAGTCCCACCATCACTTGTTGAAAAAGTATTGTTTCTCAATTGAATTTTCCTGACACTCTTGCCAAAATCAATTCATCATAAATGTGAAGTTTTATTTCTGGACTCTCAATTCTATTCTGATCTGTATGTCTATTTTTATGCCAGTACTATGTTGTTTTGATTACAGCTGCTGTCTAGTAAGTTTTGAAAGTGAGAAGTGTGAGCCTTCCAAATTTGATTTTGTTTTTTTTTTTTTTTCAAGATTGCTTTGGCTATTCCTAGTTCAAGACATTCCCATATAAACTTTCAGGTCAAATTATCAATTACTGGAAAAAACAAAACCAGCTTAGAGATCGACAGGGATTGTGTTGAAAATAGGATATGTTTATAATTGTTATATATTTCTGAAGGTTTATTTTTTTTATTGTTATGAAATGGCCTTCCTTGTATCTAATAATGATGTTTGTCTGGAAGTCTATTTATTTTATATAGTTGTAGCCACTCCAGCTCTGTTTTGCATACTGTTTGCATTATATTGGTATATATTTTCCCATTCTTTTGCTTTCTTTTTTTGTGTATTTGAATCCAGAGTGTTTCTTTTGTAGACATCATAGAGTTTGATCATTATTAAAGGAATTCTATCAAACTTCAATTCATTGAAGTATTTACTCTTAGTTTAATGTAAGTGCTGATAATGTAGGATTAAAGTCTGCCATTTCTTCTATTTGTTTTCTGTATGTCTCATATCTTTCTTGTTCCTTTCCTCTATTACTGCCTTCTTTTGTGTTAAATATTTTTTAGCATTAAATATTTTCTAGTGTTCTAATTTAAATTTCTTCTTGTTTCTTTCATTATCTATTTTTTATTGGTTGCCCTGGGGATTATATTAATATTGTTGTGGACTGAATGTTTATAATCCACCCCAATTACATACATGGAAGCCCTACTCTCCCCCAACGTAATGATATTTGGAGATTGGGTCTTTGTGAGGTAATTAAGTTTAGATGAGGTCTTAAGAGTAGTGTCTCCATGATGGGATCAGAGTCCTTATAAGAAGAAGAGAGTAGAGCTTATTCTTTCTGTGTGTACATGAAAATTAAATCATGCAAGCACACAGTGAGATGGTGGCCATCTACCAGCCAAGAGGGGACACTTTGGAATAGTCTATCTTGCAAGCACCTTAATCTTGGACTTCCTAGCTTCCAGGACTACAAAAAATAAACTCCTGTTGTTTCAGCAACCTAATCTATGGTATTTTGTTATGGAAGCCTATAAGAATAAGACGTCTTAACCTAGAACCATCTAGTTTGGATTAATACTGACTTAATTTCAATAGTGTGTAAAAACTTTCCTCCGATCACTTCACCCTCCTTGTACTGTACTGTCATACAAATTACTTCTTTATACATTATGAACCTACCAAAATGGTTTACTAATTAAAAGGCAGTTGTCTTTTAAATCAGATAAGCAAAGAAAAGAGTTACAAATAAAAATTCATTCGCTGTCTTTCATTTTTAACACTGTGGTTACCCATACTGATGTTCTTTACTGTGTTTGAGTGTGCATACATATATAGATTTGAGATACTATTTAGTGTGATTTCACTTCAAACTGAAGACTTCTTTTAGTATTTCTTGTAGGGCATGTCTTCTAGCAACAATTTATCTCAGCTTTTGTCTGAAAATGTCATAATCTCTCCATTTTTGAAGGTAGTTTTGTGGCATGCAGAAGTCTTATTTCGTGTTCGTTTTGTTTCAGCACTTTGAATATGTTGTCCCACTGTCTTCGAGCCACCATGGTCTCTGATGGTAAGTCATGTGTTAATGGTATCACGGATCTCCCCTTACGTGGTAAGTCATTTTTTTCCTTACTGCTCTCAAGAGTCATGTTTGGTAATTTGGCTCTCAACGGTTTGATTTTGCTGTATTTTTCTGTGGAGTTTAGCCTACTTGGAGTTTGTTGTGCTTCTTGGATGTGTAGATTAATGTTTTTCATTTTGGCCATGCTTTCTCATTTGTTGGCTTATCCCATTTTTTTGTTGTTGTTGAAAACTGGACAATATAGATAACAGAAAGCAGCTACTCTGAAAATCAAGTTACCCCTCCACTCCACAAGGTTTATCCTCATCGCTGCTGTTCCTGTTTGTTGACTTAATTGCTTTTCTAAACTAACTATGTAAAGTCTAAATTATTGTTGTGTGTGGACACTGAAGTCAATGCTCATTTGGATTAGTGGTCAGCCAGTGACCGAGCATAGATTTCTTTAAATGCATTGAACCAATAAGGCTCCTACTCCTTGCTAAGGACTTTGTGTTTGTGTTGAGACACAGTTCCAAACTAGCAATTTTGCAACTTTGCCTTACCTGTCATGTCCTGATTACATAGGACCTCAAGATTAGCCAGCAGTAGGAGAGAGGGCCTTCTCAGTCCTTCCCTGTGCATGCACGCACTCCTGCAGGTGAGAACATCATTCTAGATACCCAGGACTATATATCACAGCTTTTCGAAAGCCACTATGTAGGTCTCATTTCACAGATATTCTTTTTATATTTTTGCCAAGTTTCTTGTGTATCCAATGAGTATTTCCTCCTTAGGTAGCTGCAGTGTGAAACCATTGCTGTGTTGTTGTTGTTGTTTGTTTTTTTAACAAAACCCTGGGAATAGGGCTTTACTCACTGGGTAGGCTCTGAGTCAAGTTAAATAAAGGTAAGCCTGAGAAGTGGGCCTTCTTCAGAGAGCTAAACTGGGAGTCAAATAGTTACAATTCTCTGGAGATGGAGCATTTTGAGGAGCTTCAAAACCATTCCACATCCTCTAGTCACTGCTAGACTACCGATTTTCAAAGCTTGCTTGGTTTCATGACTGATGGTTTTCAAGTCTACCCTGAGCTGGAGAAAAGAGAATGGGAAAAGTACAGGTTAAAATGTCACGAAACTCACCATTCTTCTCTAAATTCATTTATATTCTCTGAGAAAATACTCCTCAGATTATAGCAATCCTTGTGTGAATTACCACTTCAAAAAAAGTTGATATTGACCCTTTTGACAGTGTTCTGATTTGTTTTATGGAAGTGTGGATTTTTGAATTCCTTACTGTGTCGTTCCATAAAGCAAAATGGATTTTAATAGAAAATGAGAGAAATAAAGTGTAAAAGTGACATTAAAATTTTTGAAATAAAAAGTTAAGTTTATGTTGGTCGATGGTAAATATGAATACAAAATAAGTGATAAAGTGGGTGTTTGGAGATTAATTAGTGGTTTGAAGTGGCAGAGAAAAGAATTTTAAAACTGCATTGAAAGGGAAGAATTTTAAAACTGCATTGAAAGGGAAGTTGGCATGTTCCAGTAATGTTGCATGCACCATTTTTCTATTTTAGTTACTTTTAACTCTATACACCCCCAAGTGTATATTTTAGCCCTATGTGGCAAAGTCTGTAATGGACCAAATATAAAAATGAAGATGAAGTGCTTTGTTTTTTCATAGAAAAGGAACACACGCTGAGTTATTCTTTCAGCTTTAATACAACTAATCACAGAAAGCGAATTAGTATACCACAGAGGGCCATAATGGTTTTGAGATAGTGATATCGAATAATCAAGTAAATCATTTTTCAGGGTTGTTAGTTAATTGTCTGACCTATAATACTGAATTACTGTTTAAAATTTTGCTATTGAAATTTTTACCTGACAAATCTCTGGATGCCTTGGAAGTTATTGATAAATGAATACTTTTCTAAAAGGATCGTTTTAAATTGTACTAGTATATAAAAGCTTCTTGGTAATGAAACAGTCTTTAGCTATCATATACGCTGCTCATCTTGCGTGACCCTGATCGTTTGCCCTGCCACTACTCAATTAACCTGTCATCCAACATTCCAACAAAGGACACAGAGCATTACACATCATAAATGGCTCTCAAGTGAGCGCACTCAGCTGTGGTAAATACATTATGTGGACCTCTTGCAGAAGGAAAACTCATGAAGATACAATTTTACAAGCCTTTTGTGTTTGGTTAAATTCCTCTCAATAATCAAATTCACCATGCTCTCTAAAGTTCCAACAATCCCTCTTGTCAAAACAAGTGATCTTATCAAAAGAATATTAGACTCTGATATGTCATATTGGAGTCACATCTATTCTCTTATTCCAGAGGAGCCTCTAAATGGCTATTAAGTTAACAAGCTTAACGAGCTATCCACCCTTTCTATAGAATGCTCCTTCTCAAGCCATTTTTTTTTTTATTTTTTGCTACTACTAGCAGGAATTTTACTCATAACTTCCTAATATAAACCATGTCCATTTTTTTACTCTGCATGGATATGTTTGACTAGATAAAAATTTTAACTCTCAGATGATGTTGTCAGCATTTTGTTTCTTTTTCATTTGAGATTTTCTCAGATTTGCATAAATGAAAGAAATGGGTACAAAGGTTAAATATGATAGCACATTAAAGCAAATCCTTTAACTTGCTGATTTAGGAGTATTCAAGATCATCTTCTCATTGGGGATTCAGCTTGGGTAATATGTTTAAAAAGCTGTCTTTTTTTTAAGTTTGAAGAGCTACTTTCTGCTTCATTGTTTTGCTTATGTAAATATAATTAATTCATTAACTCTTGCTAGAAAGCAATGTGACTGATATTAAGTGATTTTTCTACATGGGATTTCAGAGATCATTTTTTACTTTCTAATTAAGAGCCAATTTACTGCTAATCAGAGCCATCTGTGTGAAACTCAGTGTCCTTCAATTTGAAAAATGACGAATATGTATCTCACATGAGAAGAAGTAACGCAGCCTACCCTTCCCCTGGGGAAGAAGCTTTGGAATCTGACAAATCTGGAGTTTAAATTTTGGATTAACATTTACTAGGTCTCTACTGAATTATTCTATCTATCTATCTATCCGAAACAGAGTCGATGGTATTATTTCTCTCTCTCATAGGTTCTCTGTGTGGATAAAATGCTATAATGTATGTGAGATTCCTAGAGCCTGGGAAAATGTCTGGAGCATTTCATTACTTCTTTTCATTTGGAGATTAAGAAAAGCCAAGTGATAAATGGAGAATCGATGCTCATAGAATAAGAAGAGTCAGTGGAAAACCAAAAGATGCAGTTTCAAGAAAACGGAGGTGCCAGTCAGTAAGGCCAGACTACCCAAGGCGGGTGTGGTGATCACCACAAATACTACTGATAGAGGGGTAGGGACTTGAGTCAAACTGAACAGGTTGGGGAAGAACTGCGTGGTGTGGAAGCAGAGAATGCAAATCTGAAAAATTGCACTTAGAATATCGGAAATATAATGAGTTCTCAAGAATGGTTTGCTTTAATTTGATAGTAAACAAAAGGTATAAAGTGAGAGCTTGAGAGGGACGAAAAGTTGCTTATAGATTTTGGGGGGAAAGGAGAGACTTAAAAGTCTTCCACTGAGCTGCCAACAGAGAGGGAGAGAAGAGCAATATAAGGGGGAGAGTAATTAATGGTTTAAAAAACCGTTGGGAGTGAGAAGAGTTTGGAGAAAGAGAAAAATAGAGAAAATCGGAGACAGAGCTAGAGAGAAAATGAAGCATTTACACTATATTTCGTGTTTAATTATATGCGTCTCCTACTGTGGGAGATTGATTGTAAAAATTGCTGTAATCCTCCACCCCATCCTATACTCACAGCCTTTAAAGATGATTATACAGCACTTTCCATCAAGAAGTGGAGTCTGCTTTTCCATCCTTTGAATATTGACCTTATGTGTTGTTTACTCAACCAAGCTTTGATTTCAAAGGGCCTCAGACACTTCCTCTTTCTGCCTCTCTCCTATGCCTTTCATCGTGAGGACGCATCCGAGGATATCCTTTTCTTGGGTGCCACTTAGGCTATTATAACCAGCCCAGGCTAGTCTGCCGGAGGATGAGAGATGACAGGATGCAGGGACAAACTATCCACCCTAACTAAGGTCATTTTAGAACAACTCTTCCCTTGCCAGGTAACCACA
Source organism: Pteropus vampyrus (assembly GCF_000151845.1). Lineage (NCBI taxonomy): Eukaryota > Metazoa > Chordata > Mammalia > Chiroptera > Pteropodidae > Pteropus > Pteropus vampyrus. Next base: position 10,837,744 of record NW_011888787.1, on the reverse strand, counting down.
AATACATAGGAGATACCAGCTGAGGGGAGTGAGTCCTGGCTTGGATCAGCAAAGCTCCCCGCTGACCTGTAGAGTAATGAACAAAAGTAAATGATTATTGTAGTATGCCCCCAAGGGTTTTGAGGTTGTTAGGTAGCATTGCTATTGCTATAAATAACCGATACATCCATTCAAGACTAATATGCCTTTGAAACAGAAACTGTATATTGTTTCCAGTGATAGCCCCAGAATCTATCTTAGGCCATGAGATAATAAATGGATCTTAAAAATTATTTTATGAATGGATAGATGAGTACATGAGTGAATGAGATATTGAAAAAACAGTAAATATCAAAAATTTCCTGCTGGATATTAAGCAAAGATGCGGTCTGATTTTACAAGATCTTAGATGTTAGGATTAGGAGTTAATATACTACAAATATGATAAAGGGGAGAAATTTTTGTTTTCTTTTTTTATAGAGGAATAATTTGATAAAATAAAAAAGTTATATTCTTTTAAGATACTTATAGCAGTTTGAAAAGAGCTTTCACATTTTCCTCTTTGATTTCACAATAAATTTGTGTCAGTTAAGTATTTTATAGATGTGAAAAGATATTTTGGGGAGATTAAACTATCACCTAGAGCCACATATTCCAATATGATATATTCTAATCTTCCCATTATATCACAAAGACTACTGTTTTAGGAAAAATAACTTGATGGAGTGAGTGGCTTTTATATAACATTTCCATAACAAATATAACAGGAGGATTTTAATGTGAGACATTGATTAGTATTTTTTAAAAATCATATGCTAAAGCAACACGCCCCCCATAGGAATAATAAATAGGAAAAAGAGTGATTACATGGTAGATAATGACATGTAAATCGTCTTGTTTACTAAATTAAATGCAGTCGATGCAAATACCCATTCTATTCCTGGCTTTAGATACTGCAAATGACAAAGACTATGCAGTCAGATCCATTATTTCCAACATGAACAATAGTTAATTAGTGAATGCTTGCCATATATTTTTTAAAATTTCCTGGAAACATTTTGGGCACTGGCATTTTACATTCCTTTTTCTAATATTTTGTGATGTTATTAAAGTCTTACTAATTTGATATTTTTTGATATTTTTCGTTTCCTTTAAAAAATCAATATAGTAAACTAAAGAGGAAAAAAATCTATATATATAAGTGGCATAATAAAAATAAGACTTGAAGGCATGAACAAAACTATGCTTCAATAATGGTAAAATTTTTGAAAAAATGGTCTCACGGGCGTGGTTTATCGAAACCTGTTACATATATTTGATTCCTGTAAAGACCTACAAAGAAGCTAACAAGTCACTTTTGCTCTTTCTGTCACCTCCATCATCTACTCCTACCTTGTTTTTT
>NW_011888787.1:10832893-10835633 GCF_000151845.1 Pteropus vampyrus | reverse complement strand
TACATGGAACCCATGGATTATTGACCTAAGTTCATAAGGAAATTATCTGCAATAGGTGCTATTACATTTGTCCAAAATGAAAGACTAGATTACAAAAAATAAATCATTAATTTTGTCTAATTTTTAAAAAGCACATTTAAATACAAAATTATTGTTTTGACACTCTTCTAAAATGATTAGGTTTTGTTCTAAACTTCTGTCTTAAGGAAGCATCTTAACCACCAATGGATGGATGGATGGATAGATGATGGGGAGAGAGAGAGAGAATCAGACATACAGACAGACAGACAGACTAATAGTCTGAAAGAAACATTTTATCCACAAATTGACATATGCTGTAGTTGAAGAAGCTAAATAAACATCCCTTTTCTGAGCAGGAATATAGTACAAATTGATAACTAGGGGTGGGGGAGGAAGTATTCAGAAAGATGAAGGTTCAGATATTAGCTTTAGCATTTATAAAAGCCTGATAGGAGAACAATGCTAATATGGCTTCTATTTGAATCCTAGATTTAGATATGAGTATTACTGAGCAGTTTCTACATCTGTGACTTGTAACAGTTAAGCAAAGTATGGAGAGCTGAAAATAACTAATATCTGATTTTTAAGAGAGGAGAGCATAGAGCTATAGATTTTAAACTCCTCAATGAGCATTTAAATCAATCCAACTTTCTGGGTAGAAATAACAGAGGAGGTGTTGCCCCAGATCAGGCAAATTGTGAGGTTTGGGGTACCATTGCCTAGGCTATCAGGTCTACCCAGGACCTATATTGTAAGAAGTTAGGCTTTCATTTCCTGTTGTAGTCAACTGTAAGTCTGATTTTTGCATCTTTGCCTCCAATGTATCTTTTTTTTTAAACCCCTTTGGTTACTTTAAGATTTTATTTTTGCCTTTGATGTTTGGTGGTTTTACAATGATATGCTTAAATGTAGTTGTCCATGTATACTTCTTGGGATTCACTGACATTACCTCAAATCTGTTAGCTGATAGCGTTTAGTTTTAGAAAATACTAGCCATATCTTTTTCATTTTACGTTCCATTATGTTTCCCCACCTCCTCTGGGACTCCAATTATGTGTTAGCTTTTAAAATTTGGACCCACATGTTTCTTATGTTATTTTCCATTCATTTTTCAATTTCTGTATTTTTTATTAAAATATCTTTTAGTTCACTGATCCTATAGTCTGCATATCTAATCAGTATTAAAGTCACCTAACTCCTCTTATTCATATTTTATTTTATTAAGGTCTAGATTATTTGCTTATTTTTATGAATTCCAATTCTTTGTTTCTTTCATCCATGTTATGTGTATATGTATATATATATATTTTTTAATTTTGTGAACACTCAAGTCTTTTTAAAGTCATGTTATTCTAACTTAAATAGCAGGTTTACCTGTGTGTGTGCTTCCAGTCTAATTGTTTCTTTTTTATTCTTTTTTTAAAATTTATTGTTTACATGGTATAGTGTTCTCACATGCCTAGAAATTTTTATTAATGACAATTTTTTTTATTTTAACAAAACCACTTTGACTTTAGATAATATTCTCTTACCCAAATGACAGATCTCGTAGTCTATCTTTATCTCAGTTCTTCACATACACTCTGTCACATTTAACTTTCTGAAATGTTATCTTTGTTAGATTGTTTCCTCATTTGCAAAATTTGATTGCTCTCTAATGCTTGCAGAAGAATCAGATGCCTTAGGTTTTGAATCAATTAAGATATTTTCAGCATAAAACTTTTTTTGCATTTTTGTATTAAAATATGAAGAATTTATTATTTCACATAACCAAAAGTCATGTGATGTTTGTCCCAGGGCTGGCTGATTCCAGGAACTCAATAGTATTGTCAAGGATATGGGTTTCATCCATCTACCTGAGTCATTCAAAGTCGATTGAGTTTTTTCATAGCGAGTCTCCTTGTTATCATGCCAGTGCTTCACAATCCAGGAGCAGATAATACTTATATGCCTAAATATGCACAGACTTAACCCCTTAAAATGGAGCTTCTGCTAAAATGGAAAAAAGTGGGTAATGGTGTTTGCACAAGAATGCAACATTGTTTTCAAAGCCAGTTACATAAGATTATCCACAATGTAGTCTCAAGCAATCATCAGCTATCTCCCGTATCATATCCTCATTCTCCTGCTCTGCAGAGTGACTTGCATTGGTTAAAGGAATTGGGGAAAGAGGGAAAGTTCATCTCTCTAAGGAGGAGATAGTTTCTCTGAGAGGGGATATGGAGGAGAGGACAGTATGTACTTTTAGAAAGCATTTAATGCAACCTATAATATAATTGATCTTGTAATATGAGTTACAGAAAATAAAGCCTGACACTATGTCTGTTCTGTTGAACATACAGAGTAGATGTGTCTATTTGAAGGGAGTTAATAAGAAAATAGGTTTCGATATATTAAATTTTTCTATTAGGATAAGTGGTGGGAATTCAAACATTCCTAATATTAAGACATATTTGCCCTGTGAATTCATAGAACTGTAGATATTTCCTAGGAAATAATTGTTATACTTTACTGGAAAATTAACCATATTACTGATCCTTCATACATAGAAAATTATTTCTTTTTAAAAATTAAAATATGTAGCAGCTTTAATGTAAAGAAACACATGGTATACATATGGAAGTCCCAGATGCATAGATATTGAATATTAAAACAATGCATAGGTAATACACATTTAAAGAAAAAGTCATATTTTAAAAAGTGAAACACAAGTAGAGAA
>NW_011888787.1:10798477-10832843 GCF_000151845.1 Pteropus vampyrus | reverse complement strand
TATATATATGTTTCATAACATACATGGAACCCATGGATTATTGACCTAAGTTCATAAGGAAATTATCTGCAATAGGTGCTATTACATTTGTCCAAAATGAAAGACTAGATTACAAAAAATAAATCATTAATTTTGTCTAATTTTTAAAAAGCACATTTAAACACAAAATTATTGTTTTGACACTCTTCTAAAATGATTAGGTCTTGTTCTAAACTTCTGTCTTAAGGAAGCATCTTAACCACCAATGGATGGATGGATGGATAGATGATGGGGAGAGAGAGAGAGAGAATCAGACATATAGACAGACAGACAGACTAATAGTCTGAAAGAAACATTTTAGCCACAAATTGGCATATGCTGTAGTTGAAGAAGCTAAATAAACATCCCTTTCCTGAGCAGGAATATAGTACAAATTGATAACTAGGGATGGGGGAGGAAGTATTCAGAAAGATGAAGGTTCAGATATTAGCTTTAGCATTTATAAAAGCCTGATAGGAGAACAAAGCTGATATGGCTTCTATTTGAATCCTAGATTTAGATATGAGTATTGCTGAGCAGTTTCTACATCTGTGACTTGTAACAGTTAAGCAAAGTATGGAGAGCTGAAAATAACTAATATCTGATTTTTAAGAGAGGAGACCATAGAGCTATAGATTTTAAATTCCTCAATGAGCATTTAAATCAATCCAACTTTCTGGGTAGAAATAACAGAGGAGATGTTGCCCCAGATCAGGCAAATTGTGAGGTTTTGGGTACCATTGCCTAGGCTATCAGGTCTACCCAGGACCCATATTGTAAGAAGTTAGGCTTTCATTTCCTGTTGTAAAGTCAACTGTAAGTCTGATTTTTGCATCTTTGCCTCCAGTGTATCTTTTTTTTTTAACCTCTTTGGTTACTTTAAGATTTTATTTTTGCCTTTGATGTTTGGTGGTTTTACAATGATATGCTTAAATGTAGTTGTCCATGTATACTTCTTGGGATTCACTGACATTACCTCGAATCTGTTAGCTGATAGCGTTTAGTTTTAGAAAATACTAGCCATATCTTTTTCATTTTACGTTCCATTATGTTTCCCCACCTCATCTGGGCCTCCAATTATGTGTTAGCTTTTAAAATTTGGACCCACATGTTTCTTATGTTATTTTTCATTCATTTTTCAATTTCTGTATTTTTTATTAAAATATCTTTTAGTTCACTGATCCTATATTCTGCATATCTAATCAGTATTAAAGTCACCTAACTCCTCTTATTCATATTTTATTTTATTAAGGTCTAGATTATTTGCTTATTTTTATGAATTCCAATTCTTTGTTTCTTTCATCCATGTTATGTGTATATGTATATATATATATTTTTTAATTTTGTGAACACTCAAGTCTTTTTAAAGTCATGTTATTCTAACTTAAATAGCAGGTTTACCTGTGTGTGTGCTTCCAGTCTAATTGTTTCTTTTTTATTCTTTTTTTAAAATTTATTGTTTACATGGTATAGTGTTCTCACATGCCTAGAAATTTTTATTAATGACAATTTTTTTTATTTTAACAAAACCACTTTGACTTTAGATAATATTCTCTTACCCAAATGACAGATCTCGTAGTCTATCTTTATCTCAGTTCTTCACATACACTCTGTCACATTTAACTTTCTGAAATGTTATCTTTGTTAGATTGTTTCCTCATTTGCAAAATTTGATTGCTCTCTAATGCTTGCAGAAGAATCAGATGCCTTAGGTTTTGAATCAATTAAGATATTTTCAGCATAAAACTTTTTTTGCATTTTTGTATTAAAATATGAAGAATTTATTATTTCACATAACCAAAAGTCATGTGATGTTTGTCCCAGGGCTGGCTGATTCCAGGAACTCAATAGTATTGTCAAGGATATGGGTTTCATCCATCTACCTGAGTCATTCAAAGTCGATTGAGTTTTTTCATAGCGAGTCTCCTTGTTATCATGCCAGTGCTTCACAATCCAGGAGCAGATAATACTTATATGCCTAAATATGCACAGACTTAACCCCTTAAAATGGAGCTTCTGCTAAAATGGAAAAAAGTGGGTAATGGTGTTTGCACAAGAATGCAACATTGTTTTCAAAGCCAGTTACATAAGATTATCCACAATGTAGTCTCAAGCAATCATCAGCTATCTCCCGTATCATATCCTCATTCTCCTGCTCTGCAGAGTGACTTGCATTGGTTAAAGGAATTGGGGAAAGAGGGAAAGTTCATCTCTCTAAGGAGGAGATAGTTTCTCTGAGAGGGGATATGGAGGAGAGGACAGTATGTACTTTTAGAAAGCATTTAATGCAACCTATAATATAATTGATCTTGTAATATGAGTTACAGAAAATAAAGCCTGACACTATGTCTGTTCTGTTGAACATACAGAGTAGATGTGTCTATTTGAAGGGAGTTAATAAGAAAATAGGTTTCGATATATTAAATTTTTCTATTAGGATAAGTGGTGGGAATTCAAACATTCCTAATATTAAGACATATTTGCCCTGTGAATTCATAGAACTGTAGATATTTCCTAGGAAATAATTGTTATACTTTACTGGAAAATTAACCATATTACTGATCCTTCATACATAGAAAATTATTTCTTTTTAAAAATTAAAATATGTAGCAGCTTTAATGTAAAGAAACACATGGTATACATATGGAAGTCCCAGATGCATAGATATTGAATATTAAAACAATGCATAGGTAATACACATTTAAAGAAAAAGTCATATTTTAAAAAGTGAAACACAAGTAGAGAAAGTTTAACATGGATTGAATCTGGAAAACTTTCTTATCTAGGCTCTCCTTATCACAAAGGGTTTTAAGGATTATCAGACTCTTCAGTTCCCTCTCCTGTAAAATGAGGAGTGTTTCAAAATTTCAGTTCTGGTAGTCTAAAATCAGTAAAAATAGAAACCAAATATATAGATGATTACATTAAGATACAAAGTCATTCCCCTTTAAAAAAAAAAATGCAAAATCATGTTAGCTATTTTCCTTTTTCCAGGTTATGGTGAAATATTCACATTTATTTAACTTAATATCTGATAGTTTCTGTAGTCAAAGTCAATTGCTAAATAAGGTTGCTTTTAATCTCCCGGAAGCTAATTTAGTTTTTTTTCTTTTTAAAATATAGCCATTCTGACAACTTTTATCTCTCATTTTAATGAACATGCAGTCAGTAGGCCAGAGATCAGCGCCTTATTCCTGGCCATTTTCAGCCCTTATCACCCACAAATATCTTTCTGTCTCTTCCTTATCATGTATTTACACAGTCTTAAGTGGTTTCAGTGTTCTCTCTTTTTCTCAAAGCGGCACCAACTCTAGCATATCAGTGTAACAAGTTGCACATTTGCAATGGAGCCATATTCTCTTGGTGTTGACCAATAGCATGGGAAAGTTAATTCATTTAAGACTGATTCAATGAATCAGATATTTTTTCAAATTATGATGTTTATTTCAATAAGATCAAAAGTAAATCACCAAAATACATACAATTTTATTAATATAAAATTATTTTTAAAGTGGCTTTTCTTGAAAGAAATGATGGCATGTGATTTGAAGATTTCTTTTTTACTCTGTGAGAATAAGCTAGGCTGATACAGTACTTGAATAATTCATGAGAAAAGAATGAAAAATTTATCAATGAAAACAGGGTCAAGTTCCCAATGAGAAGCTTTAAAATATAAGTATATGCCAGGACAGCATCAGAATTATTATATATTTGAGTGCTCAATTTAAGTCTTCATTCAGTGCAGGTCTTTATTAATAACTTAATATAGGAAATTCCCACCCTATCACAAAGCCTATGATATTTCAGAATAACTGATTTTTAAATATTACTCTTGGGGAAGATCTTCTGAAGTCATTTTCCACTATACCAGTTTTTAAGAACCACTCAAGTATTCTTAACATAATAAGAGAAGTGTTTTCTCCCTGACGAGGTACTTGTGTAGCCTCTTGTCATATGGCATTTCAAGAGATGATCACATAATCTTCTTGTCATCTAAATATGACATTATCTTTGATTCATATACATGTGTGGCTATCATATATTTATGCTATATATTCTCATATTTGGTGAGGCTATAGGTGGACGCTAAAGCAAGACCGTGTGGGTGTGATTACACAGCAGGCACATTTATCAGGAGTGGCAAAGAGCTGTCAGCTAATGTCCCTGCATATAGCAATCATAACAACCCTGACAGGTTGCTGCCAACAGGCAGGGGCATTTCAGAGATAGTAGAACTGCCAAAAGCACGACAAATGCTTTTAGAATTGGTAATAAATCATATCAGCTGTCTCAAACTTCTCCTTAGTGTATTGATTATAATTAAAATAAACTAATTAGTTAGAATTATAATCATGATGCACATAAATGTTGAGCTCACAGATGCGAGGGATATGGCACTGTGGATTCTCGGGGTGATGTTTAACAATGATAAAGATGAACTGAATTTGGAAACCTCACCCGTTAAGCATGTAGAGAAATTATTACAGATTTTTTTATGCGAGAATTCTGTTATAACAATTTCCTACTTAAAGTTTTTTGTTTTTTGTTTTTTACTTTAAAATACCCCCTCCCAGGAAATTTCTCCTGCAGGAAGGTATATGATGTTAATTAGTCAGTCACTTTTAATTACATTGCCCTAAGTGTACCTATATAAAGTGTTATAGTGCAGATTATTTAAAATTATTATTTCATTAATAATAGTCAATGCATGTGTATGGATTTACAAGGCATATACCTGATAATACACTTTAAAAAGGATTATATTGGTACTTGAAAATCATATCATTACTTTTAGCACCATATTTTTCATCAGACACTTGACAGTTTATTGTTTACAGATAGTAATAATGACAAGCAGCCCCTGAGACTGGAGTTTGCTGAAGTCCCTAAAATAATTTGCTATCAGTCTTAGCCATGGTATCAATGTCCTGACAACAGTGTAGGATTCTCTTGGCAGATATTATGCAGTTTACTAAAAACGAATCTTTATTATTGGGAACAGGATATTATCATCAACATTTATTTAGACTTGGATTTCAATGAATACCAAAATAAATAGCAGTATGTTATCACTATCTATGACTATTTAAAAAATGGATATTTTTCCTCCTTGGAATTTTTTGCTTAACTTACCGCTTATTTGGAATGCCACATACAGAATATTAAATTTAAAAGGAATTCCATAATCTACCTTGCAGAGAACTTTTTAAAGAAACAGTGGATTGAGAGACAATGAGTCAAGTTCTCATTGTAAATGGTATTTCCTGAGTTATCCCTACAAATGTTAAGTATATTCTTAGAATTTTAATATATTGCTGGTATGCTGTCAGCAATGGAAGAATAGCAATTTTAAAAATTGCTTAACTTGTAGTCAGAAGTGATTTTTTAATTTAGTAGGATCTGGTAACAGATATGAAAAATTCATAACTTCAACTGAGCATTGAACTTTTTTTATTATTCCCAAGTGTATATATTAGCATGGAATTAAATGGCGATGTTTTATAAGCACCTATAAATTGCTGAGTTATTAGTATCCATTTTCTTAAAATAAATATGATAATAGTAATGGATAATACTCATTGTACAAATATTTTGTGCTAAGGACTATGTATGGGCTTTATTTACATATATTCCTTTTATCTCTTATAATAACCTTGTTTATAATATGGATATTATTCCTGATACACCCGAAGTTGGGTCTCTTGCCCAAAATAATAGAATAGCAGAAGCTGAACCAAGATGTGCGGACCAAACAGGTTTTGAAACAGTCTTTGGTCATAAACATAAATGCAAGGATTATAACAGATTAAGGTTTATAGGATGATATGGCCTATTATACCATTAATCCCCAAATGTGATCAAGAACAAAGCTACAGACCTTGAATGATGAAAGCTAGGATTCACAGATGGTTTGGGGTGAAAATAGTCTTTATTAAATACAACAGCAATTGACCTAAGGGCTTCCTTGTAATTAAACACCTGCTCACCTTTCTACTATTACATACAAGAGACTTTAAAGATAAAAACTGTAACAACATTAGACTTCCTTGAAGTACTTTACTTTAAAAAAAAATGTTATTGGAAATATTTAAGTAAACATAAATTTGTTATGGGTCTCATTCAATTCAGCATGCATATGTTAAGTATTTTTAATGCATAACTCACATAACTGGTCTATTGCAGTAAAAATATAGATGAATAAAACCTCTGCCTCATATTATTCTCAACATGGTGAAAGAGACTAGTAAGTGCAAGACAATTTGATAAATGTTGAAATAGAGGTATGGCCAGGTGACCACTGAAGCAGAATATCTGGCCCAAATTTGGATCTGCCTGTTTCAGTCAGGCTTGAACAGAGAAGCATAACCACTAGGGGATACGTTAAAACCATGAGACAAGCTGGTCTGGAAGGAAGAATGCATGTGAAGTGGGTGAAGTAAGGAAAAATTGGAATCTGCATTGTGGAGCTGAAATTTACTCCAATGGGCAGAAATTTTTATTTTGTTGAAGATTTTTTTTTCATTTATATCCATGAGTGATATTGGTCTATAGCTTACTTTTCTTGTAATGTTTTTGTCTGATTTTGTTATTAGAGTAATGTGGGCCTCATAGAATGAATTTGAAAATATTCCCAGTGCTCCTGTCTTCCATAAGAAGTTGTACAGGGTTGGTACAATTTCTTCTTTAAAGGTTTGGCAGACTTTACCAGTGAAACCATCTGGGTCTGGTGTTTTTTGTTTGGGTAGCTTAATTAAGTATTGATTCAATTTCTTTAATAGACATAAGCCCATTCAAATTGTCTGTTTCTTTTTATGTGAGTTATGGCAAATTCTCACCCTTCATATTCCTGATAACTTTCCTTGGTCTGAAGTGTGCTGTGTCTGAAGTTAATATAATTACTTCTGCTTTCTTTTGATTAGTGTCAGCATGGTATATGTTTCTATATTTACTTTAAATCTATACATGTCTTAGAGTGTGTTTCTTGAAGACAACATGTGGTTAATTCTTTTTTCTTGATCCACTCTGGCAGTCTCTGTCTTTTAATTGGTATATTTAGACTACTGACATTCAAAGCCAATTATTGGCATAATCAAAATAATATCTATCATATTTGTTACTGTTTTCTATTTGTTTCCCTTGTTGTTTGTTTCTGTTTTTATCTTTCGCTCTTTTTCTGCCTTTTGTTGTTTTCATTGAGCATTTTAAATGATTCCATTTTCTCTCCTTTCTTAGCATATCAGTATACTTCTTTTTTTTCTCATTTTAGTAGTGGATCGTTTATATTTATTTGTATTTTTTATAACTAAGATATTGTTTGTGAATGTAGTTTCTGACTTGATATGTGAAAAGAGCATATATTTACAAAGGCAATGCCCTTTATTCATATTTTTCGTCATAAAACTTATTTTTACATGGTTAGCTTTAAAAATGTATTTTTAGAGATTTTCTTTTCTATTACATCATAAATATAAGCATTTGTTTTAATAGTATTTGTCCTATAATTAAAAAATATTGAATGCCCAACCGCTATATGTCTTGACATCTTACCACCCTCATCTTAAGTATTCACCCATATATTTAAAATTTACATGAACATCAAAGCATACATTACATTACATTTGATATTTACAAACTAAACATTTCTAGGATAGGAAACTTTGTACTATTACACATCTTATGAAATCATACTGTTAAAATAAAAGTAAAATTATTAGAAATATGTAGGCCATGGAACCTTGGAGAATTTAGTTTTGCTTATATTACTGTTTCTCTCATCCCCACACCCACTTCCCTATCACAAATGTTCCATATAATGTTCCTTCAACTTTATTTATGTGAAGCTCACTGATTACCTTAAATATAACACACCTCATTTAAACTTATTACCTCCATCGATGTGAGAATCACATCAGTGACATCCAGTCCAGTTGTCATGTCATTACTTTCTACCTTACTTTCTTCACAGAATTATGACATCTTCTATTTTATTAATTTATCTTCTTCTATAAACTTCCTAGAAGTGGACATACCCCAAGTTACTGCTGACATCCATTCCTTATACATTTTGCTATAAGGATTTTCATCTGCACCTTTATGCTCAAAGACAACTATTTGTAGCTATCAAATCTACATGTTGTGATTTATATGGATAAATGTATAGATATATAATACATACTAAGTATATATACTTAAAAATATGTATTAGTGGATATATATTAGTATCTATAATTTTCTAAAGCTATATCTATAACCATATCTATGCCTAAAATCTTGTACCCTTTCTCTTGAACCAGAGATCTAATTTTACAAATAACACGCTCTTAAAATTTACATGTGCAATACTAGATTCTATATATAGCAGCCTATCCACTACATAAACTCCCATATCTTCTGTTGCTATAATCCTAGATTTTACAATCTTTGCTAAATTGTAGTATCCACTAAAATAATTGAGTATATCATATGAATGAACATAATTTAAACTTTACTGGATATTTGCATAAAGAATAAATTCAGCTCCTTCTAAATTCTTCAAGTACATCTGCTGAATATCTTATTGATGTTTAAGACCCATACTGTCATGTTCTTTTACTCTGGCATTTTCTTGTTCAAGAATCAATTGTAGAGGAGTGGGGGCCTTCTTTCCATCCACATTGCTTTAAGAATCCTGATCATTATGTCCTGGGTTCTCTCTCTCAACTCTCCTTTGAGATATCAAAGAGACATCTTGGGTCCTCAGTCCTCACTATAAACAGGTCATTTTGAAACGGGAATAATCTGCCCACTACTCTCAGTGCCACTTTTTTTTTTTTCCTTTTTTCCCCGTTTCGTTGTTTTGGTTTCAAAAGTTCTTTCGTTTTTTTTTTGCAGGCTTTTTTTTCTATAAGGTTTAGATGTAAGCCAGGGGAGTATCTGGAAGAAAAATGATAAAAATATACCATTCTCATTGTTCACTCTTTAACATGACTTGTATACTGTTTAATACACTAAGCAGCTATTTTTTTTTTTAATTCTTTTGTAGTGTCCTGATCTGCAGAACCTGTCTGGCCTGGGAGTTGAATATTTCCCATGCCACATCACCTTTTGAAACATGGGATCCAGCCAGAACTAGCCAGGAAAAGTTTTAAAGTTTCCTGATCCTGGGTAACATAATAACATAATTTTGTGGCTTTTAGCCTCACAATGTTATCCACTGCATTTTTTTTTTTGTAGGTCTTTCTTTTCTCAAAGTACAGCATCCTTGATTCATTAGCATTGAACTCACAGCCAGTAGCGCTGTAACTCATGCCTGAATGAAGCTTATCTAACGCACATATTTTCTCCATAAGGCACATCACAGCTCTCCTGCACTAGGACACCACTCAGCACTACACTTATGGGACAGTTTAAACAGCAAAATCGCCAAAAAAAGTACAAAAATGCAACAACAACAATGAAAGTGGCAATAAACAGATTATGTAAAGGACACTATTACATTATGAGAGCTGAGGCAAGAAGGCAGAGCTCAATGTCATTCCACCTGAACTGGGAACAAGCAAATTGAGTGACACAAATTTTTCTCCAATCTGAGCATGTCTGCAAATGGCCTCAGAGCACCTGTGAATATTGTTTGTGGGGTTTCAAGTGCATTTTAGCAAGTAGGCTAATTTGAAAATTCAGAATCTGAATAATGAGGATCAACTGTATTATGCTGTTTCCTGTGTTCTAATACAGGGATATTTTATGAGATTGGATATATTTTATGAGTCTCAGGAGAAAGAGAAAAACCAATATGAAATATATCACATACTACTTTATCCATTCTATATCCATCATTGACACTATAATTGAATATAAATTCTGTTTTTGGTTTCGTGGTTTTCTGTAGGCTTTTTCATTCAAAGTGATGTTTAGAAAATCTCAGATGATTAAATATGATGAAGTATCGAATTTGGATGATTTGTGGTTTTTGTTTTGTTACAGCTCACTTATTTTATAAATATAAAATGCTTAGAGGCTCACGGGATAATGCTATAATTTACGTTTATTTCCATTCTTTTATAACATATTATAGAAAGTATTTTTTAAACAATCAATATATTTGAAATTTATAGCTACTAAGAGATGGTAAGTAATGACTTCCATAATGAAAATCTCCTAAGCAAAACTCCTGGGAAAGAATGCTCACAGTGTAAAAATATCCGCATCTTCCCAAAATGCTGCGATCCGCATCCTGAAACCAGGTTTCCATTGGTAAAAACATTTTTAATACACTGGTAAGATTTTTTGCATTAAAATGCACTCAAGAAGAGAAAAGTGGAAAATGGGCCTTAATCTTATGGGAAAGTAAATTCCATAGCTACTTTTTTTGCCTTTACTACTTCTTCAAATTGCTTAAGGGATTGTTTCTATACAAGATCTTTCTGAGTCAAAATACCATTGGAATGTCTGCTAAGTCTCAACAATCAGCTTTTCTAAAGGCCTTCTGCAGAACTTTAGTAGTGCCTTTGACATGTTAGTATTTCTTGTCATTGGACCTCTGTGATGAAAATAGATGTGCACAGCTCTGCACATGATGTCCTTCCTGGATATTCAAAATAAATCTTAAGTATTCCCAAGTGTCTTGTGTTCAACTGATTTTGCTCTGTTGAAGCCAATGTTTCCCAAGTTTGTTTGAGCAAAAATACATATCTAAGATAATGTAGGTAATGCTTAAAATTACAGGTGATGGAGTAAGACTGTCTAGCTTTGAATCCTAGTTTGCTCACAAACCCTGTAAACTAGGGCAAATTGGTGAACCTCTCTTTAGATCGGTTTCTTTGTTATAAAATGAAAGAATATATATCATGAATTCTCTCTCTCAATTCCAAGTTAAAGTCTCTCAAAGCATTAGTTATTCAAAAAAGGAAAACGGTCTTCAGTAGAAGATAATTTGGGTAACATTATCATAGGACAGTCAATATATTTAATACTTCCTTTCTGATTGAAATTTACTTCAAGATTAAATTACATAAATTTAGTTCTGGGCCTTAGATACTTTTTTTTTTTTTTTTTGATGGATGAAGAAAGTGAACATTGGAAAGACCAAATGATTTTTCCAAGGTCATACAACTCAATTATGTCACAATTAGGTTAAGAAATCAGGTCTTCTAATTGTTAATTGAATAGTATTTTCTCTGCACTTGGCTGCCTCTCATATACTCAGATATTCACGTATTGATTCTCTTTTAATCTAAGGGAAAAGATGCTACACAAAGGGAAAGGTGTTAGGAAATCAATTTCCTATTACATTAGTCATTAATGCTATTGAATATCATGCTTTTTCATCATCAGTTACTTCTTATCATTGAAACACTTCAAGGTTATGGTCCACTATGACACAAAGATTATTTTCTGCCCAAAATACTAGGCCACCAACTTTTAGATTCTGCCAGTTCGTACTTCTTCCCATAGTATGCTATTCACTAATTATTCTTTTAAATTTATTTTGTTAACATGTTATTTTTATTCTTAAACATGGACAGTTTTAATTTTAAACTTATTTCACAAGGGCATACGCACCTCCTATTTTCACCATCTTTTTACAATTTATTCAGTTATTTTACTAAATAATATGCTATGTGATACAGATGACCACTAGATTATTTCAGGTTTCTATTAACCCACCCATAGCAATAGTTTTCTTGTAAAATTTAAGTTGGCAAGTTATTTGACTGATTCTCTATAAATGCAAATTTTATTAATTCAATATTGACTATCTCATATAGCTCAGAATGAGAAATTTTACAGGTGTCGGTATCTATTAAAATGCATAAAGGACCTCTACAAGTTCAATAGAAAATGATGAATATGCCAATAGAAACACAGACAAATAACTTGAACAAAAATTAATTTTTTTAGAAATTCAATAAGCATATTTAAATATTCCACTTTTTAAAATCAGAAAAGCAAATTAAAACTAAAACAAGTTCAATAGGATAATAATGCATGCAAAGAAGTAATCACTTACATGAACTGCTTGGCACAAATAATCTGAAGGCCATTTGTGCATTCTTTTAAAGACTTTAATTTATAAAGAGTTGAGAGGAAAGATGTAGCTACAATAGCGCATCTCACAAAGTTGTTTATATAATTTTAGGTTTAGAAGTTACTGAAATTTCCAACATTAAGAATATTTATTTAATACAGAATGGCACATAGTGCATATCATATCAAAATACTATGTATTACAGAAATAATGTATTACAGAAATTCACTGAATGATTCAGTTTTCACTTTAGGTATATAAAAATGCCTGGATTAGGTATATAACATAAGATATTAACAATTCCAGTCTCTGAGTAGTGAGTTTTTAATGCATTTTCTATTCTTTTCTTTTTCTTTTTTCTCTTTAATGTGTCTTACTTTGATGATAAAAATATGTCTATTTAAAATTATAACACCATAATAAGTTGTATTTTACTACTTCTCCTTATGGAAATATAAGGGCGTGAACTATCAGGATCAATTTCACTATTGTCTTACGTGATTAATAAATAATATAGTTATGCTTTTGTTTGTTTTTAAGTGACTACAACAAACCAGTTGCTATTAGGAAATGTAATATTCTTAATGGATAAAATAGCACTTAATAGATTTAAAAATTTTTTAAAAACGACTTGGAGTAAATTAAGTACAATGTTTGCTGTTTCTGAATCCATTTTATGTATTTTATGCACAACATCATCATTCATGTGTGTTCTTTAAAACTTTTCATTCGCTCTAGTGAATATCAATCTGTATCCCCATAATAAATATTCTGTCCACTCTAAGTGTGCATATACAAATGAAATGAGATTGTACCAGGTTTTGTTTGTCTACTAACTAAATTTTTCATGAAATTTTATTTAATGTTAGCCTTTGCATGAAAAGAAAATAGTCACCACTTTAGCTTTCATCTAATAAGTAGGCCACTTTTGCAAGTGATGTACTGTTATGAATTTCATGAGCAAAGGACCTTAAAAAATCAGAAAGGATAAAAGCAAGACCAGTGGTCCATGGGTGGCCCACCTAGTAGGTGAGCACCTAGAGAAATCAAACGTTAATGAGAAAGTGCCTTATTTTGTTTGTAAAAGAACTTTGTGGTAATTGATATCATTCCAAATGTAATAAAAGATTAATATACTATTGTGCTAGCTCTTTTCCAACTAAAATATAGTGGAGCCCAGTTGCAAATCGAGAACTTCCCCTTACACTCCAGTGCGTTCTTCCTTTCCAAAAAGGCTTTGTTCTAATTAATACTTCTTATAAAATATCATACCTCATTATCAAATAATAGCAAAGGGGAGTATTCTTTGCATATAAGCCATACCAAATGCTTTTCAAAAAATGTGGTCTCTAAAAACTATTTGGAAATTGAAGAAAAGGGCAGAGATAATCTTATTAGTGTTAGCAGGAATTTAAACATAACAGATGCCAGATTGTTCTACCTACATGTAATCCATCTTCCCAGGAGTTGCTGACCTTTTGAAAGAGCTCTGAGAGTTGCCTAACTACACAGAGAAAAAACGTTTTCTATAAATGCCCTTGTATTACAAGTAATTGGGGTTGACAACATATATTGTGTTCCTATCATCGTCTAATATATGCATATTAATTTGTTAAAAGTTCTCTATTTACCCTTTCAATTTCCTGATTTCATTCATGTTAGGATACTATACTTGATCTTCATTCTCTACCTTTTACACGCAGATAGTTTCTTTCCAGTTAATGTTTCTTATGCTTGAACACAGTTGGAATGGAATGCTTTCTCAACACAACAGTTTAAATATGGAATAGATATATGTTACATACAATTTTTAACCCTTTATTATTTTCAAGAGTTTTTTAGTTCTATTACATGATAATCTCTCATAAAATATTATTTTCCTTCAAAATAATATGGTTTTGTTTTTATTGCTTAAATTTTATTTCAATGGCACAGCAGCAATACATTCCTATAAATAATACTTACAAATATATGCATCTCAAATTAATTACCTACAGGCCCAGAACTGAACTTTTACAACCTACACTTCTTGTCCTTTGCATTCTTCATTCTGCCTTCATTCTGCAGAATGTGCACTTGTAAAGTCTACCCATCAGTTTTAGCATTCTACAAGCTCCTTTCAAGGTACTGATGTAACATCTGTTTTTTACATAGATGACCACTTCCTCATTAAATTTACTGGCATTTTTCCAGTTTCACACTGTAATACTCTCATCTTTATTCTCAGTTTCTGCTTCTAGCCTCATATAAATTTTACCATCAAAGCAGGGATAGTAAATATGTTTCAGCTTTAAGACTAACTGATTGACAGTGGACTACTGCCTATTAGGAAGAATTTGAGGCTATATCTTTTGATTATCACCTGCTAGAAGTCCTCTAATAGAGTTTCTTAACAGTGTTTCTTGTAATATTCACATCTCAGTTTCCTGTTTCTAGCCCAGAGAAGCCACTCAACAAATGCTTTTTAATAATTGAATAAACCAAAAAGTAAATATATGCCAAATTATCTGGAGCTTTAATTTTTATGCTCAGAAGTTTAGACAATTTGATGAAGGAATTTGATCAGGGAAAGGAAATTTTTTGTTGTTGTTTTGTTTTTACTGCATACCATTATATTAATCAAGAACTATGTTAATTTGACTTAAAAATGAAATAGGATCCCCCACATTTGTGATACTTCTGTTGAGAAGAACATTAAAAAATTGTTAGTTCCATTGGTCTATTGCTTTGAGTAATATGGCCACTTTAACTATGTTGATTCTTCCAACCCCTGAATACAAAATATCTTTCTATTTCTTTGTTTCTTCTTCAAATTGAGAGCCCAGAAATAAACTCACATATATGTGTGTAAATAATTTTTGACAAAGGAACCAAAAACATACAATGGAAAAAAAGAAAGCCTCTTCAATAAATAGTGCTATGGAAATTGGAAAGCCACATGCAAAAAAATTAAAACTAGACTATCTGTCACCATACAGCAAAATTCACTCAAAATGGATCCAACACCTAAATATAACACCTGAAACAATAAATTACACAGACAAAAACATAGGTACTGAACTCATGGACCCTGGTTTTAGAGAAAATTTTATGAATTTGACCTCACAGGCAAGGGAAGAGCAAAAATAAATGAATGGGACTTAATCAACTAAAAGCTTCTACACAGCAAAAGAAACCATCAACAAAACAAAGAGGCAACCAAATGAATAAGAGGCCTCTGATAAGGGACTAATATCTAAAATATATAAAAACTCATACAACTCAACAACAAAAAAAACAATCTAATTACATGAAAAGATGTTCAACTTCATTAGCTATTAGGGAAATGCAAATCAAAACCACAATGAGATACTACCTCACACCTGTTAGAATGGCCATGATCAGCAGGACAAGTAATATGTAGTGCTAGAGAGGTTGTGGGGAAAAAGGAACCCTCATACACTGCTGGTGGAAATATAAATTTTTATAGCCACTATGGAAAACGTATAGAGTCATTAAGAATAGCATTACCACATGACCCAGCAATTTCTCTTCTCAGTATCTACCCCAGAATTTGAAAACATTTATCCTTAAAGATATATGCACCCTGATGTTTATTGCAGCATTATTCGAGTGGCCAAGACACGGAAACAACTGAAGTTCCCTTGGATAGATGATTGGATAAAGGAATTGTGGTACATATATACAATGGAATACTACTCAACATTAAAAAAAGATGAAATGCTGCCATTTGCAGCAACATGGATAGACCTCAAGATAATCGTGCTAAGCCAGATAAGTCAGACAGAAGAAGTTGAGAACCATATGATTTCTCTCCTATGTGGGATATAAAACTGAAAGCAACAAATGAACGAGACAAACAGACAAAAACTCATGGACACAGCCAGCAGTTTAGTGACTACTAGAGGGAAAAGGGAGACAGGGGAAGTAGATAAGTGTAAGGGAGGTCAAATATACGGTGAAGGAAAGATATTTGATTTGGGGCGGTGAACACACATGCAATATACAGATGATGTATGATTAAATTGTACATTTGAAACCCATATAATTTTATTAACCAATGACACCCGAGTAAATTTTTTTAAATTTTAGTGATATTAGTAGCCGTCAGTGCCGCCTTCTGAGAGGTGTGAGCAATGTGACCCAAACTGGCACAATTATTTTACCAATTATTACTTTTTATGTCTTTTTTAAATGTAATTATCTTATAGTAAGAGATTATATATTCCCCTTATTTATATATTTTATAGAAACTAATATAATATTCCAGATAGTATAACAACTCAGAAAATACACAAGCCATCCTCCTAGATTGATTGCCCTATTTGTCCTTTTTAAAACATTAATTAATCTGTCCTGAGAATTTGATAATAATTGGATGATAACCATGGTGAAAACAAGTGAGTAGAGGATATCTTCTCTGATCTGACAAATGGAAAAAATAAAGCGGGATAAAAGATGATACTAATCTATTACAATGTCGATAAATGCAACTCTAACTCGTCTTGCGAATGTCTTTCAAAAACATGAGGCATTTAGTAAAAAAGAGAAGCATCTCTAATTATGAAATATCAATATTTAATCTGATAGTATGAACGAACCACTGGCAGAGTGAAATCGCTGCCCTCCCTCCCCAATACACACAACCACACAAAATGGAGATAGAAGTTATCTGAATACACGTTCAATTCATTTGGAGGGTGTTACTTTGGATTTAATTGTGAATAGGTTTTTGAGAAGTATTTTGGAACATTACTTGTAATTAAGAAGCTAGCATCTCTTTATTCCATTGCTTTAGAAGTGCGGCTCTCTAAATCAGAAATAGATACTAGCTCAGGTTACTTCAAATGAAAACTAAAAAGAAAAAAAAAAAGGAAAGCTGTTTCTCAGCTTTATAGCATAATTCACTCTAAAATACATTCTGGTTGTATTTTCTTTTTAACTTAGTATATATGTGCCTATTTTCATGAGCAGTTTTATACTCACTGAGTTAAATATGTTGCATTCTGTTATTTTTGTTCTAATAATTTCATAACAAGAAAATGTAACCACTAATCACCTTTAACTTTATACATCACTATATAAGTACACTTATATATGTATATATATTATATACATATATATCTTTATCAGAAAAAGAATTGGATTATTCTTTCATAATAAAATGTGTTTCTAAGAAGTTCAAGGTAATTCTAAACATTCGAATATTGTGTTTGGTACTTGTGGTTATAAACTTGAGGACCAGTAAATGTAGCTCCTATTATACATCTTTCAACTAGAATTAAAATAAAGCAAATTTTGAAGTAAGTTTATAGCAATGAATCTGATTTTGCACATGACCTGTGGCTGAAATAAAGTATCAACAAATTCAATGAAGTAAATATGAACTAACTTCATGAATTTTTATTTTATTTAAATCTCTGGAGATCACAGAAAGGCAATACAAAGGCTGCAGTCTGACACTTTTTTTTCAGTGATCTCAGAAGACATTCTAAAAGTTATATTTCTTTTCTTTTTTCCTCAAATCTCTTAATTTTCAATAAACTCTATGTTCAAAATATACCTACCTTTTTCACAAAATTTTCGAAAATCAAACAACTTTTGCACCTTCTTAAAATAGAATTGAAATCTATCGTTATGTCAGATGGTGAATTTACTCTATTTTTATTAAAACGCAAATTAAAGTCTACTAATAAGTGCAAATGAGTTACTTGATTCCCATTTTTTGTAGTTCACTTTATAGTTTTTTTCCCTTGATTTTGCCATATTATACTGTAAACTTTTTGAGAAGCTTAACTTATTTAATGATTTAATTTCATTATTGTGCTTACCTTCTTAAAATAATTAGTTTAAATTGAAGTTATATAATTAACAGACTTCAAATCTCAATTTGTGACTCTTTTGGTCCCATTTTCTTTCCTTTTTAATTTTCTTTTATTATCATTGACAGTTTGCCCTCATCATTTTTCTTGAAGTATTCCCAGTAACGCCAATGTACAATATAGGGGAGTGATGATAATTTGCCCTCTGTCCATTCAGGAAATGCTACGGCATCTTCAGTGATTGCTGCACAGTCATTTTTCAGCTATTCCATTTGTCACCAATCTCTTGCCTTCCTAACATTCTTTTTTTTTTCCATCCTAAAGGTAAGATTGACTGATCCTGGCTTTTTTAACTTTTCAAAAGCCATGGTAAGCTCTCTCTTTGAACATCCTTCCTACATGATACCCCACAAGTAGCTCAAAACATAAATAACGCAATTCTAGAAACCCTTTAAAAAATAAGCATTTCTTGCTGTATGGTATAATTATCTTCATTTCTGTATGTATGTATTTATATTTATTATTTTAATAACAACAATGTACACTTTCACATTACACTGATTGCATACATGATCGTATTTTATCTGCTCAATAAATCTATGAGCATACTTATTTGATTTACAGATACGGAAACTCTGAAAAGTTGTTTGTCCCTCTGGTAACTGGACATGTCAGAGATCAAATCCAAGTAAGAGTAGAGTTCAGTGATCTTTCTAGGGTGGCACAGTTGTTCTCTAGTAAGAGAATATGTGTTTACACCAGGTAGAATCTGAATGTTCTACTCACCTTGGAATGTGCTCATAAAAGTGCTAATTGTAGATGAGGACCTCATGAATACTGAACATTATAGCTGACATTGACTTCATTAGGTGACTAAAAAACTGATTAATTGATAGAGAAATAATAGAAAGCTGTCAAAGCATGTAACATGTATCATTTTCCAAAGAAGTCTTGGCATTATTTCCTGAATATGCATTTCACTGATGCAAACGTTCAAAGGTACACTGCGTATCTGAGTGCTCGGTTAATACTTTTGATTTTCCATTTATATTTTCCTCCTTATGTTACTACCTCTCCAACCTCAGATAATAACCTATAGAAGTCTATAATGAAAATGAACCCAAATATCGTTGTTAATACTATTAATTATAGTTAGTGCATGAAATTATAATATTATTGATATTGGTTAAATAATTAACTATTAGCCTCGGGGGGGGGGGGGGTTGGGGGGAATGTACATTTTCCCCAGGAAAGAGAAACATTAATTCATTGCAACCATAGTATCAACTTAGTATTCTCTTATTTTCCAATATTTTCCATATTCAATGAAATGAATAGATACCTTTTTCTAGTCTAGGAATAATTCAGTAGAGTGAATTCTAATTTGAATCAACAGTCTTAGGAGTTTACAAAGTATTAACTAAAGAGTTGTTATCAGAAATACTTATTTTCTCAATTTACTTTTAGTTTACTTTCAATTTAATTTGTGAAATCCTGGAAATTAATAAGAAAATGTTCTAAAGTACACCTTTCTATTTAGGTAGCTGAGTTATAGTTATTAATTCTTGTTTTTTGCACTTATTTCAATCTCTCCCCTTATTTTCATATGCCATTTAGTGCAAAGCATTAAAAATTTCAGGTTCTTCTCTGAGATAAATAATACCCTGAGGATCACTCATTCAACTTGTCCATATTGACATTTTCTACACCAGAAATTAATTTAAGAAAGTTAGCAAAGGCTCGCTAGTGTCAGGCACAGAAGAAGCCACCTAATTGAGTCAATCCTTAGGGTAAGAACTTTTGAAATAATATCAGTATACATTATTGTATGATATAATAGATGGTATATTATCTGATACATTATAAGTATAAATATAGACTTACTACATAAATAGTTCTTAAAGATTAATAATAAAAATATCTCAATTGAATGTACAATTACATGAACAGACATTTAAAAGAAATAATAATAATGGTGAATATGAATTTTTTAAATCAACTTTCTAAAAATTAATAAAGCAATTATAAGAATAAAATTATTTTTTCAGTACACACAATCATTTCCTCACACATACACACTAGTGGAAAATGTTTGAGAAACACACTCAAACAAATTTAAAGAGCAATATGACAATATGTATACAAAGTTTTAAAAATATTCATACTCATATCTAATAATTTTAATAACTCATCCAATGGAAATAATCATAGCATAGATGCCATCAAATGATTGTAGCAAGAATATTCAGCACTGAATTATTTATTGTTAGATAAATTACAAAGAAGCTTAATGTTTGAAATAGCAAATATATTCAGTAAAGCATTATCTGTCTATACATATCACATTTTCAAAATATCACATTTTCAAAATGTTTGAAATAGCAAATATATTCAGTAAAGCATTATCTGTCTATACATATCACATTTGAAACAATTTTTAAAAGTTAACCTCTGTATAATGAGTGTACATAGAATGAAAAGAAAAAGCAGATAAAGGACAGGACCAGGCAATCCATCAAAAAACTACAAATAATTAATAAACAAGGGGATTTTATTAATAATCCCAAACAATTAAAACTATATAAATATAACCATTATGAAATTTTCAACTTTAAGTCTGATAAATTTTCAGTAAAACACATATATATGCATGCTAAACAGTGTTGAAGAGGTAACAAGAGATGGGCTGTCTATGACACTACAGATAGAAAACTAAAATTGTACAATATTTCTATAGGAGGTAATTTGGATATGAATGCTAATGGCTTGTTTTATGAAAAAAATATGTTTTTCATGTACTGAGGGCTAGTTTATCATAGCGGTCAAGCACATGGTCTCTGAAGCCAGTCGATTTCAAATTCCAGCCCTTTCACTGATCGTCATTATGTCGATGAGTAACTAATTGAAAATTTCTCTGCCTTACTTAACATATATGTAAAATGAGAATGATCATGCTTACCTCATAGGTTTATCATGAAAATAAAGTGAATTTATACACGCAAAATTCTTGGAACATTTACAGCAAATGTTAAGCACTCAGTAAAAATATTAACTACTATTACTGTTATTCATAGTATTACTGACATTATTAGAACCCATTTTAAATATAGAGGGAGCAAGTCTAAATGAGAAAGGAGGAAGAACCTACAAAGGGAAGAGCAGCTGGACATGTAGCTTGGTTTCTGATCTCCAAAGTTGTAATATCTTACTAAAAAACCACAGTCGACCCCACTCTGATCTTGGCTGAGCTTGCCTTTTACTTCTTTGTCTAAAGCCTGTCGTAAGACCCCTCATTCACTTTCCCATGAGTGTGCTAAAACTATCTTTTACTTTCTAGAGAACAAATATGAAATAAATGGAGGGTAATATAGAAATCTTTATTATGTCTTATTTTATAAAAATGACTTATCTGTAGCTTATAGGGGTGTCTCGTTCTCTTGCTTTTCTCTCACCTTGAGGATGTAAAGTCTATCTTTCCTTCAAGCACGATTGTAGTTTTGAAGTAGAGATTCAAAAGAATGATTCCCCCAAAATGTGTTCTCTCTCCAGTTAAGACCAGATTGCCCTCTTTCCTATATCCAGTGCCCTCATCAGAGATCCCACGTATGCAGCAGAGGCCCACTCTCTATTTAAAGGAGCTGTGGGCTTCCTCTATGCTACCTGCAAGACAGCTTATCAAAATATTGCACAATAATTCTAACATCTTACAAAAACAACCGAAAAAGAAAAACACTAGAGACAGATGTGTTTTTACAGATGTGATCAAATCTGTTTACAGCAGTTATTTACTATCATAAATAATTGGAAACCAGCTAAATATCCAACAATAAAAAAACTATCATGCAGCCATGCAGCCATAAAATGATATATAAATTTATTAAAAGTAAGTTTTCAAAAATTATAATGCCAGAGGGTTAAAAAAAAAAAAAGCATAACGTGAGCATTATGCTTTTTTCTCAACATTACTAAATCTGTGGCATCACTTAAGTGTGTGGGTGTGTGTGGATAAAAAGAGACAGAATGTCAGGGTGTGTTTAGGGATTAAATGACTTATGGGAAATACACCATATCTTAATGAGGGTTATATTTGGTTTCTGGAATTATGGACAGTGATTTTTTTCCTCCGTTATGATTTTCGTATTGTCTAAGTTACTTTAATCAGAAAATATACAAAAAGTTTAAATTCTCTACTTTCGTGTTTCCGCTAGAAGGTTCAAATGTTTTAAATAGGCTTACCAAGACTTAGACGTGAATGAATTTAAAGAAATATTGACTAATAAAAATGGTCACTATCATTAATAATTAAGCAATTTTAAAAAAGCATAAATTATATTACCACTTGTACTTGCTAGATAGGACTATTAATAATCTTTTCATTACCAATGTACAAAGAAGCACACTCATAAAATTGCTGAAAATATTCATGGATGCAGTAGTTTTGGAGTGGAGGAATGTGAGAGCAATAAAAATTTGGACATATATATCCTCTTGCCTAGAAACCCCACTATTAGGAATTTATAGTGTTTCTAATAAAAAATAAACATGTAAAGATACATATGTAATAGAAAAAAATATATATGTGTATATGTTACATAATAGCAGTGCAATATTTAAGAGGTATAAAATAAATGTAAGGTAGGATATCAGTAAAGATGAAAACATCTTTAAAGATATTTCAATTTAAAAAAATCTGACTTCAAGATGATAATTAAAATGCTTTTACATTTTTACATAATATCCAGATTAAGCAGCAGAATTTCAATCATTTCAGTCATTTATAAAATAAAATTATACATATTCTGTGCCTACATAGAATATTTAGGAAAGAACACGCTAAAAATCTTTAAGAGTGGTTATCTCTGGGTGATGTTGATTGAGATCTGGGAATTTTTACTTTCCACTCTCTGTTGCATGGTTATATGCTATTTTTATTATAGTATTCTTATAATCAATAATGTTAAGAAAACAATGTGGCATATTCACTGCTATTACAGATTGAGTTGATTAGATTCAGCGTAATTAGTATGCTGAATCTAATATTGTCTTTTGAGACTGAAAAATGACAGATGCCATCTTTTTTACCAAGGGAATAAACATTTTCACTTTCAGAGTAATGACCTGCTTTGTACAGTCACACTTTTCTACTGTTGGGTCAGATTTCACTGAATCCTTTCTGTGTAATCTGGATATTATGTAGACTAATAAACATTTTATTGCACTTAATTATTTTAGCAATTGAAAGATCACTAATGAATTTCTATTTTTATACTATTTCTTTCCAAAATCATGATTTTTATCCATTCAGAAGTAATTCTTAATGAGATATCAGTTTCAATAATACCCAAAGACTAGATATGTAAATCCTTAAATTTCAATTAAAAGTCACAAATAATAATTCTGTTGTATCAATTAAAACATTGAACTCAAATACTATAGGATATACTAAATATAGAGTAACTTTAAAATTGCAACTATGGCTACTATTTTCCACCACCACTAATTTCGAAACAGAAAATATATATTCTATAATAGAAACTTGTATGTAAATATATTTTACAATTGCTTTTGAGTTCCAAATAATAATTTCATGGGCAATATGATGCATTCCTAAAAAAAGGAAAATAGATAAAAATACATTTCTATACATTAGAAAATAACCACACACACATATACACACAAAATAAATTCGTTAAATTCTCTAATTCTTTACATGTCTAAAAGCGAAGCTACCAATGCACCAGTAATTGTTTCCCCAAATTGGCATTTCAATCTCCAATACATTTGATCTTATCAGTAAACTTTTGCTAAGCTCATTTTATACATGAGACTTGACATCTCAGATCTGGAATACAATAAGTTGACTGGATTCATTTGTTGAATTCGAGCTTTCTGATTCAACTGTTTTTTTTTTATTATTATTATTATTTCATTTCTATAGTTTCTTTCACTATGACCTCTTATTTAAAATGCAATTTGCTCTCTACAATTTAAAACCTTCCCCCTACTCAAGTTCACAAAGTAGTTCTCTTTTTATCTTAAAAGTGATCGTTTGAATGGTTGCCTTGGGAAATTTAAATTTAGTATTAAGAACTAGTGGTAAAACTAGTAACAACTGTTTGTTATTTTTGAGTCAATTTTTAAGACAACAGAAGCACACCTTATTGACATGAGACTCAAATCTAACAAGCACCCTAAATCTGAGATGCATGAATGAGCTTGATTGCATCATAGACTCTGAAAAAAGCATACGTGTGTGTGTGTGTGTGTGTGTGCGTGTGTGTGTGTGTGTTTCCATGGGACTTATAAATTTCCATTGACCTAAATACAGTGGGGAAACCTTTCCACAAAATAGATAGTAACTGGTTAATCACAAATCACCCCTTACTAGTTTTTTTCTCTACTGAAAGCCGAAGCAGCGTTGCTAGGCTTCACTTGTATAAAAAAGAACTTGTTTTACAGTATTCATCTACATCAGTTATTGATTTTGGAATAATGTCCATTTCAATATGGATTATTTACAATTGCTTATTTGATTATCGCTTAGATAATTTTTAAATTATTGATCAAAAGATCATAATACATAGTATTTTTTAAAGCTTTTAAAAGAGAAGGAAAAAATTAGATTATTTTGATTTCCAATTAACAGAGCAGGAGAGGATCTAAGATGAGAAATAGTTTCGACCTAAGAGTTGCACTTTAGTCTTCAATTCCATTTTAATAACTGAAAATATCGATTAGAAAATAATAAAGTTAGATCCCAGTGCCTCATCTATCTTCTTGTGTTAAGAGGGCAGCACTAGCAGAGAAGCTCCTATTAAGTATAGGTGTCATTTTTATTTCTTATGTACTTATTTCTATTCTGCACGAGTTCCTGAGCAGTGTGAAAATAAACAGACTTAAGAGCTGTCACAAGAATTGTAAGTATTACTTCAAGGTGACATGCTGCAATTTGATACCTCCTGCTATTTTTTTCCTCCAAAATAAATCAGATCTTTTATTATTGTGTCATTTATTCATTTATTGGGCCTTTAGTCTGTAATTGTGACTGTGTCCTGAACAGAAATACCATAATTAGTATGAAAAGCATTTAAATGGAACAGCAACCGATGTTGATTAAAAGTAACAGTTCTACTGTACCAGACGCGATCCCACACGTGGTAGAAATATCACTAGAAATTCTGTAAAACAGCAGTGTGGAACATCTACCACAAAAATAAAATGGATTTCTGACTTACAGAGCATACCAGATGTGCACGTTTAATTTCTAAGTGTATCGAGACAGAAATTTGGTTATTGCTTTGTTTATAACTTCATTGAACTATAATGAGAGTGAAAGTTGTAGAAAGTGGATCCATTCGAGGTACTTTGTTTGGAAATCCTTTGTGACTTCTCATGAGCACCCTCTCTTTTCCAGGCACAGGATCGATATGTTTAACTATCAATCTGTTCATACACAGACATAGAGAATCAAATTCCTAATTTTTACCGTTGGACTCATATTGTCTCACAAATATTTTAACGCTTTATAAAATCATTCTATCTAATTTTTTGTACAACTCTTGTATTGGTTTACTCATTTATAACTGTTTTCTCTTTCAATCTCTAAGACAGAAGTGTGAAAATCTCCCATTGCGATTAGAGACTTTCCAGTTAGACTTGTCTTAAGACCTGCCTTAGTTGATTGGCCCATGCTGATGGGGTGAAGTGAATTGGAATATACAATTTCCTCCTGTGCCTGGAATCTCTAAATAACTCTATTTCAAATGGAATAAAATCCAAAATAACCATTATTAATTTTAGTCCGAAGTTTCATTCATTAAAAAAGATTGTTTACAAGTCAGTGAACCAATTGAAACTCGGTTAAGCAAATGAAAATCAGGGTTATTATGGGAATGCAGGGAGAGTTCACAAAACCAGAGGACAGGCTTCTCCCGCCATCTTTCATTTCTGCTTCTCTCAGCATCTGCTACGCATTTCTTTGACTTTGTGCACTGGCTTTTCTGTTTCTGAATCCACATGATGAAAGTCCAGTCTTTTACATCTTCTCTCTTTAAAAGTGAAGCATGTGTTGAAAATGAAATTCCTTCTTCTCAATTCTAAATTCACAGAGAAATGACTATAGATCAGAAAATAGCAGTAGTTATTGGGCCATTAATTAACTGGTATAAAACACTATTTTTTGTGCATATTGAAAGTGAGTCTTTGGGGAAAAATTCTGGTTGCAGGACATTTGGCAAACAAAAATGTACTTATCTCAGAAACCAAAAATGTACCAAGTAAATCACTGGTATGAAAAATAACCCTATTTCTGTATGTGCATATGATTCTATCTATCCTAGTTGTGGGCTTATTTCAGAGTCTGATACTTATTAGGCCCTTAAATAAAGTTATTATTAATCTATAATTATATAGTTTAGCCATATTCTTAGGACTGACCTGGAGAAGGTAAATATCTTTATATGGGAAAAAAAATTAAATATGAGGACCTAAAGTATTTTTCGTCATGGGTCATTGCCTCTAAATATGTGTCATTACATCTTCAATTACATATAAAATTGTCACATAGTAAATTCTCTATATGAAATAATATATACTGTAGTATTATCTAAACAATTTTTCTTTAAAACATATAAATGTTATGGAAATGAATCAAGACAATTGAATTATAAATGAAAATATTTTTATCTATCATTGTTATTCTATTAACTAGAATGAGACTCAAAAATGAGTTGCTTACAACCTTCTAGGGAAATAAAAGTTAAAACTTCTTTTCCCATTAGTTCCTTCTTGCTTACCAACCTAAAATATTTCAGGGGCCCTTTCTGGCTGGAATACCTTATTGAAACACCACAGCTACAATTCAGCATCTGGGCTGCTCCTGAGATCTGCGTTGGTAGGTGACATGCAGATAAAAGTGGCAGACTATTAAACATTAAAGTTTTCCAGTAAAATCTGTTTGAAAATATTTGAATAAAAAAATTAATTCAATCCCCCTTTTAACACTTATCATGTCTAAACTGAAAGTTTAGAAGGTGAGGAAGAAAGAAACTGCAGATCGTCATAGATATTTAAAGTAGTTAAAAGTAAAATCAAAATAATATAATTTCTGTATTCTTTTTTTGGCCTAAAGTCTATCATTAGGGACAGTATTTTGAATTATGTATTATTGATTCCAGCTAGAGCTAAGAAATTAAGTATCTGTATATAATACATAATGTTATAGTCAGCGAATTCCACATTTTGATTTTTTTTATTATACAATATAAAAGTCAAAAGAAGAATCAGAGGCCATCCAATGACCCACACATAAAAGTAAGAAAACTGAGACCCAAAGAGGAAAGGCCACATTAGTTATAGTAACACAACATGACCCAGCACACAGCCTCCTGGTGTCCATTTGTCCTTTTGCTAATTCATACCCCACTAGGTAGTCAGTCTCCTGGTTACCTTTCTTACTGATGAATTACAGACTTCTTATTTGTTCTTATCTCCCAATATAAGATACTTATTATTGGTAAAATTCACTGTTTCTACCAGTTAACAGCACAGAGTAAGATGGCAGCATTATTCATATTTATAGTTATAGTGCCCTAGATAGTGTTGGGTTGGAACAATTTGGTTGAAAACAAGTTAATAACTCCAAACTGTGTTTGAAATGACAATTGGTGCATTCCATGGAATAGCCTACTCTTAGACACTTAGTTTTGTTCAAAAATCCCCCTTAATGTTGAACATCTCATAATTTATTACATACTAACACTTGTTAAAAACAGAGAAAAATGCTGAAACATCCATTAATACTCACAATACCACATCATGTTTATCATCAAATTATGATTTAGGCCTAAGCTTGCTGTAAATTAAAATTCTTTAAAAAAAATTGTGTGTAGTTCTATCGTTGAAATTGTTTCACTAGCTTCTCTGTCAATGGTGTACTATATTATCTGAAGATCAAAACATCTATTTTCTCTACTCATATCTATAAAGAAGCTGTGACCTCTCTTAATAAACAAGGCATGCATTCAGTGAATTTGCTGCTAAGAAAAAGCAATTATTTTCATCACGATAATACTTTCTAGCAGTTCTATGGATCAGGTTGAAAACTGAAGACACTCAGTGCCATGTAAAAAGAATGGCAGAGGTGACACTTTATAACTAAAAGCAGAAAAGTCTCTTCCAAACATAAGGAAGTATGTTCTAAAGAAAAAAAATTCATTTTTTTAGAAACCGCAGGAGCATTCTCATTTTTCCAACTGAAATACCTAATTTTTTAATTGAAATTCCATACTTCTCAGAAAGCAAATAGCATGAAATCATCACTTGCCTTACTTTTTATATGAACTCTTTTCATTTTATTTTATTTAAACTCATTTTAAAATGAGTTTAACTTTCAGACATTCCAATATATTTTATGACCACTCGCTTCAAGACACGCTTGAGATTTATCCTAAGTGCTTGTGATCGGTCAGCAAGGCAGCGCATATCTATTGAGTATCAGATGCTGGATAAAGCTATTTTAGGCACAGGATTCATAACAGATAACATATTTTTGGAAATATGTTTAAAAATATTTATTATAACTTTATATTCCCTTGCCTTTAATTTCTTAGGAAAAAAAAATCAGTGTTTTTATAAATGCATATGACTATATATTTAGTGAGATTGGTGCTAATTATGATGTGAGTAAAAACATCTTTCTAAAGTACTGTTATTTTGGCTGTTTAATGTTAATGGCATTCCTGCTGGATTTTACAATTAAGTTATTTTGTGAGCATCCATAAGAGACTCAGTTTGATAGAAATATCACTAATTATAAACTAGCTGTTCATGAATGCGTATTAACAGCTTTCAATTTTTCCAAAGTACTTTTACTTTCCAATAAAAAAAAAAAAACTACAGAAATTCTAAATTTGGTAAAAATATTTGTAAAAATAATGTAAAGATGTTGCCTTTTACCTTCTTATGTTGGAAAACTAGGCTTTTGTTTTGAAGAAAGAAACCGCATGAAGGCCGTGACCCTAGTCATGCGGTCAGGGCAGTAAGCAAGACTCAGAAATACATACGGATTTCTCCCAGCCTCGTTAGTGAGTAAGGAATGTGTGTGTCATAGACCCAGTTGGGCTACATCAGCAACACTACATTAAGCAGCATATACAATTTGCACATTTATGGACTGATATGCTTAGCATTTATGAAGACTCATTTTTCCATTGCCTGAAAAGAAACAATACTAATAGTGTGTGCAATTAAGAGCTCCCGAGAATAATGGAAAAATTGGTGACCTGTAACCACTTTTAGTACTATGTGCTGCCTTGAAAGCATAATGAATTCCTCCCTATTGTCTTCACAGAACATCAATGCAGATAAATAATCTACAAGACTGCTGGAATAACACAGGAGATGATGAAAGGGTGGTGACCAAGGTAGTCTCTAATGATGCAGCCTTATTTCCCTGTACATCTCCCATCCTCCAATTTTCTGACAACTCCTCTTGAGTCAATTCAATTCTAAAAACATTTATTAATCTCTTTCTCTGAAGGTGCTACACAAGTAAATAAGAGTTCTTTGTCTCCAGGAATAATAAAGCACACTACTGAGAAAAAGAGACACATAAATGAAAATTTTCAATAGCTCTATAGAAAATACTGAGTTAAAGAGCAAAATGAGTAGTGGAAATAACACTTAAAGAATTCAAAGAAAGATGCAATCAGAAGAAGGAAATCTTTAGAATGAAACAGGAGTTTCGAGAGATATTAATGTATGGACATAAAAATAGGAAGAGAAAGCAAGTGAGAGAGAGAGAGAGAGATGAAAAATGACTAAATGTGATGATGAAGATCAGATTGTCCTGGCCTCGCCCTGAGGTGGTTTTATGTTCTCAGTTTAGATGCATGGCCCTTTCTCAGACCACAAAAAAAAAAAAAAAGGACATATTAGGTGTCGTCATTCCAACTACCAGAGAAGACACAACAGAAACAGTGATACTTCTGAGTTGGAACGATACCTAGGACAACCTTCATGTCATAGAAAACAGTGCAAACACGTGTGTTCTCTTTCATAGCTTATGAAAAAACTCTCTAAGAAAATGTCAGCCTGAGAATAGTACCAGTTTTCTCAAGTGTACAAACACCATTTCTCACATATTTATTTAGCTCAAACACCTTTTTACCCCCTGCGGAGAATACAATTCTAAAAAAATTATCAAAATTAGAAGGATCGGTAAAGGCTACACATTTTAACTCTGAATTATTAGAACAGGTGCCATGGTTACAACCGAGCATGTTTTTGTATATGGATTTTTTGATGTGACAACCTAAATTCCTCTTCAGTTGCCTGCTCTACACCTCCCTCATTTCAACTTCAACCACTTTGATCTCATCCTAACTACCTCTTATTATGCTTCTATTTTCTTCTGGTTTATAAGTACCCTCCTGGTTTCACATATTCCTTATCTAATCATGAATTGCTGGTTTATTTTATTAATTACTCTCATGTGAGCTTTCTCAAGTTCACCCATCTTCTGCCCTTCTGTATCTGCAATCCTGGATCAATCTAAACATTCAGCTTCCCCAAACATACACAGCTGGCAAATGTGACTAAAAGAAACCACAAAACTGCACATTGCTGCAAATTGAATATGTGTGCTATTCAATTTCAGGTGCATCCTTGGTACCTGTATTTTTGTCTTGGGTCAACTCCATTTCTTGTTACTCAAATTTGCTATTAAAAAAAAAAAAACTTATGGGATTATAAGTATCCTATTGTACCTTCAGATCGATTATTTTCAATAACTAGTATTATCTCCTATAACAGATAGAATAGAATTGGATTTGTAAGCATAGACAACTTCCAAGGAGTTCTTGCTATAAAGGGGAGAAGAGAAATTAACTAATAGGATAGGATATAGAGTGTAAAAATACTTCGAGAGGTAGGATATAGTGTATTTCCATGCTCAAGGGAATCATTCAGCAGGGAGAGATAAAAAGAGAGTAGTTAAGACAATAGGAGATAGAGATAGAGATAAAATTATAGATCAAGTGATAGATTTATTGGCCCATTATTTGGATAGGATTGAGTTAGCAATGTTGGATTTAACAAAGGCTGGGCTTTGGCAAATGGAGATAAAAGATGCAAGTGATTTCAGGGTGTTTGTAAAAATGTAACAGAAGACATAAGGGCAGTGAGAAACAGTGAAAAGTGGTAGAATCCATAAATAAATAAACACAACTCTATCTTTGCTTAACTATTTTTATGTAATTGAATATTTAAGTAGTGGTAGATGTAAATCTCTCTAAAACTTAGAGGGCATATTATTTATATGGACATAAAAAATATTTAGGTCTTTTCTCTAATGAATTTTTTCTGTAGAAAAAAAATAACCATTAAAATTGTAAAATGAGTCCACTGTATATAAAGGGGAAAAGTTACAAAAATTATTCTCTTCTTTAAACAACATTAAATAACAAACCACCATTAACACATTTATTCAAATAATATAAACCTACTACATTTCAGCAGGTATGCTATGGATTGTAGACAGACAGTTACGTCAATTTTACTTCATGTAGAATAAACAACTAGTCTTCTCCCTAAAGTAAAAGGTGCTGAGATGACCTAATATGAAAGCAGAGGAGAGACATCTAACCTTCTCAGATTCGAGCATTTAAAGAAGGGTTGCATAGAGGAACTGACATGAGGTGCAGCCGAGCAAGCAATGACGAATGAGCATGTTCCAGGCAGAGGAACAGCGCAGGTGAAACCATGAAGGTGTGAAAAACACTGAATGGTGCAGGGAGTAACTTCATGTGAATGGAGGAGAGGACACTCGTATGTGAGTGCTAGGACAAGAAGCCAGCAGGAGACTGTCAAGGCTCAGTCACTAATGTGGAAAAATCAGAAAGTGCCAGTTGCGTCTTGAGGTTTTAGATGATATTTATACATTTCTTACCTACTGTAAAATGGGTCAGTGAACACCAGAAAAAGAGGAAAACATTTCTTCTGAAGTAAGAACAATTGTCTCCATTTAATAAAGAGAAAAATTAAAAACACCACTTAACAAATATTGTAACCTATGTATTATTTTTTCTGAAATTACAGCAGAAATAAATAGATTACCACATTCCCTAAATGAGGAGGCTGAATACTTACTTCTCAGAAATTGTAAGGCTTATGAATCTGTTGCTACATAGTCCTAAAATAACCTTCAGATTCCCTGATTCCGCTGATGAAAGGTCAGGGTCTGTCAGCATGTTTGCCATTGAGCTGAGGAGGGCAGAATTGAAACCTTCCTAATGTGCTGGAAATAAAGGCAGTGTCCTGATTTTACCTGCTGGCAGCCAAAGTCCTTCAGTAGATTGGTGTTTGTCTTCTCTTGGGAAATCACCAGAAAGCAACTGCCTTCATCAATGTTCCTTTCCTGCTCCTCTTTCCTACTGCCATGACTTAGTGACAGGATTTCCGAAAGATGGTAATGTAACAGGACTGTTACAGAATTAAAGTCCAGACTGTTTCAGTGAGGCAATGTATTTAGTTAGATGTCCTGCCATCCACAGTAAAATAACTCGGAAACAAAACTCTGATGGCGTAGGAAACAATCTCAAAATTGATACGCCAGGAAGTCATGGTGTTAAACTCTGCCTGCATAATATTCTTTCATAGGAAAACAAGAGTATGGAAATATTGTTATATTGTTAGTATTTCTCCATAGCTCAATAAATGTTGATCTAGTAATTTTTTCTTTAAAAATATCTCACAATGTATATTTCTTTGATTTTAAAAAATGATACTATTTTCAAAGTACGATGATCACATATTAAATGTACTAGGTATAATGGAACAGAATAGCATAAAAACAACCCGGGCTTTTAAGAACTTCTCTTATTAAAAGATTATAAGTTTAATATATACAACTCTGGCATGCTTGAATTCCTGCTAAAGACTAATTTTCATTAGACTTAATGCTTCTGTCATATGTAATACTCAAAAAGAAAAACAAAAGAAAAAGCCAAAACACTTTAGAACAAATTCTGTTTTGTTTTGTTTTGTTTTGTTTCGTTTTGTTTTGTTTCGTTTCATTTTGTTTCAAATCTTTATGGAAATCCTGGGAGTCTGTTTCTGACTGTTTGTCCACATTCATGAATCTAAAACCAGAGTCCTGGGAATGACTATTCAAAAGGCCTCTCAGTCTGAAAACATTTCATAAGTAAAAGAGGTGTATGCGAAAGTAAAGACAGTCAGTTGAGTCAACTGAGACCTTCGAACACTTCTCAGAGATCATAATGTTATTCTGTAGACTCAGCATTTGCAGAGAAATGTTAAATTTCCTGGGCACATCCCTTCTTAGATCTTTTGTCCATATTTGGAGCATTACACTGAAACTGCTCTCAAAAAATTGGAAGTGTGAATATAAGGACATCCTCTAAAAGCTGAACTGTAAAAATAATACATGAATACCCAAGCTGAGCCATTGCAAGGAAACTGAGTCTCAGGTTTATGAGAATTGGCTTTCTTTGTTGAATTTACATAATTAATGAAAATATAGTGAGGAGAAGGGGAGGGATGAGGAAGTGGGGATGAGTTGAACAACCTTGGACCCATAGAGGAAAGAAAGTAAGTGAATTAAGAGTCAGAAGTTTTCAGCCAAGTTCTGATGGGGAAGATAGTTAAGACTAATGAAGAGAACAAGGGCTAGATAGAAGCTTCAGTGCTTACGGTATGATTCTTTGTCTTCTGGAGACGTGTATAGAGATGTGGGCATTTTGAGAGTTTTCAATTTGATTAATTGATTAGCTCAATCCAAAGTGAAATCGCTCATAAAGTTGCTTTATTTAACTTACCTTGTTCTGATAATATCCTCCTAAAAAATCTTCTGCTTATCGGTTAGATTTCCATTCTGTATGAAGTTAGTATTTTCACCTATGTGACAAATTCATTTAAGACTAAACATGCATGCCTAAAATTTCTTGTTTAATATATCAGTCTCTTGGGGGACACTTACTACAAATCTGTTTCAGAAAGGTCATGGTTATTGAGTTTCCTAAGCTGAAGGGCAAATTGTGGGCTAAGTTAAGGAATTATCTAAGATAAGGTAAACCATAGGCTAAAATAATCAAAATGAATAATCCAAATCATAAGACTTCTTTATAACAGTATACTAGCTATCTCCGGCAACAACTTTGCTATGTGTGGGCTCAGTTATTTAATTTTTATTTAAATGGTTGACCTTCAAAACTCATTCAAAATAATATGATATTATGATTTTATGGAGAGATGGCAAAAATAAATTGTTTCATTTATAGAAATTTTGTATAGAAATTATGAGTGATAGAAAAAGTGTATATTTTATAAAAAATGATTTTTTTAATTAAGTCACCAAATAATTGCTCACATAATACAAGATCTTTCTAATAATATCAATGATCAATTGATTCAAATTTTAAAATTTGTACATTTTAGGTGTAAAATGAATTCCTCAGTATAAGAGACATTGACCAATTAATATTTGGGTTATGTATTTTTT
>NW_011888787.1:10776388-10798427 GCF_000151845.1 Pteropus vampyrus | reverse complement strand
TACAAATCTGTTTCAGAAAGGTCATGGTTATTGAGTTTCCTAAGCTGAAGGGCAAATTGTGGGCTAAGTTAAGGAATTATCTAAGATAAGGTAAACCATAGGCTAAAATAATCAAAATGAATAATCCAAATCATAAGACTTCTTTATAACAGTATACTAGCTATCTCCGGCAACAACTTTGCTATGTGTGGGCTCAGTTATTTAATTTTTATTTAAATGGTTGACCTTCAAAACTCATTCAAAATAATATGATATTATGATATTATGGAGAGATGGCAAAAATAAATTGTTTCATTTATAGAAATTTTGTATAGAAATTATGAGTGATAGAAAAAGTGTATATTTTATAAAAAATGATTTTTTAATTAAGTCACCAAATAATTGCTCACATAATACAAGATCTTTCTAATAATATCAATGATCAATTGATTCAAATTTTAAAATTTGTACATTTTAGGTGTAAAATGAATTCCTCAGTATAAGAGACATTGACCAATTAATATTTGGGTTATGTATTTTTTTCAAAATTACATTTACATATGTCAAAAAACTTACTGCTAGATTAAAGATTCTGTTCCAGATTTATTGAAATTCTAAGAGACTAATGCTTACCTTGTTTTATTGCATCGTATGATACATATTGAACATAAATGTGCTCAATTTTCTGAAGTGAAAGATACAAAAAGTGTCACAAATATCGTTATTAAAATTTTCAGTATATACATGCAAATGCTATGAAAAATCACCAGTTTTTAGAATCATCGAAACGAAATAATAGACAATGTATTTGCCGACATTGTGTCTGTTTTCACTGTTCATTAATCGAGTTGGAAAGAGTCTTAAAGATTTAGTATGCTGTTGATTCAAGTTCAAGATTTTTTTGTGAAATGAAACAAATGCTTGCTAGTTATTCAATAATTAAAGACAAAAAATGACTGATTCATGTTTTCTCGCTATTATCAATATGCATATAAAAGAGAATATGAAGCACCAATGAAAGGGAAAGCTTATTATGATCTAGCTAGACAGGTTATTATGTAATATAAGAGGCACTGTTGAAATTGGAACCGTATGTAATAAAGCAATATAATGATTCTATGCATTTTTTCTAGTATGAATCAATATGCAAAAGATTTTCTTTTATAATCTGTGGACTCATATACTTTGCTTATAATGTAGCAGGAAGAAAATTTCTAAGAGACCTTTTTTTTTGATATTGACAAAGTTAGAATAGCCCCTCAGTTTAGGCAACACTTTGATGAAAATAACACTAAGCTAAAGAAAGAATTAGAGAAGTTGTGCAACTTGGTCATATGTAGTTTTTAAATGGATATGCTTTTACTTCAAATCCAAATCAATTCTTAAAGAAGAACCTGTTTTGTATATCGGATTTAGATAGTAAAGAAAACATTTTTAGGAACTTAATTTGGTTTTAAAAAATATTAAGTAAAGCACACGGTTTTGTTGTTTTGTTGGTTTTTTTTTGGTTTTTTTTTTTTTTTTTGCCCTCAGTAAAGAAATTTATGTTAATCTTGAATTCGTTGAGCATTTTGAGTTAAAATCTTATGAATGCCAGTGGTTGGTCAATATCATTTCAGCTATATATTCAGAATTAAGTCTGCAATGTTTTCTTCGTCCAAAAAGTTGTGAATGTACAACTGAAACTTATCAGATTTAGTTAACCAATGTCATCATAAAATAAATAAATTATCTTTTTAAAAATGTGAATTATGAATGTTCGTAAAAATGTACTACCTCGCTCACAGGTGGAATTCATTTCTAGCTGGGTTGACAGTAAGAAAATATAATTTCTGTTTGAGTTCTTGTCAAATAATTCCACTACCATTACAATTGAAGTTTTGCCAGGATACATTATTTCTTCCTCTATTTTTTTAATATTTTTTCTTTAAGGGATGTAAAGGCATTTGGGGATATGTTCAGAAGCTAACAACCAATAGGCAAATTGTGCAAGTGATTCTATATATGCAGCTTTCCAAATTAAATTGGAGTAGGGGGTTGGATATTTCCAGGAATATTTATTTTAAAGAAATATCTTCACTAGCCTAAAGAAGAATGATGAAACAAAAATAATGATTGTCCGTCGCTCATATTCCTCAAGGAATTTAGGTGCCTCTACAAAGAGCAATCCCAGGTATTAGATTTCTTGAGAAAACATCTGAGCTGAAAACATAATCTGAGAGCTTAAGTATGTGAGCTTTATGTCCTCTCACAGCTCCACATGATGCAATAATACTTTTCTCTCTAGATGCGAATATAGTACGGGATTACTTTTAGTCATTCAGGGATGTGCTCAGACATATTAATTGAGTAGCTACAATGGAAAGAACCTGGATGTTGGAGATTACAAGGAAGAATAAAATATAACTGGGTTCTAAAAACTTAAAATCGGATAAGGAAGAAAATAAAAACCACAGATGACAGTGATATAAGCTAAAACAATATAGGTTCCAGAAAAAGACAAAATCAATGTGTAATAAGACAGAAAAGAAAAAAAAATTGATTAATTGTGATTAGGAGATATCGAGAATGTCTTGTACAATGAACATGATATTAAATTTATACCTTGAGTTAGGCAAGATTGTGAGGGAGCAATAACAGAAATTTTAAAGACAGGAAAAGAATTAAATCTCCCTCGATGTGAATTTATAAAGTACCCAATCCTCAGGTCATTTCTTTTCATTCTTTACATTATATCCTTAAATAGAGATTTTTTGGACGTCTCCTTTATTTTTTTCACTGTAATGATAGTATCCCAAAAATGCCTGGGGTGAGTTGTTGGTCTAGAAGTATAGGAATTTTCTGGCTTAAGTAAAACTATCACACATCAGACTCAGAAATAGAAAAGTCTTTATAGATCTTAAGTTTAAAACTTTAAAGTGTTAACAAATTCTTTATCTAAGGATCAAAAATCTTTTGAAGAGCTGTGAGTAAAGCACAACTGAGGCGCTGTGTGCTTCAAGGGGCAGAAGGCTTGTCAGTGGTTGGTCATTATTGTTTCATCTATATATCTAGATTTAAGTCTATCATACTTTTCTTTACAAATAGCAACTATAACTTAGATTTTAGATATAAATTACAACTACCTGGATTTTTTTTTTAATGCTATAGTCAACCCACAACTATCTGTGAGCATCTGTATGTTCCTAAAACTGTATTACTAGAAACATCGATTAACTAGTATTATTGAATCCATTGGGTAAGCAATTTACATTCTTCAGTCCATTTACATGAACTATATTCTAAGAAAAATAGGCAAATCTGAATAGAACTGAAGCACGGTAATTCTATTGCTTATTGTGAAGAGATGGTTTGAATATTGAAAAAAAGGAAAAAGTTAAAAACAAAACAGAATCTCAAATACGCAAAGAGAACAAATTTATTACCTGAGACTTACATTCAACAAGTAATAAAGCAGTAAATCATTAAAGCCTTCGGGTCCTTAAATAAATTAGTTTATTATCTCACATAAAAGAGTTACTTACAGAGATAGCCTTTCTAGGTGTGGTATGGTGGTTCCGCAAACATTTGAAGGACTTAAGTCCTTCTGTTTCTCTGACTAACAGAGTTTTCAACCTCCAGGACACGGTATGGTCACTGGAACTGTTACCATTAGGTAACAGTTGAGAAAACTGTTACCAGATGAGAAAATCCCTTTCAAAAAGCAATTATGAAAATTTCATTTCCTTCTTATTGTCCAACCCACGTGAATGGATGACATGGATAATTTTTCTTCAGATGTTTGCATTTGTTAAACTCATTGCATTTCTCCATCCAAATAAAATCGAGAGGGGAGATAAGAAAAATATGTACTAGATTCATAAGCGGTAAACTTCATTATGAGAAGGTAAAGAGGTTTAAAAATTCATTTAATCTACAAGATAATTTTTCTACTCTGCTGTTAAATTAGTTGGAAAAGATGGCAAAGAGTTGGCTTTCTGATAAAAAAGAATAAAAAGCATAATTACTCAGAAGTTTATCACAGCCAACTCAGGACTAGTTTTATCTGTGAAATGTCTGAAAATATGTTTTCTGGTTACACTTTAAATTCAGTTTAAAATAACTTTTTTCTTGATATTTTATTAACATGTTTCTGTTACTTTATTTGTTCCCAGTGCAAGTGGATCATATCTAAAATGTAAAACTTCATTTAAAATGTTCACAGTATGTATTTGTCTATTTCTACCCAGAAAACAAGTATATAGGTTTATATTTCGCTAAAATTTGCAAGAAATAAGATTACGCTGAAGAAAGGAAAACCCACTAAATTACTTGGAACCAAAATATTTAATGATGAAAGAAGACTTCTAGCTTCCATACACAATTTAGAATAACAATAATTGCAATAAATTAATGCAGAAATTACCTAGTATAGAGACTAATATAAAACAGGATGGGAAAGAGGGCAGTTGATTTTTCTAGTCACTTTGCAATAACATTTTTCTTGTGGCCATGATCACAGATTCTGTCTACATAAAAATAGCATAAAGTATACATTCTACAAATGACTAGTCTCAAATCCCATATAAACTCATAAGATATTAGGATGGCCCATTTACTAACAATACTTGCTTCTGTGCATATGCTATGAGATATCACATTTAAGCAATGAATATGTATATAGGTGTTTTTCTAACACAGGCAGATCTTTCCATATGGTATCACTGAGAATGAATTGGACCACAAAGTGGTAATAATAACATAGAATTAGCCCCCAAAATCTACATTGTGGTTTTAAAAAGACCATGGTTTTATAATATGATAAATATAGTTGAATATTACATCTTAACTACTTAGTAGAAATATTGTGTTTTTCTGTCAACCATGTTTTTAGGGAACTAGTCTTCCATTTTAGCTCATAAGATCTGAGTGGTACTTCGCATGACTTCATTTAATATTGGACAAGAGACTCGAACCTGGTCAGTTAGAACGTGTTCCTCCATAGTTCATGTGACCAAAAGTGAGCCAAGTCAGGTTCTTTCATGGGACTGCTACAGCTTTTGAAGAGATAGGGTTTTTCTTCTTGTAACATAAAGGTAACAATGAATAATCTTATCAATTATACATTAAAGACTTTAAAGCTTCTAGCTTGGCAAATGACAGGCACATAATAAACTTTGAAATTTTATACTTGGAAAAGAACATGGATTCCTATAACAAAAAATTAAGTAGGTCTGGAATTAGAAATCCTACTCTACCACTTACTATAAGTGGAAATTCACACAAATTACTTAATATCTGTGAATCGGTTTTATCATCTGAAGAATAAGTTTAATACTTTGTTTTTTACCTTTCTGGTTAAAGTGGTCAGAACTGGCTACATAATTTGTGGTGCCCTGTGCAAAATGAAAATTAGGGACCCGTTGTTCAAAAATTAGTACAGATGTAAACATAGTGATTCATTAAACCAAGTGAGTTCTCTTTTGAATGTGGAGCCCTGTGCAGCCAAACAGGTCATATGGCTGCAAAGCAGGCTCTGCATATGAGGCATTAAATAAGCTCATGATTCCTTACCCAGTCCTCATATAAAGAGTTGTATCAGTTCCCCCTCCCTAGACACTGATCTGGCCCTGTGACTGTCATTGACAAGCAGAATGTGAGGAAGTGATGCTGATCCATTGGACTTTCACCATTCTTGATAACATTGGTGAAGTTTGACAGTTTCGGGACCAGGCAACCCATCAGCTGAATGCAGCCAACTGAATGATCTCAACAAAGCACTGCCCAAATTCATGACCCACAGAATAATGAGGAAGTAAGCTAATTATTGCTTTAAGCCTTAAGTCATGGAAAAATTTGTTATGGAGAAATAGATAATGAGATAGTATTTGAATATTGTTATAAATATAACTTATCATTAATGTTAATAAAGTTAGATGGCATTACTTTACTATTGTTCTATCTGGGTTGAAGCAACCAATCTGCATTTGATAGCAGTTACTTGTGGTATATAATAGGCCTCTAAAATTAAAAAAAAATTGTATGATGACATTACTTTGTATAGTTACAGATAGTTAATATAGTTGTGTAACGTGGTAGCCAAAATAATGGCTTTTAAAAATGCCATGTCCTAATTCCTAGAACCCGTAAATAGTCTAGTTCATAGTATGCACTAGATTCCTAGGGCTGTCATATAACAAATTACCACAAACTTAGTATTTAAAACAACAGAAACTTACCATTTTACAGTTCTGAAGGCCAGAAGTCCAAAATCAAGTTGTTGGTGGAGTAACAGTATCTCTGAAGGGTCTGGGGAAGAATCCTTCCTTGCCTCTTTCAATTCCTCATGGCTCCATGCTCTCCTGGTCACA
The DNA here is from genome assembly GCF_000151845.1 of Pteropus vampyrus. Classification (NCBI taxonomy): domain Eukaryota; kingdom Metazoa; phylum Chordata; class Mammalia; order Chiroptera; family Pteropodidae; genus Pteropus; species Pteropus vampyrus. Next base: position 10,792,098 of record NW_011888787.1, on the reverse strand, counting down.
CGCCTACATAACTCCATTCTCTGCCTCTGTCTTCACACAGACTTAACAATTAGAAGGCCTGGGAAGTGTAGGATTCTCCCTTGTCTTATCTGAAAATTTTTGTCAGTGTGGAAGAAATAAAGAATTGCTATTGGGGCCATGCAAGTCTATAACTCTAAATAAAATTTTAAAACTATGTGTAAAATGTCACAAAAATATTAAAATTGGGAAACGATACAGCTTATAAATAAAGCGTAAAAACTATAATACAAATTAGTCGAAATAAATAAGGACAAATAGACTAATCAGGGGGATCGCTTTGTAAATTATATAAATGTCTAATCACTATGTTGTATACCTGAAACTAATAAAATAATACTAAATGTCAACTGCAATTGAAAAATAAAAATAATAGTAATAACATCACTTTAAAAAAAGAATGATGGAAAATTCCAATAACAAACACAAAGGACATAAATAACTCCAATAATAAATACAAATAAGGGATAAAAAATTACTTCCATAATAATGGAATTAAGGGCAGGAAAAGTAAATCTTTGGTGGTATAGACTCCCATGAACACTGGGGTGTCGCTCTCTTTCATTAATATAAGGAAAGGCTTCAGGTTAATCACTGAGATATTTGATTAGAATTCAGAGTGCTAGGCCTGTGAATGGTAGAAGCTCTGGACTGGAACTCTTCCTAGTCGGATCAGAATAAAGGGAAATTATGCCCCCCCCCCAACAATCCATATTTGTCTGTGATGTTCCATTCATGTAGTAAAGAGCTTCAGAGTTTCTAGGAACGAGTTATAGTTATAGAAAAAATGTTCAGGCAAAGCCGTCTCTGTGCAGGCAGTTCTGGTTCCAGACTCTGTCATGGTAATGAGAAAATTAAGTGATCTCATCACTGTTTACCATCTGTATGGGAAAGTAGGAATAGTAGGGAAAGTGCAGCTTGTGTAAAAACAGTGAATTATTCCTGGCAGCAGGCGACAGAAGGGCAACATTGAAACTGTCATTTTCACAGATATGAAGACAAAAAAGACAATTATAACAACAATAATTTTTATGTTCAGAGAGTTAAACAAATGCCAATAGTGAAACTCTCAAAAGAAATAATAGAAAAACAGTTCCAAGGGCAACTACCTGTCACCGGAGGAGAGAGAAACAACGGGGCAATGGAATAACATGTTTCGGAAAGTTACAGGAAATTCAGCTTCTATTGAACAAGTTAATATTTTTTGCACATTCAAAATTATGAAGTTTTTTTTTCCCCAAAAAATAATTTAAATGTATTTTCTGTACTGTACATGATATGGTTTACTGGGTATTTTATGACACCGTTACTGTTTATCTCGCCAGCACCAACGGGCTCCACGTCAAACACCATTCTCCAGCCATACTGAAAGTTTTTCCCAAGAAGGCACGAGGTCCCAGCACCTGAGCCTTTGCGCATGCTCTATCTTTCTGCCGGCATTGTTCTCAGTTCTCGTTACCCCTGTCACCACCATGGATACAATAGGAAGTAGACTGGGTGAGCGTAGAAGAGAATTAAACAAACAAAAAGGCCCACGGTTTCCAACTATGGTCTTTTTCCAGCTGCTGACTCTATGTCGCGGATTGCGGAGTTGGGAGGCGATGTGCACACTAGGACCTCACGAGCTGGTACCAGCACCATGGTCTCAATCCCTCCTATTAACTATTTTACCCCTCTTTGTCTTTCCCATTGTAGCTTTTTTGTCACTTCTTTCAAATTGTCATCCTATTCTCTCCTCCCAAATTTTATTATTGCTTCTCCCCCCATATACTGTCATCGACCCACACAGTGAGCTTATCTTAACACTTTCAGTCTGTGCAATAGTGCCTGTATGCATCACCAGATAACAAGCTACTGAAGGGCAAAGACTTTTAGAAGTATACACAGTACTTGACACCATAGTAGATGCTCAATATGTATATATTTGTTAAATAAAGTAGCAAATGCATACAAGAAAATAATTATAAAATGATTTTGTGAAATAAGAAAAATGTGTTATGTAGAATATAATTTATAAGCAGTAAGTCAGTTCTGGGGTCATAATATTTACAGGATAAGCACAGAAATATAAATCAGTTATATGAAACAAGGAAAGAGTGGCTATTTAATGATAGAATCCATACGGCTTTTCACAAATGTTCATGGAGCCCTTACTTTGTGTAAAGGCACTCTTCCAAGTGCTTGCAACACGTGACAAGAACATGCTTCATGCTCCCCTCTATCTGAATAACATAGAATCTTTTTCACAAAATAGAAGATGTAGCATCAGACTCCCCATTTTGTTTAAAATAACACATGCATTATTAAATTTAAATTTATTGTATTCATTTCTATTATTTGGAGACACTTAAAAAAATAGAGATTAAATTAAACATAACTTTCCTTTAAAGAGTATGCTATTTTAAGGTATAGTTGTTGATCTTTTGATGAATTTGTAGAGACATTTAAATCCTGTGTCTTGCTAATAAAATCTAGAAATGACTCAGATGGCAAATAACTAAGAACTTTAAGGCTATTAAGAGGCTCTTAAAGTTGCCAGTCTGCTATTTGGCACAGCCATCAGTGTCAATTGCCATACCACTGCTGTGTTAGACATAATATTATCTCTCTTGCCGGTCTGTGTTTATAACACTTCCATATTGTAATTAGACTAGAAGAAGTATTAAATATTGCTACCCTCAGGGCCCAAATTGTGGCAAATTGTGGTAGTTATAATGTCATTGCCTGTGATCCAAATGGATAAGTCACAGTGTTCTAAATCTGAAGAATCTGATAAAGTATAAGGAGGACATATTTGTCCACATAGAAATACCAAGATACATATCATGTCTATATATAACTGTGTCATTTTATCCCTAAAGAATAAAGACCTTGGGAAAAAAGGGAAATGGTTAACTCTTGGGAAGATGCTTGTGAAGAAATTAGATAATTATAGAACAAAGAGCTGAGATGAGGAAATGCTGCTGCTGGAAATCCCCAGAAAATTCACCATTAAGTATTTAAAGACAAGAGCAATAAAATGTCTACTTGAGAAGATCTGATGATTAATTCCAAGGGCAAAGACCCTGACAGAGCAAGCAGTTTATAAGGAAGAAAAATTACAATGTATCCAAGAAAGCAGAGACTTAAGCTGGAAACTACAATTTGGTTTCTGTTTTTGATATCCAGAGCATTACTCTCAGGATCACACAGTGGAAATACGATTCAGCTCAAGAATAAGTAACAATAGTCCTCAAAGAAATAAAGCAGTCAAATTAATAGAAATCCAATGTATAGCTAATTTATATTTTCTCCCAAATATTTAAGTATAAAATATAAATATATAATATATAAATAATATAAATATAAATACATAAATGAATATATATATTTTTAATTGTTATACATGTCTTTTTGGAACACATAATCTGATTAAAAAAAAAAACAGAATATGCTCCTAGAAAGTTAGGTCATGCATAAGACAACCTATAATGAAGTAACGGGTTAAAATGTCATGAAGATAGGGACTATTTCTTATGGAATTTCTGAAGCCCTTTTGGTACACGTGGTGAGAATATTATAGTAATGTGCATTGTTGATGTCATTCTTATCACTAAAGAAATGTGTATTGTTGATGTCATCCTTATCACTAAAGAAATACACATCATAAGTATTTACTCCTTTTATTTTTACAAAAACCCTATGAGATAGATACTACATTATCCACATTTTACCGATAGGAAACAGAAGCACAGAGCAGTTGAGTAATGCACCAAGGTTACATAGCTAGTAAATTGTAAAATCAATAAGTAATGCCAGGCTCACCGACACGGGAAAGAGGAGCTCTCAGCCATTCTGTCACAGACTCAGTGAACGTTCTGGTTAAATTAAATTAAATATACAAACTATTTAAGTATAAGAAAACAGAAGAGATGAGATTAGTCTCACTTGAGATTGGGGTAATGCAAGAATTAGCACTCCGGTACAATTTCAACTTTCAAGGGAAAGAAGAAAAGGAAAATATTTCTTGTTATCGCTGAGACCCTATCACTTCAGAATTCATAAGTTCCAATATCTCACTCTGACCCCAAATTTTTATCTTTCTACCGTTTTAATTCCTTTTCCATATTTTTCCTCTTATTCAAACTCATTTATTACCCTAACTCTCCCTATTTCTCAGTTTTTAAACCCATGACACCTGTTTATAGAAAATGAGTGAATAAATATGTGAATGAATGAGCTGCATTATAAATAGAATGAGCTCTGCTAAGCAGAATGAGCTCTGCTAAGAAACCTGGCATAGCTCTTTGTTTCAGGCAAAATAAAAGCTGAAGTCCTTAAGACATTCCTCAAGGATCAACACAGCTCCCACTTTATGCCTCATATGTCACCTTGTGTCTCTGACCTCTCTATATTGTGTTCTCTTGCTCCCAACCACACTGGCTTTCTTCTTTTTTTTCCCAAACACTGCGTGCAAACTCCTGTCCTTATGCTCAACCCTCCCCTCTGCCTGAAACCTCATCTTCCTTCAAGCCTCTGCTCTCATCTCACCCTGTCAAAGAGGCTGGTCCTCACAATACAGTTTAATTGCTATAATCTGTTCCCCTCACTTGCCCAGAACACCCAATCAACCTTGCTTTACTATGCTTTTTGTTTTTCTCCTGGCATGTATCAGCTTCTAACATAATATATTAAATACTTTATTATATCTAGTGTTTATTTTCTGTAGTGTAAGCTCCACAGGTTGGGAATCTTCTATCCACTAATATACACGACTCAATAAATACAATTTGTATGAACAAAATACAAGTAATATATGCTGGAAAAGTATCTCTCTGCAAGGCAACACAGGTTTTGCCATGGGCAGTGTGGCTCCACTAAGGGTTGGCTCAGAGGAAAATACCCCTAAGTTCCATTAAATTCTTTAAATCAACCTGAAATATGTCAAGGCAGTTTGCTATACAAATGCAACTTTGAAATCAGTAATCCAGCTTACCTTTCCAAGCAAGTTCCCAACCCTAAGTGTCTTCTATTTTGATATTTGGGAAGAGCCACTAATGCTGGATTATAGTGAAAGATTGTTGCAATTTCTGGATTCCTAGAGTATTTCACATTCATTCAGTCCCTCATCCATTCATATACTCATTTATCCATCCAATCTGTATTGCTTGCATACACTGCATGAGTCAGGTGCACTGCTAGGCATTGGAGAGATCATGATGAAGTGTATGGGTTTTTACTGAATCAACCCAAGTCCTGCATAAATGTCTGATGAATGTTGAATAAATGGATATATAGGGGGCACTAAATGTTTAATTCAAAGTGGATGGAAAAATCACTTACTCTCTGAGGCTTATTTTCTTCATGTGCAAATTAAGAGTACAGGATAACTAATTTTAACATATCTCTTTAATAAGTCCATGATTTGATCCAATGGTGAACAACAAACTAGTATAAGTATTAATCACGGAGATGTCAGAAAGTGATACTTGATCAAGATTATTTTTAACAAGGATTTGCAACCTGAATCAAGGAGAGAGGTAGAGTCAGAGACAAACAGAGAAAAACAGATACAGACACATATGCATATACGGAAACCGGAAAGCTGGGAAGAGAGGAGCATAGAGTCGTGAAGGCCAAGTGTCAGGTGTTGAAGCACAGAGAGAAATATACATATTTAACAGCGTTTTAAAAGAGACCAACAGCATCCCCTGTCTGAGTATTGGTAAGGGAGAATTCTAAGGTATTATCTGCAATCAGCTTTATTGTCTGCAGCTCTACTGTGGAACTGAGTTTAAACAATTTTATATTATTATTTATTTATGGCTGTATTGCCACATGAGATTACCAAATTTTTGAGTTTAGGAACAAGATCTTAAGTTAGAAATGAGGTGAAAGAGGTACAAACCACAAAGCATGTGGTACAGAGAAACGTGGAGGAAAATAATTCTAATTTATACATCCTGTTTTGTTCTATATTACAGTGCCATTACGTTTTAAACTTTCCATTAAACTTCAGACTTCATGGTGGGAGAGTGAATTATTATATACATCTGTATATCCGAATATTAGTTAAATGAATGTTCGTTTTCTGAGTTTGTCCTGGATTGCTCTCTTGTTATTTGGCTTGGATTTAGAAAGAAAAAAAAAAGAGATGGGAATGATCAAGAAAATAGGACCTTGATAAATGAATATGTTTCCAATGCATAAATTGTGACTCCAATAGAAATTTTATGAACCAAGTGAATTGAATATAGGATAATTTGAAATGTGGCCATTATGTAACCTGGGAAAGGATTCAAGTAACTTGCAGATTTTTCTAAGAAAAATAACCCCGTTGCATGACAGCTAATTTCCAGTCCCCAATGAAAAAATTAAAGGTAGTTTCTAAACCTGTGACTTTCAAATCCTAAGGCAGATCCAGTTAATTAATTATAATCGGGCTGATTTTCTAACATATGGTCAGCCTCAAAATTCTAGTTCGAACAATTTAGTTTACATGGACAATGATTAAGGACTAGAATATTCTGAGTGGAATGCACAGATGTAAAAGAGAAAGAAGAAGGATGAATTTGTGGTAGATACATTGAGTTGCCATAATCTCTTTTGATTGTACCTTTCTATATGTCAGAGCTTGGTAAGCAATATTCCTCAGACTTCCTAGCAGTTCTGTTCTATATGTAAATTAGATTCCTCCAATTTGATGCTCTCATATAAGATTTGGAAGGCAGAATTGGGAATATAAGACTTTGATGTTCATTGATGATGCATACAAACACTGAAATATTGGATTTTCTTCAGCTGTGACCCATCCTTAGCTTTGTGACAGACTGAGAAAGACGTGTCATGGGTGGGATAGCTTCCACATTCGGGGACAATAAGAAGTCTTTGAGTCAATTTCCAGCAGAAGCCCCTCGAAGCCCCACATCCTGAGGCAGCAGGAGTATCAGCTGTCTTACTGGAGCTCTGGAGGAATTTCCGGAAAGTCAGCCTAGAATGCCTCTTGCTGTCCTCCAACTGATTTTCCCCTAATTTCCTGTGTTTAAACCTTCTTCACTGAGATGGATAGAATGGTTTCTGTTTCCTGCAGCTGAATTTCACCAGATCTGTCAACAACTTGATAGTGTATTGTTGTTGCCCAACGTTTTCTTTCTGTCTTATTTTTTAGTTTTCTCAACTTTCCTGCTCTTTTGATGGATTTTTCTGGATTGGAATAGAGACAGAAGAACTGGAATATTGATGTCTAGACAGTAAGCAGCCTCACAGTTACAGTAATAACTTTGAATTACAAAAAGTGCTCACTTCAGATTATATAATTTTTTGCAGAAATACATAGCTAATATTTAAACATGCTAGTCATTCTTTCATTTAGGCACCTTCATAAGGAGTTATTAGGTAACCCACCGGATGAAGCCCTTTATTTCAAACTAAAACAAATGAAATTTGCAATCAGTCAAATGAGAAAGAGTAGGCACACTTCTAGAAAAATTCCTGCCTGAAAAATTAACAGCTAAACAGGCAGTACTAGGCTAAAAAACAATGTGACTTTTAAAAACAAAAAATAATAATAATAATAATAAATAATAATAAAACAAAACAAAATGAAACACATATCTTCTGGAAGAGCTAAAACTGCCTAACACCATCAATTTACAGTTAGGTAAAATAGCATGTGACTACGATGGAAAAAGCTCAATAATAATGAACTAAAAATACCATTCTGTATCTACAACTTTAAGTAGATTTTGATACATTTGACATTTTAATGGAGAACATTTCACCAGAATTACAAAGACTGAAAATCATGTTATTGTATTCACATGCTCATTAAGGGCACTCCTTGAAAACCATTTAGCCCTGTGCATAGGACCCTGTCTTGCTATTATAGCTGCTCCACAGACATGTAAACTGGCTCTGATTAATGAAACTTAGCTTCATCCTTTTCTCTTCCAACATACCTTGTCTTGAAACTGACTAGTTACTTGACCTATCTTGTCAACAACGAAACTGATTGTCTTTTCTATACATTTTCTGAACTGTAAGGAATAAAAAAAGTTATTAAAGCTTAATGTACAAATTAGATGTTGCCAAACTTTTAAAAATGAAATGAGGTGGAGCGAAGCCCAAAGAGAAATTACATTGCCTTTCTCAACATAGTCATTATTTGGGAAAAAAAATAATTTAGAGTCTTGAAAACACTTTAGTATAAAATATCAGACGCTATCCGAGGAAGAGTTATGGGCAGCCATTCACTAACGTGAGGCAATCATGGTTCGATAGAGTTCAAACTTGGAAAATTTCAGTACTGAGCTTCTACATTTTCCATAGCTAGGAATAGGCTATTCAGAGTTTTAAGTAAATACAATTAAGTCTCACAGAGAGAAAGAAGTACAACCTACATCATTAGGGAAACTGTACATAGGTCTGCTTTCTCTCAGAAAGTATTTGAAAGGTATGGTGAACTCATTATACCCAGTTGTCGGGCTCAAGTGAGAACCTGCACAACTGCAAGTGACAAGCAGGCTTCTTACAAGATTTAGTAAAGCTAAAGGATTCTGAAGCTCACGTGTGATTTTTTTTTTTTGTCTCGAGAATTCCCTTATTTATTTAATTTCAATGTAGCCAAAGTTTTCATAAGAGGACGTATGAAATTATAAACTGATGTGGAGGTAATATATTTTTTGCAAAGAATTTAAAATTCTTTCATATGCATTCCCAAATATGCCTGAGAAAACTAACATGAATTGTGTATGTACATGGGTTTTAGCGCTTTCATTAATTTGCAAACTCCTCGACACAGAGATCAAGTATCTTCCCTGGTATTGAGCTCATAGTTGGATCAACTAACAAATCATTGATTAATTGGTTTAAAATAACTCATTCAAGGTATATAAAAGAAAAGCAGTTTTCGGTAAATTTAATCTATACTTTTGTCTTTCAGTCTCAAGTGGTAACTAAGATAATAAAAGCAACCATTCTTCTGATCTTTGTTTAAAAGTCAATCTTCAGGAAAAAGATCACTGATATTCAACCATTACCCTCTATTCCCATCCCAAGGTACGACGATGTCAGATCCTCTGGTCTACTTTTACAAATTTCACTCCAGCTTGCCAGTTACATTTAATCTTGTGGTGATTTCATTTACATCTTCTTTAATAGAATATAGACTCCCACACAAAGGAATTTTTTGGCTCCTACTGCGTATTAGTACGCAGTAATAGATTTTGGCAAATAGTATAATTTTTATAAATATTATAGACATATGAGATGGAAAGAGAGAGAGAGAAAGAGACAGGAAAAGAAGAAGAGAGGAAATGAGAGAAGGGAAAGGAGGCCTTCGAAGTGTGTTATTTATTTAATAATAACGAAGAGTTTTTTAGATTTATTTTTAAATTATAGTTGATATACAATATATTCGTTTCAGGTATACAAAATAGTAGTTCGGTATGTACGTACCTTATGATGTGATGACCACAATAAGTCTAGTAACCATATATCATCATATATAGTTATGATATTATTGACTTTATTTCCTGTGCTGTACATTATACCCTTGTGACATACCGTATAACACACAAGGAGTTTTTATTGATTGAATCTGTCCCCAAGAGCCCATTCCTCCTCCCCCCACCTCATTTCCACCCCACTTTGACCAAAGAATGCATTTATAAGATGGCTGGCCAAGGTCAGGGGTGTGGTTTTTTGAGAGGTTTCACTATTTATTTGTATGTCAAAAGGTCAGGCCCATTAAATAAAGTAAATGATGCTTGAAGACATGGTTACCATCCAGACAACGTCTAATATTGATCCTGTCCAAAGGTCTCTGGGCATCTGATTTAGTGTCTAGTTTATATTGTTCTGTAGTAGCATTACCTAAATAGAGCTATGGAGACGCCAGTTCCTCAAGCCTTTAGCAAGTACTCTCTGAACAAGGTGGCTGTGGTTATGCTTATTTGGGAGACTCTCATTTCTTTGCATGAGGACCACTCAAAGCCTTTAAAATATTATCATTGTAATTCCCCAGGAAGGGAAATTAGGATGCAGCATTTGCCAAAACTATGAACATTGATGATTTTAAATTTTATTTTATGTTATATTTGAAGCAGCTAATCACATCCCCAGGAACTGGTATTTCACTGAATATTAGGCTGTTGGCTCAGATCCCAAGATTTATGTTAACACAGCCCCTAATTACAGCCTTCTCAAACTACCCTTCAATTTATGCTAATAAAGGCTATAGAAGGAAACTGAGGTAGGAGGCATAGTCTTTGGTTCCACATTCTAGTTATTATTTTCATCATTTTATTACAGATAACATGAGGATAGATATGCTGTATGCTTTAGAGACCTTTTCTCCCTCCTTATGGACTAATGTTTAGCATAAGGGACAGAAAAAAATGGATCTGAACAGCCTGGTAAAAATTTAAGTAAAAGTACCAATTCTCACTTCTCTTCCAGAAAGAACTAAATTAGAAGTAACTCTGAATTTGAATCCTCAGAATCTACCAAAGTTTAGAAGAGGAAGCTTAAAAATCAATGTACTAAAGTTAAAGCTTTAGTATATATTGAGCTCCTGAACCATATGTTTTATTTAGTTATTTGGCTGTGGGCTCGACTTTGCAATGCTTCACTCCATCTCTACAAGGAAGGCAGCACATTCTGATCACCCACTCCAAATGCTGTCTCTAACCACCGGGTTTGATTTTATCTCTCGGCAGCTGTGCAGATAAGAAGCACAGGGTTTTGTTTTTGTTTGGGGGTTTTATTTTTTGTTTTGCTATTTTTTAGCCCTTCACCGATTTATTTTCTCTAAGATAAGTGTGCATATTTTTAAATATTCTTAATGAGGATTGGGGGTTTCATTTCTGTACTCCCAGATTTAGTTCTATAGAATAGTTGGAGGTTAACTGGCAGTTTCTTTAAGTTTTAATTACAAATATAAATAAGGCAAGTATACCAGGGAAATACAGAGGAGGAAAACATTTCTCTGATTTATTTTGGCTTACGATCTGTATAAAAATGCCAGAATCATATGTATCTTTCTATCTATCTATCTATCTATCTATCTATCTATCTATCATCTATCTATGAAAATAAAAAACAGTTTATGAATGAATTTGCAATTATATCTTAATGGAAGTGAAATTATGTAACTCAGATATTGAACAAACATTTCATTATTATTAAAAATGGATTTATAATATTGAGATTAAAGGTTCAATGGCAGCTCTTTCTAACTGAAAACAAAAATATGGTAGCTCAGGCATTATTTTAAATCATAATCATAACAATTACTTTAAATGAAGTTTAATATCAAATTTACAATCAGCAAATTTTATCAGGGTGATGTCATATTCTTTTAATAACTGCTAAAATAATGTTTTTGTGCTTATTTTGAATAACCCCACAGAGGTGTGAATATTTGAGATAAGTGCTCATCGTGCGTTTTGTTTCTCGGCCGTGTGAGCAGACATTCAGAGCAGGCTTCTTTCTGTAAAGGACAGTAACTTCATAACTCTTTAAACTTTGGGGTTTTTTGTTTGTTTGTTTTTCCTTCTCCATGAAAATTTGATTTTGCCTTCATTTGAAAAGAAAACTTCGTGGATATTTTTGGAAGATGAGGATAAATAGTTTCCAATCTTGTAGCAGACATGTGTGCTCCAGGATTCACCAATGCTGACACATGCACAAAAATAAGGTTACAGTGTTAAGACACTGTGATTGCTAGAAAAAAAGATAATTTTGCCACCACACGTTTTACCTTGAATGGGCTGAACCTATCCCTTTGTAAAGCAGGAGTGGTGCTGAATTTTTCCTTTTGTTTTTCTTGTCTTATTTACTCTTTTTATTTTTGATAAACTGGAAAGTTTCAGGATAATCATTTCAAGCTGTCATATAAAACATAAACATTAAACCAACTTTTACCAGAATGCCACTTGGTTCATGGTTGTAATAAGTGTTTCTTTTTAGCTTTATTTGTTTTATAACCTACTTAACAGCTCTAGAAGGAATGTCTGAAACAGTTTCCTGGTTTATATTCAATTCTAAATTATTGATGATCCCCCAAAATAAATCAAATCCATGGTAAAAAATTTAATTCTCATTTTAGCCTATCATCTGGCAGTGAACTAGGTAAAGAAATGTAGGTTCCCCTACCCACTTTATAATAACAATAATCATAACATGATATTAAAAAGAAAAGGATAAAATGACAAGTACATGAGACAAATGGCATACAATAAGCAAGTAAATAAATATGAGATTTTACAGTAAAAGTAAACAATTGTGTGTTCAATAGCTGCTTTTCACCCTGGAAGACATTTAGATTCAGCACAAACAGCTACCAAAAATTCTAGAACGATTTATTTATAGGAATTCCTTGGCATAAACTCTGAAAAAAGGCCTCTATATTAGAACTCCAGTGTTGTTTCAACTTCCAATTTGATCAGATTTTAAACCTAGCTACTAAAAATGTGCTGTATTGGCAAAGTATAAACTTTCATGAAAAAAGCTAATGATAACAGAAAAGAATGAAAAATAGATCGTTGAACTGCAAAGATGGAGACCCACGTATCGATAAAGTCAACGGCTCTTGTTAGGCGGTAAACAAACAGAATGCTAACACAGGCTAACGGATTTCCAGTCGAGGCTTTATTGCTGACTTTGGGAGCAGCTATCCTTCCAATCTCTATCCCAGATTTTTTAGAAGTCATATTTATGTCAAAAGGGATTTTTTCTGTTAGCTTGTAAATCCTTATGAGCTGTAATGGAACTTCTAATCTAAAACTACATAGAATAGGCAAATTGTGCAAGTGATTCTATTTATGCAACTGTCCAAATTGGATTTATCAGGCTTTGTTTTCTTGCATACACTCTAAAATATATATTTCTTCAACTATTAAAAACAACAACAAGGTTTATATAGCTTCAGTGTCATTTTAATGTGGATATTTAAAGAGAAAGACAGGCAAAGCTTTAAATAGAAACAGAACACACCAATTAACTAGTCAGCATTACCTTCCTTCAGAACTCTAAATAGGTTTAATTATTCAATAATTTAGATTCATAGAGCAGCTTTAACTTTAAGCAATTAGATAAAGAAAAAATATGATTTTCTTCTTACGCAGCTTGAATCCCAATGAAAAAGAAATTAAGAACAAACATGCCTTTATTTTCTTAATAATCATCAACCAACATGCAAAAATAAAAATTTTTTCAAAAGATAACTCCTTTTGAGAAATATATTTTTCGCTTAAGACTTTTTGACTTGTGCGTGATTCAGTGATTTCTTTAGTAACGCAGGTCTTACTACATCCTTTCATATAACGATTCCATTTATGACTTGGATAAGCAAATTGCACTGTTCATTTAGGTATTCAAAAAACAGAAACTAAATCTAATTTGCAATAAAACTGGTATTGGTAGAGTTTATTAGATTTTACAAAGTTCTTCTGTAACTTCCACAATATTGGGCATAGTAAAATGAGAATGCCCAGTGAGATGTTGCTTGGACCATGTTGCTAGCTCTTACTTGGCTGTGACTGAAATATGGAGCTTTTTTTTTTTTAATTCTTGGATAACTGCCAGAGGAGCTTCTTGCCAAAGTCATGGCAGAAGGAAAGGGCATTAGTGGGCCCACGTGATAGCTCCCGATCAGAAGCAGCATTTGTCTCTTCCACTCACATTTTCTTAGCCAAGTCAAGGCCATAGCAAAGCTTGGTAAAAATAGGTTGGACAAAGAGAGTCCTGTTATTGGGGGAACAGCAAGTAATTGGGCAAAACTATATGATCTCGAGCACAAATAATTCATCTGCTTAGTCACAAATAGATTTTTTTTCTTTCTTCCTATAGCTAAAACATACTACTTCTCCCCAAAATCCCATCCAGTCATGACAGAAGCTGAAATCCCAGGTTCTCACAATATGATACACTCTGATCCATGCAGTTCTGAAAACTTACTTGGGCCCAAACGTTGCAAGGAGCCATAAGGTGGGAAATGTTCCTTTATGAGAATTAAGAAATTCTTCCTTGGGGTAGCTGATCTATTCCTTGGGCTAGTTCCTTAGTTTATTGCTGTGCATGGTTTTTTTGTTTATTCTTAGAATAGCCCTTACTTTTCTGCTATCATTCTTGGCTTTGTACAAGGAAAGTATTAGAGAATATGCTGACCGTGGGTACTGAGCAATTTTCTTATCCTGCTTGTTGCTCATAGAAGATTAGAGGTTCGGAATGTGTTTTAAGGCTCAGGTAATCACATTCCAGGTGGATAGCTGTTTTGGAAATAAAACTCGAAACTTCGTTTTATCTCTTTGCTTCCAGTCAGCTAAGTATATGCAAAACCACATCTAGATGTCTTACATATACAGTGAGCTTATCAGACACAAGTAGGAAAGCCACATCTTTGTCGATTTTTTTTTTCCTTGAGCCTTTTTGTCAACCTTAAATGGTTTACCAGACAGCACCTTAAAACATTCAGAGATGTTATCGCAGGCAAAGAACTGCCTCAAAGCTATTTTAAACTGCCTTTTTTTTTAATTTAGAGCAATTTTACATTTTATTTTTTACTCGTTGTTTTCGAGAAACAGTTGCCTCTTTCACCCTGTAAATCCAAGAATTTCTAGATTCTCTCTATCCCCCAGTTGTAAACCAGCTAATTACTTTCTGGAGTCATTTCATTTTTTCATCACACCTTGTTAAGTCAGGCCAGCAGTCATGGGCACACATTAGTACCATTTTGTTTCTCAGCCGTTTTGCCTGAAGCCACTGACTTGTTCAGTATATTATCTTTCTTTCAAGTAGTGGCAGGAATGGTTTTATCAAATGCCTCCCAAATGCATACATAGGTCACCATCTTTCCAGCCTCTGATAACTATTTCCTTGTTGCTAACTGTTGGGCTCTAAGGCCAATCTCACCAGTTTTAGTGCTTTTATTAGACAGCAACCACCTTTTGTAAGCAATTTTTTTTAAATCAGTTTTCAGTAGATTACACTATGGTAGCAAATATCCTGAAAATCTTAATGAATTTCAACTAAGGGTTTATGCTTTGCTCTCATCACACGCTGGCTCTAGGTCAGCTGTGACTTTGCTCCATATGTCTTTTTCTTTCTGGGATTTAGGCAGGAGACACAGATCCTACCTGAGACATAAGATCCTCATAAAGACAGGAAAAAAGCAACAGAAGAATCGCTTGACAGATCTTAAACTTTATGCTCAGAAGTGGCACACGGAACACGTGTTCACATTTCATAGGCTAAAGCAAGTCTCACGTCCAGCCTGATGTTAATGAGGTAGAGAAGTGTAATATTCTCCCAGAGTGTGGTGCAATCGATTATAGATTGGAAATGAGATGTTCGTATTTCATCCTTGGAGAGTGGAACCCAGAACTGGTTGAAGGTCTGCATACAATATTGACCTCAGAATATATTTTCTCCCAAGACCCAGCACAATAATCTGAGACCAATGAGTATTTGAATTCTTTGCCGATTTATTATTTTTATTCTCTATTTTGTTTCTTACAGGATATTTTTTACCAATTGTATTAAAAGCCACATATAGTATTAACACAGAAACATAATTGCTATTGAGACCCACTGCTATCCTCTGAAACCAATGCTTTAGAACTGTTCATTTATTTTCATTCAGGAGAGAAAGAGCTATGTAGAAAAAGTAAGCTCAGAAATGTACCTAATACTTTGATATTAGGATGAGCGTA
>NW_011888787.1:10769195-10776338 GCF_000151845.1 Pteropus vampyrus | reverse complement strand
GGAAATAAAACTCGAAACTTCGTTTTATCTCTTTGCTTCCAGTCAGCTAAGTATATGCAAAACCACATCTAGATGTCTTACATATACAGTGAGCTTATCAGACACAAGTAGGAAAGCCACATCTTTGTCGATTTTTTTTTTCCTTGAGCCTTTTTGTCAACCTTAAATGGTTTACCAGACAGCACCTTAAAACATTCGGAGATGTTATCGCAGGCAAAGAACTGCCTCAAAGCTATTTTAAACTGCCTTTTTTTTTTAATTTAGAGCAATTTTACATTTTATTTTTTACTCGTTGTTTTCGAGAAACAGTTGCCTCTTTCACCCTGTAAATCCAAGAATTTCTAGATTCTCTCTATCCCCCAGTTGTAAACCAGCTAATTACTTTCTGGAGTCATTTCATTTTTTCATCACACCTTGTTAAGTCAGGCCAGCAGTCATGGGCACACATTAGTACCATTTTGTTTCTCAGCCGTTTTGCCTGAAGCCACTGACTTGTTCAGTATATTATCTTTCTTTCAAGTAGTGGCAGGAATGGTTTTATCAAATGCCTCCCAAATGCATACATAGGTCACCATCTTTCCAGCCTCTGATAACTATTTCCTTGTTGCTAACTGTTGGGCTCTAAGGCCAATCTCACCAGTTTTAGTGCTTTTATTAGACAGCAACCACCTTTTGTAAGCAATTTTTTTTAAATCAGTTTTCAGTAGATTACACTATGGTAGCAAATATCCTGAAAATCTTAATGAATTTCAACTAAGGGTTTATGCTTTGCTCTCATCACACGCTGGCTCTAGGTCAGCTGTGACTTTGCTCCATATGTCTTTTTCTTTCTGGGATTTAGGCAGGAGACACAGATCCTACCTGAGACATAAGATCCTCATAAAGACAGGAAAAAAGCAACAGAAGAATCGCTTGACAGATCTTAAACTTTATGCTCAGAAGTGGCACACGGAACACGTGTTCACATTTCATAGGCTAAAGCAAGTCTCACGTCCAGCCTGATGTTAATGAGGTAGAGAAGTGTAATATTCTCCCAGAGTGTGGTGCAATCGATTATAGATTGGAAATGAGATGTTCGTATTTCATCCTTGGAGAGTGGAACCCAGAACTGGTTGAAGGTCTGCATACAATATTGACCTCAGAATATATTTTCTCCCAAGACCCAGCACAATAATCTGAGACCAATGAGTATTTGAATTCTTTGCCGATTTATTATTTTTATTCTCTATTTTGTTTCTTACAGGATATTTTTTACCAATTGTATTAAAAGCCACATATAGTATTAACACAGAAACATAATTGCTATTGAGACCCACTGCTATCCTCTGAAACCAATGCTTTAGAACTGTTCATTTATTTTCATTCAGGAGAGAAAGAGCTATGTAGAAAAAGTAAGCTCAGAAATGTACCTAATACTTTGATATTAGGATGAGCGTACCTTTCCACCCACCCACATCCATTTAGTTACCCCCAGTCTCAAATATAGTAGGAATCTGAAATCTAGCCTGCTGGCTAAATCTGGCCCATTATTTGTTTTTATGCATAAAATTTATTGGGACACAGCTATGCCCTTCAGTTTATGTATTTTCTATTGCTGCTCTCACACTGTAATGTCAGGGTTGAGGTACTGCAACAGGTATAGCATGGCCTGATGAAAATTTTATTTTTTGCTATCTGGCCCTTTAAGGAAGAATATTGCCAACCTCTGCTCCATAGCATTAAATTTCAATTAAATAGTAAAATTTAATGTATAGCGATTTGGCCCAGAAAAACTAAGGTGTATTATGTCCTGAAAATCACATCTCGCATTGAAGACTGATCACTATGGTATATTGGAATATCTTCAATATATTACATAGTCTATCTAATTGCTTGCACTGCCATTCAACAATAAAATTTATAAAACCTGAACAAAATGCTTGATTTAATATTTCTATTTAGAAATGGCCACAGTTCAAGTAGGGCTTTTAAGAGTTTAATATCAGATAATCATAATAAGTTCTATAAGGGAAAAATGTATAAATACAACAAGTACATCCAAAATTAGCTCTCCTGAAATAAATATATTATTTTGAAAGAAGGTATTAATATTTGCCAATTTCCTTCATCAAATATCTATCTCTTTCTCTCCAAATATCGATGGCCTCATTCTCTGTTAGGAATACATATGCTAACCCTCTATGAGTCTGGGTTAACTTCACAATTAAATTATACCAGATAGTGTATTTATAGTTAATGAAATTTTCAATAGAATGATGTATTCTAAATAAGTAAATCAAAGTGATATTTTGGGATAGGTGAGGTGTGTAAATCTTCCTGTTGCCACTGGTGTTATATAAGCAGATACATCTTTCAAAAGCCTGATAGCTAAATGCTGAAATAGAGTGTTTACTGCAAAATTTATTTTGGCAAAAGTTCTCTGTGGTAAAACCATTGAGATACATTCTACTGAACAGTGCTCATAGCTCATCAGGCACAGGCCTTTCTAGCTAGCATCCCAAATTCTATTGTTACCATGAAGGCCTGGTCAGATGTTTCAGGAATACAAAGGGAGTATCTCACATCACAAATGCTCATTAATAACATAATTAATATATTTATGGAAGTCAGTGCTATGAAATATCATATGGCTGAAAGAATGGTGTCAACCTATGCTTAATGTGGGGAGAAAATATTGTGAAATAAAAGGCCAGAGCCCTTGATGTCGATACTGTGTCCTTGTGGCTATCGCTATACTTACACATTTTTATGAATATATAAACGCTGGAAATTATATTAGTTGGGTTAAGAATGTAACGAGCTTAGAAGTCTCCATTTCATCTGTTAAAAATGATTAAAGATAATTTAAATGATACAAACTTTAACACTTAATGAAGTAGACCGTCTTCAGTTGGAGAACTTCAAAATGGGGTAAAAGACAAGAAGTTTCTATAGGGTAAAGAATAAAGAACGAGGAATAGAAACATAGAAAATATCTGATTGGCTGGGCCCACATAGTCAGCTGGTTCGGAGCAAGAAGGCCCAGACTTGGCTTCGTTGACGGGATATACTGTGCTTCTGGTTAAAAGGAGTGTTTATAGGGACAGGAAAGCCATCTAAGTTTAGGTTTGCTGAAGTGGCACCCCAGGCAACAGCGGCTCCATCTTGGACTTAGAAAGTTATTTCAACACATTTTAATGACCGATAAAAAGCTACCCAGACTGAAAAATCAATTTTTCTAGGATCCAGAAGAGAGAGGAAGACACAAAGTAAACCACTGCCCTCAAGACTGGAGAGACTAACAGGTGAATACAGGAATGTGTGGCTTCCCGGAGCAGAAACCACCACAAGAACTGGTGCAGGGGCAGGGAGACCTGAACCGTAATTGATGAATTGCTGGTGAAGGAAACCAGAACATGTCACCCCCAAATATGCCTCTTTGATATAAAAGTCCTTTTGAGCTGAAGTCAATTAAGAAGCAGCAAACCCAGAAAAAGTTTCCCTTTTTCTACTTAAAGGCAAGATACAAATTCCCCCTTTTTTGGAGACAGTCTTATCAACACAGAAGAAATTTCAGTGAAACCTTCCCCATCAGTTTCCTCCCACATGCTCACCTTCCCACAGTTTGCCGCCCATTGGAAACCTAAAAGTGCTTTCCTTTGTCCTGTCATTTCTCTGCAAATTTATCATTGTCCGCTGAAGATGCCAGATAAGCTAGAATTCTAAGCCTCCATTTCGAGTTATTTTCATTTTGGTTCTTTTTTCTCTGTAATATGTGCTGCATGAATTAATAAACTGTTTTTCTCTTGTCGTTATTCTGCCTTTTTGTTAAAAAGTCCCAGCTAAACACTTAAGATAGATTCGAGGTAAAGTTTTGCCTCCCCTACACTGGGAGCTAGTGGTGTCAAAAACCAAACTGTGTACCACGTGAAACAAAGCAGGGTTTATTACAGCTGGGTTTATTGCAGGGTTTTGGACCTCAAGGCTACCGGAGAGAGGAGTTTCACGTTGCTCACAGACGGAGGGTTTTAATGGGTCAAATGGGGATGTTGTTTAGCTTTCTCAGCTGACTGCGCCTCTTCCTGATTTGGATCAGGGTAGCTGAATCAGGGAGACAAGCGAGCACAAAGATGGTGTGAACAGACTGGGCGTTTGGGGACGGCTGGCGTCCTCTGCTGATTTCTGAGAAGGACTGTAAATTCCTGCAGCTTGTGTTAGGTCAGGTTAAGTTTAATTTTCTTTCATGTGCCTGTGTTTGCCAACTCCATTTTGTCCTCGACATAAGTGACTTCATTTTGGTTCTACGGTGTGAATAACTCTGAGTGGAAAACTCCAGTGGACCTAGTTATGAGGGAATGGGGACATAATTTTGTGAGATTTACCTCCAGGAGCTCAACCAGATTTGCACAGTAAATATGGGAGAAGAAACCCCTTGGGATTCTGTTGGGGGTGGGGGGACAGGGAAGGCTTGTGGGGGTAGCTGGGGGTGTGTGCAGGGGTGTGTTTTTGTGGGGAGAGAACCATTCTGAAATGCTCCAGGGCATTCAGTACTTCCTGAGGAGGCCTAGCGTCAGGAGAAACTAACCAGAACCTAACCCGATGGGGTCGTGTCAGAGCTTAAGCGACTTGGGAGAAAGGGCATACTCGACTCAGCCCGCTCCGGGTAGCCTGTCCCACCTCAGGAGGTAGAAACAGACAACCTGAGAAGCATTCGTGGGGGTCACAGCCCATAGGAATAGGCTCACACAGAAAACTGGAAGTCTGGAGTGATAAAAACCAAATGTTAACTGTTTTTTTTTGTTTTGTTTTCTGGAAAGAAAAGTATAAGGAGAAATGGAGATGAGTTTCTTGAAAGCCTGTATATTTTTTGCATGTTTATGTAATTTTCAAAAGTCTTATTGTAAATGTGTACATTTTTAATCATCAGAAACTACTGAAACTACTCTACTGTCTCATCATGAAGACGAGCGAGGGATTTAAACCACACTTGCAGAGTGCCGAGTAAGGCACTCATAGAGTTGTCAGCCAGGGGACGCAGTCCCCAGAGAAGGTGAAGGAAGTCTGCAGTCTCGTCACTAAGCTCTTCCATGGTGACCTGAAAATTGTTTAGAGAAAGACAAACTCATGGGCCAAAGAGGTACAATGAAAACTGACATTCGGAAGGAAATGTTCCTTTTTAGCTATTCTAAAAAAGCTATTCTTTGTGAAAGAAGTACTTGACAATCATTTGAAGGCATTCACTTCCAAATATCCTAAAAGCTATGTGAGAAGTGAAAATAATAACATTGTTTATCAATAAATATGTGTGACATTATGCAGCAATTTCATATTTGGAGACGAGGATTTGTCCTTTACGAAACTTCACTTTTCACATGTGAGTGGAGAGAAAGATTTGAGAGACCATGCCAGACCATATTATAAATATCAGTCAAGAAAGAACTTGACCTCCCATGAGGGAACATTTTATAGTTTGTTGGTAATTAGAGAAAGTACAGATTTTATTATGTACAACTAGCCTAACTCAGGTGCTGTATAGAAACCTGAACACCTTTCCTGTGATCGGAGTAGGTTTTAGTTTTCAAAAAGGAAGATACATACCTGAC
Organism: Pteropus vampyrus; assembly: GCF_000151845.1. Classification (NCBI taxonomy): domain Eukaryota; kingdom Metazoa; phylum Chordata; class Mammalia; order Chiroptera; family Pteropodidae; genus Pteropus; species Pteropus vampyrus. Next base: position 10,770,756 of record NW_011888787.1, on the reverse strand, counting down.
GATTTTAATTATTACGAAATACTCTAAATTATATACACTTGGCTATTGAAAAATATGCTTACCAAGCGCTGTCTAACAACATCTCAATTAGAATGATCTATAAACTTATCAAAAATATATTTTATCAACATTTATAATTTCTAGATTTTTACAATTTAGATCAGATAACTATTAGCTATGTGTTGGTTTTATGGTGAAAGAGATTTCTAAATGCAAAGGACATGTTAATAGTTTACCTACTTACTACATAAAACCTCTGCTTTATGTCATTCTTTTTTATTTTCTTTTCAAAAAATTTCATTTTCTTGATCTCAAATGATTTTACTGAACAACTAAAAACAATCAGTGGCTTCAAAAAAGATCTAGAAAGATGGTCAATAGAACCATACTTCCTACATATTCAGTAAATATTCATTGAGAGCCTACTATGCATCAGATATTAGGAAAGGCGGAATGAAGATAATCGTTTTATAATGAGCTCGTACAAAATTAAAGTACCTGGAGGAATACATCATTTATATTTCACTTTAAAATCCTTACATAAAACTTAAAAGATAACACTTCAAAAGATAGATATTAAATATTAACCTATATAATTTTTTGAAAATTATGCTCTATGTGTTTTACTTCACCACAGGTACCATCACTGAAAAGGAGAACATCTTTGTCTAGTGTTTTTAAAACATTCTACTTACAAAATCTCAGCATAGGAATGAATGTAAGCCACATTTAATTTTGAAGCTTGCACTGAAAAATATAATGAAACAGATGGTAAATGTTGCCACTAAAATGGCATTTTTTTTCAGTAAGAACATAATAAGGCCAAAGCACTTTTCTCCTATTAAATCTGTCATAGTATCTGAACTTTTCTTTCGCAAAATTTATCATGACCCAAATATATTAGGCGATGGTTTAATTTGTATCTTCTTCTCAACTCAGTGAGAGCTGGGCTATGTTCTTATGGATTTTATATAACAGATTCTTAATAAGTATTTATGAGACAAGTAAATAAATTTAGGGCTCTGAGATTTATATAGCAATGAAAGTGAGAAATGTATTATATTTCTTTGGTATAGATAAGGATATCAGTAATAATAATAAAGTAGAACAAAAAAGTAAAACAGAGAATGTGGAATGTTCATCTTTAAACTTTATTACCTAAATACCATGGGAAGACCATCATCTTAGCTGATGAGAGCACAACAGCCCTGTTTATTCGACAAGTATTTATTGACCACCTACTATGTGTCAGACATTCAACGATGAATGAGCAAACATCATGGATATTACGTTTACAGAAATCAATTTTATCTCTGTTTTCTTCTGCTTTTTATGACAAAAGTCACAAGGCAATGCCGCATTTAAAAAAGGCACAGCAAAGTTTCTAGTAAAGATGAGCCAGTTGCAACATCTTTGTACACCAAGAACATTTACTTCTGCAAAAGAAGCTGAGGCTTTTGTGTCACTTTTATTTATAGAGTGCCCTCGGAGGACTGGAACCAGACAAGGCAACGAAGGATGATACACATCTAAATATAAAGCAGTTCTATTATAAAAATTC
>NW_011888787.1:10745715-10767830 GCF_000151845.1 Pteropus vampyrus | reverse complement strand
GGTTTTATGGTGAAAGAGATTTCTAAATGCAAAGGACATGTTAATAGTTTACCTACTTACTACATAAAACCTCTGCTTTATGTCATTCTTTTTTATTTTCTTTTCAAAAAATTTCATTTTCTTGATCTCAAATGATTTTACTGAACAACTAAAAACAATCAGTGGCTTCAAAAAAGATCTAGAAAGATGGTCAATAGAACCATACTTCCTACATATTCAGTAAATATTCATTGAGAGCCTACTATGCATCAGATATTAGGAAAGGCGGAATGAAGATAATCGTTTTATAATGAGCTCGTACAAAATTAAAGTACCTGGAGGAATACATCATTTATATTTCACTTTAAAATCCTTACATAAAACTTAAAAGATAACACTTCAAAAGATAGATATTAAATATTAACCTATATAATTTTTTGAAAATTATGCTCTATGTGTTTTACTTCACCACAGGTACCATCACTGAAAAGGAGAACATCTTTGTCTAGTGTTTTTAAAACATTCTACTTACAAAATCTCAGCATAGGAATGAATGTAAGCCACATTTAATTTTGAAGCTTGCACTGAAAAATATAATGAAACAGATGGTAAATGTTGCCACTAAAATGGCATTTTTTTTCAGTAAGAACATAATAAGGCCAAAGCACTTTTCTCCTATTAAATCTGTCATAGTATCTGAACTTTTCTTTCGCAAAATTTATCATGACCCAAATATATTAGGCGATGGTTTAATTTGTATCTTCTTCTCAACTCAGTGAGAGCTGGGCTATGTTCTTATGGATTTTATATAACAGATTCTTAATAAGTATTTATGAGACAAGTAAATAAATTTAGGGCTCTGAGATTTATATAGCAATGAAAGTGAGAAATGTATTATATTTCTTTGGTATAGATAAGGATATCAGTAATAATAATAAAGTAGAACAAAAAAGTAAAACAGAGAATGTGGAATGTTCATCTTTAAACTTTATTACCTAAATACCATGGGAAGACCATCATCTTAGCTGATGAGAGCACAACAGCCCTGTTTATTCGACAAGTATTTATTGACCACCTACTATGTGTCAGACATTCAACGATGAATGAGCAAACATCATGGATATTACGTTTACAGAAATCAATTTTATCTCTGTTTTCTTCTGCTTTTTATGACAAAAGTCACAAGGCAATGCCGCATTTAAAAAAGGCACAGCAAAGTTTCTAGTAAAGATGAGCCAGTTGCAACATCTTTGTACACCAAGAACATTTACTTCTGCAAAAGAAGCTGAGGCTTTTGTGTCACTTTTATTTATAGAGTGCCCTCGGAGGACTGGAACCAGACAAGGCAACGAAGGATGATACACATCTAAATATAAAGCAGTTCTATTATAAAAATTCCCTTTTAAGAAGTGCTAAATATGAACATGTGTATGCTTAAATTCTAGGCTCCTATTATATAATTTGCAGTACTGCCCTTAATTTTTCTTCCCACTCTCTCCGAAAACCACCTCAAGGCAGCCATCTGGAAGGGGCTTGACTTTGGCACTGTGAGGAGCTGTGATTTTGAAGGCTCCAAATTGGTTTCTGCCCTTGTGAGCGAGAAAGGAAAGCTGGGCTCCAGTCACGTTAATCGCTGTCATCTAAAGGGGGGAGAGAGTGAGACGGGGAGGACAGAGATGGAATGGGAAAATAATTGGTTCTTTCTGTGAGAATGAAAAGACTAAGTAGTAGCTGACAAAACCGAAACTGTTTTTTAGGAACTTTGTTTCCTATTCAAGGAAAAATGTTAAGCTTTCTGAACTTTATTTCCAAGATTGAAAACGTTGTTTATACTAAAGAAAAATTTATATTTCTAGTTTGCATGGAATTAATTTCAGGAGAGAGACGTTACCCACCTTTCTCTAATACTTCTGCAGTAAAAATATTTAAGGTCTTCCAAACGTTCCTCAGACTGCTAAGTTAGCAAAAGGGGATATATAAATATCTGCATTTATTTGCATTAACAAAAACTGAGAAAAAAATTAAATGAAAATCCTACTTGCTCTAGAACTATAACGATAATTATTTTCTATGGAAATATATTACTTTTTTTTTTTTTTTTTTTTGCTAGCACTAAGGAGTTAAGCTGTAAGAACAATTAACAGTTCGGGCTAAAAAGTGCTAGAACATGGGGATGGAAAAGTGTGAACTTTGCTGTCTCCCGAGTTTCTCTTATTACCAAGTTTCTTCCTGTCTCACTTCATTTTAGCACCTCTAGCATTTCACTTTGTGGAATGTAGAAAGATAAACAAGAAAAAAATGTAACATATTTTTACAATATGCTTTTGATAATCAAAATAGTTACCATACACCCTGTCGATCTATGTTGCCCAACAGTAGGACATATGAATAAACATGTAATGTAAGTAGGAAAATAATTTTCGCTAAAATCCCATGTAAAGTATAAAGAGATCTTATATAAAGCATCCTGTTAATTACAGTATTTCAGTAACTATAGTCATGTATAAACTTAGGCATTAATAAAGAATTTCTGGTAAGAAAAACTGGGATAAAAAAATCAATAAGATCATGTACTGTGTCTGCTATGAAAGGTGCCCACAATAATGTACTAAAAAAATCAAAGGTATATTATTCAATATTTTTAAAATAATAAAAAATCATTTTAAATTTAATTTTCTTCCTGTTGGTGGAATGAACTTTAGTTTTCCCAAAATAGATTGTAGTTTAGTTTACAATCGATGGAAGCCAGTTTTAATTTTATCTTTCCTGCTAGGCAAAGGGTTATATGCTTATCACAAATCATAGGAGACTGTAGAATGGTTAACTTTAAAGAGCAAGAGGAGACAGTTAAAGATACTGAAAGATTTTGGACATGAAGGACAGAGCCAGGCCATCTGCAGTCATCTAGTCTTTTTTCTTAGTAAAGCTAGAAACAAAATTACCTTTTTATTTAATCAGGATGGAGGTAATTAGATTAAGGAAACTTGTACATTTCACCAAAACTATTGACCATTAGAATAAAGGCATACATAGTGAATGATTGAAAATAATGGGGGGAAAAAAAAAAAACCCAGCCAATCCAAACCGGCAGCTGCCGTGACTAGCCCATGAATATTAGGGGAGATTTCTGTGGGGCTGAAGGATGAGGTGATTCCAAAATAACGACAAGCAGTTATCTAGGCGAAATGAGAAATGAGAGTTCTGAAACGAGACTGGGAAAAGATGGAAAAATCTGGGAATGTCGTGGGAATCTGTTACAGATGAACAGAAGTATCGTCAAGTATTAGAGAATCTACAGATAAGGATCAATAGAATTAACTTGTAGTAGGCTAGTCAGCACCATTTCTTGTTTGTCTCTAACCTCGTTTACTAGTGAAAATCAAGTATTAAATCGTAAATTCTGAAGTCCCCGAGAACTTGATCTTGTCAGTACAGGAATTGTCTTGAAGAGTCACATGAAATTCTGCCTTCGTAAAGTCTCTCTAGATTTCCAGCCCCACTGATTGTTCTGTTTCAGAATATCCCAGCTTTCCTAATCCTATGCGTGCAACCACTGGAGGCTTGCATAGGGTCCATGAAATGGTGAGTACCTGGAGAGCCATGTTTGCAGGATCCCATACGAGAGTGACCAGTTCAGGATCCTAAACAGAATAGGAATGATTTGAGAGCATTATTCTAATGGTTGGCCTTGGGACCCTGGCTGGGGACCAAAGAAAGTATTCATTGGAAATGTAGTTGACAAAGAAATCTAGTTGTATAAAATGTCATTGGGCATACTAAACCACCGAGAATAATGTCAGGAGATTATGGAAAAATAAATTATAAGTTAGATGCCAATATACATTAAGGCAGTAAGAGAATAGCCTTTTTAAGTTGGTAGACATTTAGAGGTGAGATGGGAACACAGAGTTATAAGGAGGTTTGTGTACTTGAAAAGAGAGAAAGAGATATAACGGTGATTTGGAAGTAGGTCATGTAAACTGAACAGTATGTCTATGTTTTCTTTGAAAGCCATTGGGAAGAGGAAAATGCAAAACCTTCAACATAAAGGAAATGCAAGTTGATGGATATGATCAGTATGATAGGATTGAGAAATGTTGGAATGCAATTTTAGGGAAGAATGAGGTCAAGAATTTGTGTTCAGTTGGGGTGGCTTCATGGATGTAGGACTGGGGCAGTCACTGTATCTTTCTGCTCAGTGGGTTCTGTGCTTGGCATTTAATGCTCTTTCGTCACCTTCTGGAAATTCTTAATAATTGAATTTTTGAATTTGTGTTTTTTGAGTGAAGTCCAATGGGAAAATGGAATATGTGACAATAGCTTCAAGCCTCAATTTACTTGCAGTCTAACCTCCTAATACCTCTTCACCTTTCCAGAAAATGTCCAATGCTGCCTGTTCCATCACTGAGCACCTAGGTTCCTTTTGACCTTTTGCACTCCCCACAACCCCCCTGGTGACAACTGCCATTTATGGCCCCTGGTTTCTCAGGTTCTGCCTGTCCTCCTCCTGCCTGTCTAGCCCTTACTGTCACCTTCCACCCTTTGTAGGCTACTGGGCATGGGTTTGAAGAGAACCAAGATTGAGTGATCATGCCTCATGGCATCTCAGACCTGGGAGTGGCTGTCCCCATCCCTAGCTAAGGCTTGCAACATTATGGTATGTATGGTAGGCAACTTGGTAAGAGTGAGCCTCTAGCCCACCTCATACCCAAGTACCAAGTGTGTCCTGGTATAGAGGTTATAATTCCTTGAGATTGCCCATCCACTTGGGATTGGAGCAGCCAGTCCATGGGAAAGGGAGGTTAACTTCTCTGTCCCTGGTCAGACTGAGAACAGCATATCAGTGGCCATTGTGATGGGGATCGAGCAGCCATTGGATGTTAGCTGTGAGCTAACACATAGAGTTGCAAGGAAAGCTCTCTGGCACTGCTGAGGGTCTGCGTTCTGCAACATTTAAATTGCATAATTAAAAAAATATCTTGACAAGTTGAGAGAGAGCGACAGGAGAAGAAAGGAAAAAATTTTACATTTTAGGAACGTTGAGGACATGTGTCCTGGTGCAGAGGTTGTAATTCCTTGAGATTACATTCCTTGAAGACATATTTTTCTTGTTTTTTGAACAAGGGACTCTGCATTTTCATTCCGCTCTGGGCCCCAGAAATTATGTGTCCAGCCCTGGTGCTCAGGGTGGGTGGTAATTTGAATATTAGAGATAAAAGCAGCCACAGAGTAATAATTATGGGAGGACATACTAGTAATGAGAAGACATCACTTATTTAGGAGGTGATTCCAAGAAACACAAAATGGGAAATTGGAAAGAGAGAGAAAGTTATAACACCCCCTCCCCCCAAAAATAAATTGTATGATATTGAATAAGATAATGCTTTTGAAAACTGTGGCTAGTCTTCTTGGAGAACTTTGGCAGAAAAGGTAGAAATGTCTCAGAGTTACCCCTGCCCCCATCTAAAGGGGTGAGGAAGCTGGGCTATTTGAGCTCCAGCTGCCATTCACCACAGGACTATTTCCGGGAGTGTTAACTCCTCGGCCATTCCAGGCTAGCTTGTAAATAAATTGAGAAAAAGTCTTCAGTTCTGGAGTCCCAGGGGCAGACAGGAAACACTAGGAGCCTGTCCTGGATGAGGATGCTAAGAGGATCTGCTTGGGGCATAAAAGGACCTGCTATACAGAATGCTTCTTTAAACCATTTGATTTCTAGTGAATTGACTCTGAAGATGACACCACTGAACTAGGCTAAATTAGAAGTGCATTACACCGGTTCTTCTTCCCAATGTTTATTTAGACGTGAGACTAATAATAACCAACTCCAGAGGCCTCAAAATCCCACTTGCCATTTAAAGTAATAAGAATTCACAAAAACACAAACATGTGCAATGTGTTCTATATAAAGTACATGATTTCTTAATTTCTTCAATACACTTCTCTGTGTGAATAACAGTCTCTCTCAGCTCAGAATATTCTAAATACAATTAGCTTTCAGCATTCAACTAAGTAGCCTAGTTTTGCACAAGGCAAAATTCTTATTTCTAGTTCAACTAAAATCCCAACACCTATGAAAATAAACTATAGTGTCTTGTTCTTCATAAATATATTGATTTCCTATTAATAATTATTCACATTTGGAAAACAATAGTATTGCATCTGATGTTCACTAGATATTAAAGATTTGACAGTGAGAAATACTAAAGCAAGGGTCTGCTAGGGGGATACTGTACCTGAAAAATTAAGGTGGGCAGCAACATCATCTGTGGGTAAAAACAGGTATTTAGGATGTATAATGCTCATAGTTAAATTTTCTCTCTGTCCCTTACTAGCCACCTGACTTTAAAAGAAGTTATTTCACTTCTCTATGCCCCAGTTTCTTTATCTGTCCTCATAAAACTTGCTCATATAAAAATGAAGTAATATTTATAAAATACTTAACATATGCCTGGTACATAAAATAACCGAACCCATTAGAATCGACTTATGTATTCTTGGAGTAAGCATGCAGAAATGTTTCGGGTTGTTACCAGTTACATAAACCTGGGGCAGAAATTAACTCCAAAACAATCAGAAGAATCCAGAATCTATAAAACCTCACTGTGAAAATGGCAAAGGGAGCTTCACAAGGAAACCAGCATGATAATCCCTTTGGTAACATTAGGAACAGGTCTCCCTAGCTAAAAGATGAAGGCCTCTGAGTTTCTGGGATTATGCTATAGGATTTATATATTTATTTCATCTTTTATCTACCTCATAGGCAAAATATCAACAGTATTAATTTAACATATAATCTCTATCTGACACAAACTCCTTCAGAGGATAAAAGTCTTCAAGTCATTTCTATGTGGATGGTAAAACTTTGCTACCAAAACTATGCATAGATACAAGAAGAAAGGAAAACAATAGGCCAATATCATCTGTAAATATGGATATGAAAATTACAATTAACTAGATAAAATTGTTCTATACATCTCAGCAAATTCATTTTCAAAGGAGAATGAGAAACATTTTCTTGAAAAATCAGAATAAAATGGATGACTAGCAACATCATTTCCATCTTATATTCAATATGATCCTGCAGGTTCTAAAAGACACACTAAATTTAAAAAAAAAAAGAAAGAAAAAGAAAAAGAAATAAGGTACGTGATGTCTGGAAAGAAAGAAAAGAAATTGCCATTATTTGCACATAAAATAATTGCCCATATAGACAGTCCCAAAGAATCACAAACTATTAGAACCAATAAAAGAGATTAGCAAGGTTTCTTGGTACAAAATCAATAATCAATAATACAGTTTGTTTTACAAATCAGCATCAAAGCATTAGAAATTGTAACTATAAGTAGATTTATGAATAATAGCAATTAAACTTGTTTTTAAGTCTTAATAAAACTAATGTATATGTTTGTGGGAGGAGGGATATCTTGAAGAATTCTAAAGAATGAAATGTAGATTTACTCTACCAAATATAGGAGTTATCCTAATTACATGGTAATTAAGTCTTGACAAATTGGTCAATGGAAGAGAAATGATAGCCACAAATCAGACCTGTGCCTATAGAGAATTGAAGTATATGACAAAGGCTGCATTACAATTCAGTGAGGAAGGACTGTACTTTTAATATTCAGTCAGTAGTGCTTGGACAGTTTTTTTATTTGCATGTGGAAAAAAATAAAAACAAATTCCTATGTTTTCCTGTATGTCTAGTTTCACTACAGTTGAATAAAAAACCAAACTATGCAAAGTAAAATAAAAAAATGTTTAAAGAAAATAAAATCTACTTATGACTGCTCATGAATAAAGAATTTTTTAAACTATACACTAGAAGAGTATATTATTTAAAGGAAAGAATGTTATATGTGAAAATGCATTAAAATAATTTTTACAATAAAAAAATAATGGGTGGAGTAAAAGATAAATAAATAAACAAATAAATAAATGATGAGTTTGTACACCTACACATATATGAACTTATATATTTATCAGGTTATTTATTTCAGCATAGTCTCTAGTAGCAAAATTCAAGGTGGGCCTGGAAAATCTCGTTTTTCACCATTCGGTAGATTCGAGAAATGCACTCTGTTCTGTGTACACCTATTAAAAAATAGAAAGAAATATTATGGCTTAATACAATATCTTCTAGGACTGCATCAGTGTCAGCAATGATTGAGGCATTTTCCTTGACATTTTTATGTTATTTAGCACTCAGTGCCACCACCTCCAGAGATCACCTGGGCTCCCTTGATTTCATGGGGGAAAAAATCACAGTGAAAAGCCATGACAAAGATTGGCATGTAACAGAAAACAGATGCAACTCGTATGAATGACAGACAGTTAATATCTAGCATATTTTTTTAAAAACTCCTACAAGGCAATAAGAAAAAGATGATACATCCAATGGCAAAATATGTGAAGGCCTTTCAAATGAGAGGAGACAACACTAATGGTTTATAAATAGTTTAAGGGATACCTTTTCATACCTATTAGAATGTCAAAACACTAACACATCTTTACTAGCAGAGTCAGTAAGTATATGAAACTACGGATACCCTTACGTACTTTTGAGTTGGTATCAGTACATTCAATATCTTTGAAGAGCAATTTGTCAATATCTGGGAGAACTTAAGAGGCATATATTCTATGGGTCGGCAATTTATTACCAGATATTCATTTTAGAAAAGCTCTTGTATTTTTGTATAAGAATGTATATACAAGAATATTTATTGTTTCATAGGTTATAATTACAGAATATTAGAAACAATCTAAATTTCTCATATATAGAATGGATAAATAAATGAGCATAGAATGAAATAATCTAAAATGAATAAAACAAATAACCCATAATATGAGGTATCATTAAGAGAGCTTAAAACAAAACATTGATCTGAAACAACAGAATAATATGTTCAGAGCATGTTATCTATACTCCCATTTAAAAATGGAAAATAATCATATATAACTAATATACATGAAGGTATATATTAAATTAATTAAAATATACACAGGAGTGATAAATGCCAAGTCAGAACAGGGGAAAGAGGAATTTACAAAGGGGTGAGCATGGAGTTTAACGCTATCTGTAATATCTCATTTTTAAAAAGAAAGCAAATATCATAAAATGCTAAGACCGACAAAGCAAGGCGGTAACAATGTGGGCAAATTTTTACATTATTCTTTATTTACTTTTGGATACCAAAACTTATTTCATAATAAAGGATTGTTAATAGCAAAATAAGAACAGGGTCCAGGGATGGGGAGAGGAAGTTGAGTGCAAGGTGGCGTGAGGGAACATTTTGGGTTGGTGGTGGTTACATGGTTCCGTATATTGTCAAATATCAGAGAATTATACACTTAACACTGGTGACTTTAATTATATGTAAAATACCTCTATAAAGCAAATTTAGAAATAAAATCTCAGGACTTCCAACTCTAAAAAAATGGCAAGGTGTCACTCATTACTCCATAAGTATCCTGCTTAAACCCACCCATGCAAAAACTCAAATTAATTCAGAGGACCTTTATCCCCCGCTTCTTCCCAGTGCCCACACCGCAAACAAGGTTTGAGGAGAAGGAGAACCAGCTGGGAACTCCTTAAAAAGAGATAGATGCACTGGGAAGGAAAAGGATAATATGCTGAGTTTTAAGACCAAATGTAACGTGTAACTTGACAAGGACATTTTTCTGGGGCTGTATGGTGAGGAAAATGTAAAGTAATCATATACTTATTAGTTATTATAACAGAAAAGCAGAATCATAAGCCCTTCACTGAAATATCCCATCGTTGCCTAATTAGAGGGATGCTGCTGCCTGAATTCCAAGTTAAGAATTCTGTGCATTCATACCTTGCCCCAGTGCCAGTTCCTTTATGCCATTCCACCTGCCTTGTTTTATTCGCCCCATCTCAAGCTTTCACACTGTGATCTACTTGCTTGTTCAAACTTTGTTCTGTGGCTTCATCTCTTAACCCACAGTTTGAAGTCAGTATAACAAACATTAGCCCCTGGCACATCTAGGTACTGTAATAGAAGCTAGACAGCTCACAGAGATTGAGACGCAGTCGTCATCCTTCGAGATCCTTTATTCTGTATCTCTTCACCTTGACTTTGAGATATTTAGACTAGCAGCAGTGTTTGCGATCTTTGTACTGACCTCAGTAATGTCTCTCAAGAAATGCTCCCAAGTAAACTCAGCTTGTCGTTGTCAAGAGACACCATTATAAAGAGTAATGTATTCAAGAAAAATGACCGTGACACCAACTAATTTCATTTCTTTCAGATTTCTGATGTAGCATGATATAGGCAGAGATTAGTAAATTTGACGGGGAATTAAGGACAAGACTTATATATGACCAGCACAAAGAAATTATCTCTTGATCGCCTTTTTCTTCCAAAGCATATCATCACCATTTATTCCTTTATTACGTCCTCCACTTCATGTAATTCCTTTGATAACACCCTAAATATGTTAGCTGGAAACTGAGATGAAGAAGGTATGAACAATTTACTGGATTTGGGGCGTGACTTTTCCATTCTACAGCAGAAAAGCAATGTACAAATATTTTTATATGCTTTAAAAATAATACTCTTGTCATTGATTACCTTTTAAATACTTTTGTATGTGAACTATAATTTTGTATATGGTTTTAATAAAAAGTAGAGTGCTAAAATTAAGCAAAATGAAAACATGTTTACCTTTTCTTTCAGTATGACCAGAGAAAAGGAAATTATTATTAATGTAGTAGCAGTATTAGTATTTTAATTTTTTCCAATTCCAAAGCCGTTTTTTAGCTACTTATATTCATTTTTGTTAACTTAAAATTCCTTTTAAAGTCATTGACATGAATGTAAGCATACCATGATTTTTCTTAATTAATAGCAATTATAGCTGAAAAGGCACAGAGATTTGCAGGAAGGAAAAAAAGGTCAATTCTAGGTAAATTTTATTTTTATCTCTAACAAAGTCTAAAACTAATTAGAGGATATGCTTAGTATTCAATGTAAACTTCATCTCCAGAAAAACCCACAACATTGTTCCCTGTGGATAAAGGCTAACCATTAAATGCTGCCTAACTTTATCTGTCACATTTTTATATTAAAATCATAATTTTTTAGGATCTCTTAACTTATTTGGGTTTAGTTATTAAATAAGGGAATATTAGAGCTAAACTGTTATGAATTTCTAAAGAAAAAAGTTTTATGATATGACTTTTAAAAAACATTGACATTATTGGAACTTGGTCTTCTGATTTTACAAAAGTAATTGGAAATGCCACATTATTTGTCACTGTGATAGAAACATTCATTACATGCCGTGATTGGGCATGAATAGATTGCAGTATATGTTAGAATGTATGAATTTTAAACTATGCTTGGAAAATAAATGAGTTTATAAAAATAATAAAAGCTAAAGCAAATATTTCTACAAAATTATTTTGCTTATTTAGACAATTTTTCTCAGCTATATTCAATTCAGTAGTTAAGCTTTATAGTTCAATATTCTAGATAAGTCTACCCTTCGCTTTTATGGCACATAAATATAGAACATTGTATTGGAAATCACGTAACAGTTGTTTGTTCAGTTTGGTGTATGGCCACAATTCATAGTATTAATAAAATAAAATATTTATTATAGATCCATTCCTAAGAGACCCGAGGCCTATATTGTGGAGCCACAAAGTCTGATTAAATGCAAGAAAGTCCATAGCATTACCGTGAGCTCTCAGATGGCTACAAATCCAGCTCATCTTCTTTAACAGCTTAGCTCTTAACTCCTTTAATATGTCGCCTATTTGATCACAGCATTGAAACAAGAGAAGCGTATCTGAAACTCAACTACAAATCAGTTCAATTTACTGTATGTCTTTAGCTGCTAAACTGCAGGATAAAGCTCCTATTTATATAAAACACACATAAGTCAGCAGCGTGCTTTTACTTCAACTTCAAATAAAATTATGTGGATACTTAACTGAATAATAATTCTATTATAGTAAATTTGAAATTCAAGATACATTTGATGAAAATAGATTGCTCTTATTGACATTTATTATTTGCAGTTCTGAGTCACATTAATGTAATCCACCATCTGAGATTTCATTCCTATACATCTTTAACGTGCATAAAGCTGTTTAGATATAAATAAATGTATTTTTATAAAACTATATATCCTATGCATGCTTAAAAAAAAAAAAAGACAACACTCTTATCTTTGATCCTAGTCTGATTACTTGAGGGGAATATAATGCTCATTTATTCAAAATTAGTTAGTTCTCTAATATTCAAACATATTCTTATGCTAATTAATGCCCAGGAGAAAATGTTCTGGCTATGGGACTGCAATTGTCAAATTTGAGGAGGTGTAAGGGGTGAAGCAGCCAGGATTAATAGATTTTTGGCAAGATGCATCAGCCAGGGAGCTTGGAGTACTTGTTCAAGCCACCTTACAGTACTTGGAAAGAGATATTTATTGTATTTGCACAGGGATGTTTCCCAGAGTGCATGAGATAGTACCTGCAGTACTTTCCTTTGAGACATGAAATTTTAAGTTCTAAGAAGTGGGAACAAATACCTGATGTGAAAGAATGGACCCGTTAAAAAAAAAAAAAAAAAAAACAATTTCAGAGAAGGCAGTATTTTACCTGCATAAATGCTGGCTGCAGCCCATTTTATATAATGTAATTATATTAAGAAATAATTTGTCCGGAAGATGTCACACTAAAAAAAATCTCAGACTACAGATTATTTGGTCACACTCAGTAAATGTACATATTAGGTTTATTATTTCGTATTTTCATTTAAATACAAAATACCCATATTTGGTTTACTCATTCTACCTCTCCAAGAATTGTTTATCTCAAGGCTAAGATATAAATAATATCTATCTTATACTGCCAATGCAACTATCAGCAACAATGTATGTAAAATCTTTTGCAGTGTATTCAATGGAAGTGCCTGATAAACAGTAAGAATTTGTTTCTGCGAAAATTCTCAAACTACAATTACAAGGCAGATGAGTATGAATATCTTTACCATTGTTTATTTACCTTGGCACACTGTTTATCCCATGATTGCTCTTCTACTACTTTATAGCAGCAGCAATATGGAAATATCTGTCCTGTCATAATTTCTCCAGTACTGAATGCTAAAAATATTTTTCATTCATTCCTTTAATGAATATTTAATAATGCCTGTAATGTGTCGGGTCCTGTACTAAACAAAAGAGTTACAAAAATAAGTAATTATGTTCTTGTCACTGTAGAGTTTACTGTCTACTCAGCGGAGCCAGGAATATGACTGCACATCAAAGTTTGGGCTTTGATATTTAATGATCAGTAGCCACATCCAATAGTAGAACCAATTATAAGCTTATCCCGGTACCTGACAAATCTGATTAGAAATCTCTCTGCCCTTATTTTGCTTGTGTATGTAGTGGGCAAGGAGGAGAGGAAGGGAGGGATGAAACACTAAGCAGTAGATACACAGAGAGAGGGAGTCAAAATATTCTTGTTGCTATCATTCTCCATGTGCATGAAATACTGGTAGGATAAAATTTAAATATATATAGCAAGTGACTGCGAAATGTTATCACTGTGTAAAATGAGGACGCGTGAATAAGAAAAATGTATCATTAATATTAATCTACTTGGCAAAATGCAACAGATAATAATCGAATGACTAATAAAGAGTGCATTTGTAATTGATTCACTAAATTGGAGGTTGAATTTACCATGTCTGACTCGTCATGTCTATAGTGTAACTATGATAGTCTCACTCTGTTTTTACATATATTTAAAAGCTTAAATATTTTGTTTGGGGGTTGCTAATATTTATGAAAGTGGAAAATTGAAGCCACGTAATTTTTTTGGTTTAATTTTGTTTTTAACTTCTCTTTTTTTATTAGTTTCAGGTATACAACATTATAATTTGACATCTGTATATGCTACAGAGTTATCACTCCCAAAAGTCTAGTAACTATTCAACAGTTTTTTTATCCTATAATTGACATACAATAATCTCATAATTTTAAAGTATATAAATTTGATGTTTGACTATGAATATACATCCTTGAAACCATTATCACAATCAAGATAGTGAACATATCAACCACCCTTAAAAGTTTCCTTGTTTCTCGACAATCCCTCTCTCAAGCCCTTCCTCTCAAATCCAGGCAACCACTCATCTGTTTTCTATCACTATAGATTTGTTTACATTTTCTAGAATTTAAATAAATGCAGTCATTAAAAATGAATTTATATGTCTTTCTTTATTCAGCATAATTACTTAGAGATTTAGTCACACTGTTTTTTAATAGTTCATTTTTTTGTCACTGGGCAACATTCCATTATATGGATAGGCTATGTCTGTTTATTCGGTTGTTGATAGATATTTGAATTGTTTTTTGAGTTTTTGGCTATTCCATTTACATATGTTATGAAAACTCATATATAAGTCTCTGTATGGACATATGCATTAATTCCTGTTGGCTAAATGGCTAACAGTAGAATAGGTATGTCTTTTACTAATTTTATGATTAACTCTTTAAAAACCGTCAAATTGTGTTTCAGGATCGTTTTACGTTCCCGCTAGCAGTGTACGTTGGCTCCAGTTGCTCCGCATACTTGCCAACACGGTTTGGTAAATCTTTTGAATTCTATCCATTCTATTAGGTACGTAATGGTATCTCAGGTTTTATTTTGAAATTCTAATGAATAATTATTGGAGATTCTCAGATATCTTTATATAATTTTTTGTGATCTCCACGTCTTCTTAAATGAAATGTCTTTTCAAATTTTCTGCGCATTTCTTTATTGGGTTGTTTGTTTTCATAGTAATGTGTTTTGAGAGTTCCTTATATAATCTGGATATAAATCCGTTATCAGATACATGATTTGAAATTATTTTCTTCCAATCTGTGGCTTATCTTTTCATTCTCTTAAAAGAGTTATTTTTAAGACTGTAAGTGCATACGTTTGGTGAACTTCAATTTTGTTTCTTTTATAGATCCTGCTATTGGTGTTGCATCTAAGAGTTTATATAGATATAGGTAAAGATATAGATATAGATATAGATAGATATAGATACAGATATCTGGATCCAATGAAAATAGAAATAAACAAATCTTTAATTAACTAAGAGCTTTTAATAGTTCTTTCTCAATAAATAGAAAAATGCACAAATAATCACTCAAGATACAGAATACTCAAACATTATTAGCCAACTCAGCCTATTTGACATTTATAGAACACTGCACTCAACAACAGCAGAATACACATTCAACTCAAAAGCCACAGTACAGAATAGACCAAAATTGAACTGTAAATTTAGTTTCAATAAATTAAAAAGCGATTCAACCTATACAAAGTATGTTCTCTGAATTAAAAATCAATGACAAAAAAAAAATCTCTGGAGATGCCCCCCAAATATTTGGAAACCCAAAAACACAATTCTAAATAACCTATAGAATAAAGAAGAAATCAACGAGAAATTGGAAAGTATATTGTACTGAATGACAATGAAAACATAACGTTGTCACTCAGAGGGAAATTTATAGCAATAAGTGCCTATCTTACAAAGGAAGCAAGGTCACAAATTAATGTCATTAGCTTCCACCTTAAAAAAAAAAATAGAATAATAAAAGCAAATTCATCCTAAAGTAGGCAGTACAAAGAAAATGAAAAAAGTCAGACAGCAAAATCAAATGAACATAATATAGAAAAACAATAGTGAAAATGAATAGAATTATAAGCTGTTCTCTGAGATTAATAAAAATGATTAAAAAAAAAAACAAAAAACAGCCAGACTGATCAGAAAAAAGACACAATTTATCAATATAAGGAATAACAGTAGTGTTATCAGAATAGTTTTTACAGATATTATGACAATAATAAGGGAATATATGACAATTTTATAACAATATATTCATTAACTCAGTTAAAATAGTCAAATTGCTTAAAAGATACTATCTGGTAAAGCTCACTCAGGAAGATATAGAAAAACTGAATAGCTCAACGTCCATTAAATAATTGAGTTGAAAATCTTCCCATAAAGCAAAGTCAAGGTCCACATGGTTCACTGATTAATTCTAGCAAAAAATTAAAATGAAATAATACCAATTCTATACAAACCCTTCCAGAAAATTCAAGAGACATACTTTCCAACTCATTCTATGAGACCATCATCACTCAGATATCAATCCATATAAAGTACTACAAGTTAAGAGAACTACAAACAGTAACCATCATAAACATAAGTGCAAAACTTCTAAAGAAATTTAATTTAAACTAATTTAATCTAACAATATATAAATAAGATAAAGTATTATGACCAGGCGGAACTTATCCAACATTCACTTTTATTTTCTAAAGATAAATAAATAAAAAACTCTTGGCAGACTAAAAATGAAAGAGAACTTCTTCTGTCTGATAATGGACAGCTACCTATAACATTACTCTAACATCACGCTGATGCTAAAAGAACGAATGCTTTCCTCCTAAGATTAGGAATGAGATGAGGATGTCTACCCTCAGCACCCCTGTTTAACATGTACTAAAGTTTCTAACCAGCGAAATAAGGTGTAAATGAACTAAATGAAGTGGCATGCAAATTTAAAAAGAAATAGTAAAATTTTATTTGTGGAAGGCATTATTATCTATGTTCTAGAAAAGCCACTAGAATAAGTGAGTTTAGCAAAGTTGTAGGATAGAATATCAGTTCTGTTACATCTCTATTGGAGCAATGAATATCAGTTCTGTTACATTTCTATTGGAGCAATAAAATCAGTTCTGTTATATCTCTATTGGAGCAATGAACAGTCAGAAATGTAATTCAAAAGTAGCAATTTCAATAGAACAAATTATGATTACTATGAGATAAATCTAACAAAATATGTGTAAGACTTACACATTTAAAACTAAAAATGTTGACGATGTAATTTAAAGGAAACCCAGGTAAAATAGTAATATTTTACCATGTTCCTGGTGCAGAGCACTCACTATTATGATATAAATTTTCTCCAAATTTATAAATTTATACATAATCCCTATAAAATCTCAGCAGGATTTTTTTTTTTTTGTAGAAATCTATACTTTTGTTCAAAAACCCTTAAGGAAATGCTAAGAATCTCGAATAGCTGAAATAACTTTAAAAAAAAAAATAGAAGGCTAGAAAAACAATAATAAAAAAGATATGGTTTTTGGCTTAAATATAGTCAATTAGATCAAAGAAAAGAATAATCTAGAAATAGACCCACCAAATACAAACAAATTATTTTTGAAAATGTTATAAAGACAATTAAGTATGAAAAATAACTCTTTTCAGTAAATGGTACTTGAACAATTGGAAATCTCTACAAAAAAACAAACTTCAATTTGTACTGCATACAAAGATTAATTCTAAATGAATCATAGATGTAAGTGTCAAGCTTAAAACTGTTATAGTTTAGAATTGTTATAATTCTAAAATAAAACATAGGAGAACATTTTTTTTTTACCTTGGCTTATGCTGATTCCTTAGATGCAGGTCCAATATATTAATTTATTATAGAAAAAATATTGATGATATGGGCTTTCTAAATGTGCATCTTATGCTTTTAGAAAGAAAAAAATTAAATTAAAGGACATGCCAGAAACTGAAAGAAAATACTTACTAAGCATATTTCCTGTATCCAGAATATATAAGCAAACTCTCAAAACTCAATAAGAAAACAATTTTAAAAATTTAACATGGGCAGAGAATTTGAAAAGACACTTTGACAGAGAATATTAAAGAGAGCTAAAGCACGTGAAAAGATGCTCAGCATTATTCGGAAAATGCAAGTGAAAACCTCAGTGAGATAGAAGATCACACTGGCGGGATGGAGAGAATTAGACCAAGTATCAGCGATGCTCGGGAACAGCTGAAACGCTCATCCCTGCTGGTGAGAATGTAAAACGCTACATACAACCACTTTGGAAAACAGTTTTACAGTTTCTTAAAAGTTAAACCTATACATGCTATATGAATTTGCCATTCCACTCTGTACCATGTCCATGTCTACACCAACACCTGTACACAAATATTTATGGTAGCATTATTTATAATAGCTAAAATCTATAAATGAAATCTATAATAGCTAAAATCTATAAAAACAACACAAATATCTATCAGCCGTTGAATGGATAAACTAACTAACTGTGGGACAGTCCATCCTCATTATCTGTGGATTCCGTATATGCAAATTCCACATTTACAAACTCTATCACCTACTAAAATCAATACAAATACAAAGCAGTGAAAATTTTGCGTTGTCTCAACACTCATGTTTTCTCAGCTGAGGTCAAACAAGGTGACTCTCTGCAGTCTTGTTCCAGCTCTCATACTAAAAACGAGTCTCCTTTTTGCTGTATATTTAGTACTGTATATTTGCTGTTTTATGCATTTTTGTGCTTTTTTTGGTTTCGCTTTTTTAAATGTCCCCCAAACATGCTAAAGCGCTATCTAGTGCTGTGCCTTACAAAGAAAATATATGTGTCAGATAAGCCTCTTGTAGGCATGAGTTACAGTGCTATTGGCCATACACTCGGTGTTAATTATTCAAAATAAGTAAGGTGCCCTTAAACAGAAATGCACATAAAGCAGGATTATGTATTGATTGGTTGATGAAAATGCTGTGACCAGAGGCTGGCAGGAGCCTAACCCTGTATTTTCGCTGGGGGCAATGCAATGACAGTATTTGCTAATTCAGTCTGCTGGGACTCCATAGAACATAACTACCACCAATAATGTGAATTCACTGTATATCCATGAAATGGAATACTACCAGCAATAAACTAGAATAAACTATTTATATATACAACAAGATAAATTTCATAATAATTATGCTGAGTGAAAGAAGTCAGCTAAAAAAATGAGTACATATTTAATAATTCTATTTACATAAAACTCTAGAAAATGCAAACTAATCTATGGTGATGAAGAAGATAAGTGTTTGCCTAGGGAAGGAGAGGTGGGGCAAGAGAGAATTACAAGGAGGGTGTTGAACATATTATGATCTTGATTTCGGTAATAGTTTCATGGATGCATGCATACGTAAGAACATCAAAATGTCCACTTTATGTGAAATTTTGCATACATCAATTATACTTCAAATAAAGCTGTTTAAAAATAATTATATAAAGCCTGTAAGATACAAGATTGGGAATATTTGTTTAACATCCAAATTTAATATATTAAGAATATGATCTCCAGCTCCTTCTGGAGTGGTTTTTTAGTGCTTCATTTTTATTAGTTTTTAAATTTTGTTGCTTTCCTTTTTGGTATCCTGTCGTATTATCTATGCTTCTTTGCTTCTTCAGATGTCCGCAGTGAAGCAAAGCATGTTTTTAAGTTTAAAATAATCCTCTTTATAATAATCAATCATTGTGATGTTCATACTAATTTGTTAAATTCAAAAATGTTGTAATCTAAGCCACTATTTGTTAAGTACACGTAGAGGTAAAATTCCACTTTTAGACAAAAATTAACAAGATCTTCAAATAGACATTTCCCCCCTTATATTTCTGATTGTAATAAACAGCTGTAATGACTTCAGTTTTTTTTTTAAAGCAACACAAAGTTGATACTTTAATAGTATATTTTACCTCTCAAGTTTTATCGGTTCAATAGCAAAATTATCACATGATGTTTCAATGTTAACAAAAATTTATTAAATGTTTACCAGTAACCTAAACTGGTGTAAGTGATTTATATATTAATCGATTACAAATTTATGAATTAAGTACTAATTTATCCCGATTTTACAGATGAATAAACTGAGACGCAAGGAGATTAAAGTAACTTGCTCAGGGTCACACAGTAGTGAATCCTCTAGTTCAGCTTAAACAGAGGTAGTGCATCTCCAGAGGGTGTTTCCTTATCATTGATACAGTGTCTAGTTTCTCATTTGCATAGAGAGGGGATATTTGTGGGCAGAGGAGTTATTCCTATTCATAGTTCTAGCATAGTCTTGAAAGAAGGACTTTCTGGGATATTTTAAAAATGGAAACACAGTCTGGGGTTCAAAAGAACTTGCCTTCCCCAGTGAACTACTGGAATTGGTAACTGACTTCTCTGTTATTATACAAAAAAGCTCCAGGGCAGTTGGGAAGAACCAACAGATCCATTCATTAGTATTTCTTTCTCTTAATATAAGAAAGTGTAGTCTTAGTTTCTTAGTGACTTTCTAAGGACACAGTCAACTGGAAGTTACTCCTTTTCACCCTTGTTCCCTCCTTCCCTCCCTCCTTCCTTCTCATCCTTCCCTCTTTTCCTTCCTTCCTTCCTTTCTTCTTTCCCTTCCTTCTTCCCCTTTCTTTCCACTAAACAAGATTTTTGAAATTTGAAAATGAATTTGATAAATATTACACAATTTTATTATTTTCAAACAGAAAAGGGAAAGAGAATCAATTTGTCTTAAAAAAATGTTAGATCCACTAAATTCACATATATAGGGAAAAAAATTATTCTTCATATTTTGATCCAATAGGATAAAAAAAACTTTATTACTTAAATTTTATTTGAATAAAAGCCCAAGTTGAGATGTTTTCTGAAAGAAGAAAAAAAGAAGGTAACTTTTGAAGTGAGAAAAATAGGCAGTCTCAAAAGTGAAATGGTAAAATTGAGAACTCATAAAAAAAATCTCACCATTGGTCTTAATGGTGAATATTTAGTGTTTGAGTATAGGCTAGATCTAAGAAAAGAGATACCATGTACAGTGGGTATAATAAAGTTGTTGGTGGCCTAATATGTTGCAACTGGTTTGCCACCTACAGCACTGCATTCTTTAAAGATGTCTAACAAAAAAATCTCTCAAGTGAATTTATTGACTAAAACCAGTTCCACAGAACCAATTAGTATCTTACACAGGCTGCCCTGCAAGGCTTATGAGGCCATCCATCACCTGTCCATTTAACTATTTAGCATTTGTTCCAGCAATTTGTCACTGTGTCAGAATGCTAGCATTTCAGAATGGGAGTTTTTGGTTGAAAGAAATCTAACTCAGATACTGCAGATATTTCTCCTTTAATAAGAATTACAGAAGATTTATGATTCTATTATATTTAACCTTAAACATTTTGTCTGGAGGATGAGGTTAATTCTTTGTACCTGCAAATATTTCAGTTTTAAACCACTTATTTTATGTGAATTTTAAAATATTATGCAAAATGGAATTATTTTGTATTTTAACAATTCAGAGTTGTTAAGCACAGTTGCAAAGTACCTTTCCTCATAGCTTCAGTGATTACATTTTTATTACTTTTCCAATTCAGTCATTTGCTTTTATATTCATTTCTCATATCTTTCTTAATTCCATACTACTGAATGAATTATACTGTATTTACCAATGAATAAAAGAGAAAATATCTTCATTGTTCTTAATGTCATGCAGCTCAGGTAGACTTAGAATTCTAGAAATATTTAATGGTAGGAAGATTACTGCAACATTTCAATTAAATTACATATAATTTGCAATCAAATGTGTACCCATTTCAAGCACAGCATTAATTATAAAGCTTGGCTGTCAATTACAAATCATAGTCAACTGCTTAATTTTTCTCTCATAAAATGCCAAATAAGCATTACAATAGTATAATTTGAAACGTGCTGGTCAGTTATTGTAAACTGACCAAAATCACAGAGTAGAAGACTGTAGCAAAAATATAATTTATAAAATAG
The DNA here is from genome assembly GCF_000151845.1 of Pteropus vampyrus. Taxonomy (NCBI): domain Eukaryota; kingdom Metazoa; phylum Chordata; class Mammalia; order Chiroptera; family Pteropodidae; genus Pteropus; species Pteropus vampyrus. The sequence continues at coordinate 10,746,165 of NW_011888787.1, read as the reverse complement.
GACCATGTAGTAGAACAATTGCAGAAAAATGCAAGTTCTATGTGTTATTTCAAAGAACTAGCCATTTTATACCTTAGGCATGCCAATCAAATAAAAATTATTCAGATGTCTAACCTTCAGATTCGATTCAAAAATAGGACGCATTTTTTTACTGGTGAAAACAGATATGTAGATGGTCCCTTTGCCAACTGCCCTACACGTTCACCTGATTAAGATTTCTAATGCAAAAGAGGCAGGCCAGTTGCTGGGGACTCAAATGCCATCTCCGCATCTGAATGCTGTTAAGCAGCTCCCATGGCATTTCTCGTAGACTTTCTATGTGCGCTTGTCACTAAATTCAATCCCAGAGATAAAGCAGAAAATGTAAACTCCTGAGGGACAAGAGACGAGTAAAAAGCTTCCCTGGAGTCCTCAGAGTGCTGTGCTTCTATCACCAAGGCTTCGATGAGC
>NW_011888787.1:10740840-10744065 GCF_000151845.1 Pteropus vampyrus | reverse complement strand
ACTTGGTCTGACCACGTGCTGAAAGAGGGCTCAGCTTAGGTATGGCTAAAACATGGGAAACAGTGGAACCCCCTCACTTATTAAGAATACCAATTAAAAGAATGCTAGAAGCTCCATTTGTCCATGAGGTACATTTTTACCTTGGAGTGGTACAGAGATGTAAGAGGGAAAACACTCAAATCTAGTGCTCTGATCTCTTAGTGGTGATCATTAAACTAGAAATCTAGTGTTCATTCTAGAAATCTAGTGTTTGGTCACACTACATACTGTGGTGACACAACTACCATTAATTAGGTGGTAGGATCTGTACTGAATAATTTGCAAGGAAGACCCTCGAAATGATATTTGGAGGGGAAGCAGAGAGCAAAGTGCTGGACATGATCTAAACAGATACAGAGAAAATTGTGTGTGTGTGTGTGTGTGTGTGTGAGAGAGAGAGAGAGAGAGAGAGAGAGAAAGAGAGAGAGAGGCATATATAGGTGAGGATGCTTTAAATATCAATGTTTTTCTCTTTCCCCTATAAGTAACATTTGACTTAAGCCAGAGCTAATATTGTCAAATGAGCAAACATTCATGGATAAATGCCTCACATCTGGCAAAGTGAAGTTAGCTGACATTTACTTGGTACAAAGGAGCAGGGATTAAATCAGACTGAATCTCATAGGATCTAACATTGCTAAATTTTTTCTCTCAGTTTTTTTAGTTGTTTTCGAAAAAAGTAGGAGGTTAAAAGAGGAAATAACATTTTGCTTATCTTTTTAACTTATTTTACTTATTACATTAATAGATACACATTGTAAAAAAAATGGAAAGCACAGACATGAATTGTAGACATTTGAGAAGTGCAGGAACATGTAAATAAGAAAGAAAAATAGCTCGTTAACTCCTTAATTCATGGAGAAACACTTAAAAGTTTGATGTGTTTCTTCACAGTATTTTCTTTCATGTGTGTGGATAGAGAGGTAGTGAATATGTTAAAAAGGATAAAAATAGACCTAGGTGGATGGATGATAGATTTACATGTATGCATAAACATTATTTTTACAAAACTAAAATCAAATTTTATAAACTCCATGACATGCTTTTAATTCAAGTATATTCTAAATATTGTTTCATAGTTTTAGAAAACATTTTTAATTGTTGCATAGTAGTCCATTATAATTATTTTATCTTATAACAGTAAGGTGCCATTGGAGGATATAACAACATTTACAAGTGCACTTTTGAGATATCACTTTGACTATAATTTGGAGCATGTGATTTTGCTTAAGACTGCATGTTGCATTAGAGAATCTAGACAGGATATGTTGGAGAGTGTTATAAATGTAAAGATGGGGAAAATCGAAAGGAATAAAGAATGATATGGACAGCTGTGTAGATGGATGGTAGTGTTTCGTTGTGACTGAGAAGACAGGAAGGGAAGTTGTAGTGTGGTTTTTTGGAGGACGTCAACACATAATGATTACTTCAATTGATGCAAAAGGAAAGTCAGAAAAATAGATAATATTAGTAAAAAATGTGGTGAAATTAAGAATAATGTAATATATTGGATAAAGAAGATGAAGATTGAAGGAAACCAACTGTAAAGGCCCTAGAAAATGATGATTCATATGATTTCAAGGACATATAAGAATAAGTTAAAAAATGATAGGAGGGATAAGAGGTTATAACCAAGGAATGAATTTTTGATGCATATAATGAAATGTATGTGATGTATATGAAAGTTATAAAGCATGATAATACAAGGAAACCTAATAATCCCAAAATTTAACAGAAGAATTAGAATATCACTAGAATCATTAAATAAACTATTATTTTTCTCTCTCATCCTCATACCCTCTAGAGGCAAGTATTTTCCAGGTTTTTTAATTTATTAATATCTTGCTTTAAAAAAAAAGTGTTGATATCAAATACATGTTTTCCATTTTTCTACCCAATATCAATTCAAGTCCTTCGACCATACAACTTTCCGCTTAGATTTTTATAGAATTATTTCTATTTCTGAAATTTTAAAGAAAGTCACCATAATTTATATAGACATTGATATATTTTCATTAATCTTTCCTAGAACCCTGTTGAACTCTTTCAATCTGCAGGCACGTAACGTTTTTTGACTTTTTCCAATTGTATTTTTTACTATAGTTTCTATTCCATTGTGTTCTGAGGTTTCTATAGGGAGCATCAATTATATCTAAGTTTAATTCTGTTCTCTGTCTGTTATTTTCATTCTTTCCCCCATTCTCCCTATTCTATGATATATTTTTTCTTCACTCTCTTTCTACAGTGTCAACTCTGCTATTTTCTTTCCCTAAAGTACAAGGGATTTTTTTTTCTCCCTGATGCTACATTTAATTTAATTTTAATATTTCCCAATCTCATCAATCTCTGTTTTATTTCAATCTGACTCTCAGCCAGAATTTTTGTCATATGTCTTTTGTCTTACCATTTCACATTTCATCTCTTGTTACAGAGAATCCAAGTTATATTGAATTCTATTGAAAGCACAGACATTTATATTCTAACTTTTATTCTTTTTTTCTTACAGCAAAAAAAATTTTTTCAAAGCTTCTTTTTGTCTTATCCTTGAATGGTATGACCATCTTCTTTTTCTTTTTTGTCATTGTAGAATCTTTTCATAGGCTAAAAATAATGGTTTCTTTCTTCTCTGTTTAATAATATTAACACTAGAAAGATCTATTCAGGAATGTCATTTGTACCAAGTGAAAAAGTTCTCCCGCTTCTTCTCATTCTCTGGTGTATTGCTATTAGAATCTTTATTACAGGCATGGTGATACAGAGCCCTGTTTCAAATGTTAATCACACATAGGTTCATGAAAATTTGACAGTTACCATTCTAAAAAGCTATGATGGAATAGCTTACCCCAATTTTCCCTGGCTATAATTGAGAAAATTGTCCAGATTTATAGCTCTAAAAAATAAGAGGATAAATTTGAGTTAAACAAAATGCGAGCTATGATATAAACGTTTGTGTTACTATTCTTCCCCCTCCTTTTTTATAACTTCTATCAATTTTTTTCTATTAGAATTTCACCTATATATATGAGCTCCCTATTTCTGATGACAGAATCAAGAAATCAGAACTGTGAAATCAGTAACTGATAAACAGTACATTTGGGATCACAGCAAAGATGCGTTTGGAAGATATCGAGAACTAAAACAATTCTTCATCTGCTCTGGCATGAACATCAGGGCAGGTAATCGTCA
>NW_011888787.1:10738074-10740790 GCF_000151845.1 Pteropus vampyrus | reverse complement strand
ATTACAGGCATGGTGATACAGAGCCCTGTTTCAAATGTTAATCACACATAGGTTCATGAAAATTTGACAGTTACCATTCTAAAAAGCTATGATGGAATAGCTTACCCCAATTTTCCCTGGCTATAATTGAGAAAATTGTCCAGATTTATAGCTCTAAAAAATAAGAGGATAAATTTGAGTTAAACAAAATGCGAGCTATGATATAAACGTTTGTGTTACTATTCTTCCCCCTCCTTTTTTATAACTTCTATCAATTTTTTTCTATTAGAATTTCACCTATATATATGAGCTCCCTATTTCTGATGACAGAATCAAGAAATCAGAACTGTGAAATCAGTAACTGATAAACAGTACATTTGGGATCACAGCAAAGATGCGTTTGGAAGATATCGAGAACTAAAACAATTCTTCATCTGCTCTGGCATGAACATCAGGGCAGGTAATCGTCAGAGGCCAGAAAACTGGCACATGAAGAGTTATGTCTTGTATTATGTAACAAAAAAGAACAGGGCAGAAAAGTTCCAGAGGCGTGCAGATACTCAGTCAAATAACAAGGGTATAGTTGCTCTTCAATCTTCAGTGCGCTGGTGATGTCCGCCTTCCTGAACATAAGATGGCTGCAACAGTTCTGAGCATCACACGTAGGGACAGCTACACTTACCAAAAAAGGGGTTCCTTGGTTGAATATCTCTTTATTATATAGGAAAGTACTTCCCAAAATTTGCCCAGCAAGTTTCCATTGGTCAGGATTTGGTCCCATTACGTGCATTAATAACAAAGAAGACAAAGAAAGTGCATATTTGGCACTTGTAGCCTCTACTAGCAAAGACAGCCAGCCTCTACTAGCAAGGAAGAATGACACACAATTCAGTTTGTGGGCTTACATGTATCTTTCCCTAGGACCCCCAAAAAATATTCAAGTGTGCCATCTTGCTATGAACCTCTAGAACTATCACCAGTAAAGTCAAAGGTTTTTTTTTTTTTAATTCCCAAAGAGGATGCTTGGATCTGATTGATTCTGAAGAGTTTAGAAGACAATAGACAAATAGGCTGATCTATTACCCTTGAACCATCTTTTGGACATTATTTGAATTAATATATCAAAAAAATGTCAATGAAACCTGAACCCACCCCCAAATTTTTATTCTCTAGGATTTTAAAAATAAGTCTTTGTGTCCAGACTGACATAACACCTAGAACAAGAAAAAAGCAAAAAGCAAATCTTAATTTCATGTGGCTTATCTGTTGCTGTACTAAATGGTAGCTCTACTTCTTGTTTATATCATTAAATCAGATGTCAGAGTCGAAGACTGCTGTTTCTCATCTTATTAGATAAACCTCACCTAGGTCCATCCAGAACAAAAATGTCAAGCTGGAGAGGTGATTGATAAAAAATTGTATTATCAGCTCAAAGATCAAGCTACCTGAGGTTGGTGGGGATAAAACCTAGAGCATCCTAACAGAGGAATCTAATGTCTGTATCTTCCCGTCTCTGAGAATGGTGAGCTAGCAGCAAAGGTGCTCAACTTATGACGTCCGTCCTCTCTGGGCAGACCCGACTAGGCAACCCTATGGTTACTGCTTCCAGCCACACCTGTTACCAGCTCTACTCCTGGCTGCCTTTCTGTTTATTTTAGCCACTGACCAAATTATGATATTGTCACCGTTTTCAGATACTGCATTGTATTAGGGGGAAAAAATTAACCCAAATCATAAAACATTCAAAGGTTTTCTTGCTTTCATATCTCACGAATCAGTTTAGATGTTTAGGTGTTCCCTAGTAATTTCCCTGGGACCATATCATTTCATAGGAAAAGAAGCAGGTATAAGGTGTTCCTTGGTAACTGTCTCAAAACTAGTTTGATATACACTATATCTCATAATAATTCCTTATTATTCCCAATATGTGGGTAATACTCCTTCCTAATTTTCAGCAGTGTTGCAGTATTTTTTTTCAAATTTGAGAATCCTATTAGTCATTTCAATAAAAGCTGGATGGGAAAATTGGACAAAGCTGTTCCTTTCTGCATCTCCTTTTCTCCAGTCTTTTTCCAGAGAATAACATCATAATAAACAGTTCCGCTCACCACATAGTATACAGAGGTGCTGACTGGAACACAAAATGCTTAGATAAAAGAGATGAGAAAGCTAAAAGTAAAATAAATTGTAAATACTTACGTTAATAAATAAATAAAATAAAAGAGATAGCTGTAAGAACTCTTAATAAGAATTGAGTGTATGAAATCTGATCTTTTTTTCAGAGCTTGTCAATGGAAACATATCTACTGAGAAATCTTATAAGAAAGACTTGAAACTTAAAGTGAAGCATAAGACATTCCAGATATAAAACAACCTACAAATTATAATAAAATCCTCAGGCTTTAGCACAGGGAAGCTTATGAAAATGGATACAGCTATTCTGAAAATAAATTTTGTAAACATTTAGTAAACCTTAAATTATACATATTCTGCAAGCCAGGACCTCTATGCCCTAGCAAAATTTAAACCAAGTAAATAGACATGTATGATGTTCATGACTGTGTGTGTTTGTGCATTATGTATTTTGTAATAGTAAAGAAAGGAAAATAAGTGTTCAGCAATAAATAAATGAATAAACAAACTGTGGTATATAGAAACACTGGGATATCCTACAGCTGTTAAAGTAAACTACATCTACATATATTAACATAAATTTCGAGATCGACCAAGGCCAACA
>NW_011888787.1:10729217-10737399 GCF_000151845.1 Pteropus vampyrus | reverse complement strand
TTTTTTTTTTTTTTAATTCCCAAAGAGGATGCTTGGATCTGATTGATTCTGAAGAGTTTAGAAGACAATAGACAAATAGGCTGATCTATTACCCTTGAACCATCTTTTGGACATTATTTGAATTAATATATCAAAAAAATGTCAATGAAACCTGAACCCACCCCCAAATTTTTATTCTCTAGGATTTTAAAAATAAGTCTTTGTGTCCAGACTGACATAACACCTAGAACAAGAAAAAAGCAAAAAGCAAATCTTAATTTCATGTGGCTTATCTGTTGCTGTACTAAATGGTAGCTCTACTTCTTGTTTATATCATTAAATCAGATGTCAGAGTCGAAGACTGCTGTTTCTCATCTTATTAGATAAACCTCACCTAGGTCCATCCAGAACAAAAATGTCAAGCTGGAGAGGTGATTGATAAAAAATTGTATTATCAGCTCAAAGATCAAGCTACCTGAGGTTGGTGGGGATAAAACCTAGAGCATCCTAACAGAGGAATCTAATGTCTGTATCTTCCCGTCTCTGAGAATGGTGAGCTAGCAGCAAAGGTGCTCAACTTATGACGTCCGTCCTCTCTGGGCAGACCCGACTAGGCAACCCTATGGTTACTGCTTCCAGCCACACCTGTTACCAGCTCTACTCCTGGCTGCCTTTCTGTTTATTTTAGCCACTGACCAAATTATGATATTGTCACCGTTTTCAGATACTGCATTGTATTAGGGGGAAAAAATTAACCCAAATCATAAAACATTCAAAGGTTTTCTTGCTTTCATATCTCACGAATCAGTTTAGATGTTTAGGTGTTCCCTAGTAATTTCCCTGGGACCATATCATTTCATAGGAAAAGAAGCAGGTATAAGGTGTTCCTTGGTAACTGTCTCAAAACTAGTTTGATATACACTATATCTCATAATAATTCCTTATTATTCCCAATATGTGGGTAATACTCCTTCCTAATTTTCAGCAGTGTTGCAGTATTTTTTTTCAAATTTGAGAATCCTATTAGTCATTTCAATAAAAGCTGGATGGGAAAATTGGACAAAGCTGTTCCTTTCTGCATCTCCTTTTCTCCAGTCTTTTTCCAGAGAATAACATCATAATAAACAGTTCCGCTCACCACATAGTATACAGAGGTGCTGACTGGAACACAAAATGCTTAGATAAAAGAGATGAGAAAGCTAAAAGTAAAATAAATTGTAAATACTTACGTTAATAAATAAATAAAATAAAAGAGATAGCTGTAAGAACTCTTAATAAGAATTGAGTGTATGAAATCTGATCTTTTTTTCAGAGCTTGTCAATGGAAACATATCTACTGAGAAATCTTATAAGAAAGACTTGAAACTTAAAGTGAAGCATAAGACATTCCAGATATAAAACAACCTACAAATTATAATAAAATCCTCAGGCTTTAGCACAGGGAAGCTTATGAAAATGGATACAGCTATTCTGAAAATAAATTTTGTAAACATTTAGTAAACCTTAAATTATACATATTCTGCAAGCCAGGACCTCTATGCCCTAGCAAAATTTAAACCAAGTAAATAGACATGTATGATGTTCATGACTGTGTGTGTTTGTGCATTATGTATTTTGTAATAGTAAAGAAAGGAAAATAAGTGTTCAGCAATAAATAAATGAATAAACAAACTGTGGTATATAGAAACACTGGGATATCCTACAGCTGTTAAAGTAAACTACATCTACATATATTAACATAAATTTCGAGATCGACCAAGGCCAACATGAAGAGAAAAAAATGAAACACAATTACAGTGACATTAATGTAATTTTATAGATATGACATCATGATGAACATTATTTTTTAATAAAGAGATGTATAAATGGTTTTAAAACATGCATTAGATATCTGTACGTTATAGGTAACAATGAGGGTAGGGAAAATGAAATAAAGAAAGATAGATGAACAAGAAAATAAATATATAAGGATTCTACTTGGGGAAAAACAATATTCTAATACTGAGTGTTACAATCCATTTAATTTTATCAACTGAGATCAAATGTAAAAATAAAAGATGAATATAGTCAGACTAAAATTGAAAATAATAAAGTAGGTTATTTTTTATCATTTTTTATTGAGGAATAAACTCAAAACTAATATTAGAACCTTATAGTATAAATTATGGAGTTTGTTTTACGTTACAGTTAAATTAATGACAAAGTAAAATTTTTATGGATACACATACACATACACACGCATATATATATGCACACTATATTGGTGCATTTTTTTCAAAATGCACAAAAAGGCACTTTGAGCAATAGCCTCCATGTCCCTATATACAATGAACGTTTTCATTCTTCAGTCTACATTTGCCGCTCTGAAACACCCCCTTAGTGACATGCTTTCTTATCTTAGTTTTCCAAGTGTGCTCATTGTCCTGATTTTCTTACTTCTTCCCTGGCTGTTGCCTCTATTCCTTTTTCCCAGACTACTCTTCTCTTCCAGGCCTCGTCTTCTTCTTTCGCTCCACAGCATTTACCTTTGGGACCTCCGCAAGGATATCTCAGGAAACCCTCAAACACACCATTTCCACCTCTGCACAGAGGAGCTTTACTTTGACAAACCTGGTCCTCCTCCAGCTTTCCCCACCGAGCAGCCCTGTCATCTAAGTTTCCTTCGTCACCTCTCTCCCGTGAATCTCACATATCCAGTCCACTGGGCACTGATAATCCATGTCATGATTTTTGTTTTTCCAAACGTGTCCAAACGTGTCTATTGTCACTCACAATCATTACCATGCCTGGAACAGTTCAGTAGCTTTCTGACAGGCTTTGCCGCTTCCACTCTGATCAATCTCAGTCAATTCTCTATACAGCAGCCAGAATGATCATCCCATACAACAAATCTTTTCATTCCATTCACCTACTCGAAAACCTTTAGTAGCTTCCTATTACTCGTAGCATAGCACAAAGAACACGTTTCCAGTAGGTCCTCCAAGTGCATCTGTTTTTGTGTGTGTTTTTTGTTTTGTGTTGGTTTGGTTTTTTGCTCTCCTCTTCTACTTCCTGATGTCCTAAACAAGCTACCTAGGGACTGACTAAGGCAACTTGTAGAGCTCATGTTCTATCCTTGGTCCAGCCAGTTGTAGCCACGCAGGCACATGGCTTCGTTCCTCCTAGAGTTCATAGCTTGATAAGAGAAGCTAGATTTTTTAGAATTACATGTTAACTTCAAATTTCAAAATGTTGGCACATAACTCAAATGTTTTTAAAACACTCTCTAAAACGAATAGATAATATCTGTGGCAGGATTATAGCCACAGGCCATGAGGAGGCAACCTCTGTCTTACAGAGGCTGGTTCCATCAGCATATATTCGTTGTGACATGTTACTCAAGGGTTTTTCAGACTCCAGATCCCTTAGATTTATACAGGCATGATTATAAATACTAATGTCACACTGGAAGAATTTATGAACTTGACGTTCTGCTGTTATTTTTCAGTAATTTCCATCATAATTAAGTTAAAAGATAATCAAAAATTAAGAATTAATGCACAGATAAGAAGACACAGATGGTGAATAAATGAAATAATTTATGTATGATTTCAACTTTAACAATTTAAAAACAGGTGCTTTCAGAGAAGAATAAAACACAACATAGACCATAGGTGGGAGGCAGAAAACCTGGAATGCAATAATAATAAAATTAACTTTGCCTAAAAGCTTCCCCAAATTAGATGTAAGTTATTAGCATGAGAGAAATAACTCAGAGGGAATAATGTAGAATAAGACTGAGGCAGGTATTCTTAACCTGTACAAATTTGATTAAATTCCTATTTAAGTTCTGTATAATTATTCGTAGCAATTGAAAATATTTCAGAAAGAATTTAAAAAGCAACACTAAAATGTGCAAAACTAAAGAGATCAGTAATTGTCAAAAATAAGTGAATGATATCTCTATTCTTTTTTTTCCTATTCTTAATCTCAAAGGAAATGTGATAAAACAGTCACAGCTTCATGTAAAATAGAAATATCCCCAACTAGAAATGTGGCATAGGTGCATAATCACTCACAACTGAGAGTGCAAGCAGCTAAGTTTCACTCGGACCCTTGCGCCTCTTCAGAATTATACTGCATTAATAAGTGAACTTTTAAATATAGAATCTAGTCCCAGATAAATTAGGTATGTTGCTTATAGTAGGAGCTCAATAAATCTTTCAGGGTAAATTTTGCAGGAGATAAATTAGTTCTTCTCCATCTTGGATTAAGTTTAACCCTTTCCTATTAAGAGGGTTTTCCTGGATCACATCACCTAATGTCTCCTTTTGAATCTTCCCGGAACAATTACTTGTTTAGATTCTAATTATTGCGTCTCTCGTAAATTTGACTTTTTCTCCCTTCGATCCATGTTTATCATTTTTTAAAATCTTAATCAATATATGATCTCACTCAACTTTTCACCCTTATCTTCCATTTTCCCATTAGAACCAAACTCCTAGAAAAAAAAAAAACTGCTTTTATACTATAGTGGAGAAAGATAATTGTATATTTTGTAACAATTTAGAAGTTTTTGTCGATATAAGAACAAATTAAGTGATGAAGTTTTATATTCAAAACTAAACATTCAAACCGTTATCTCTTCCCTACTTCCCGTTTTAAACTTTTTTTATTTAAGACGGATTCTTTGTTACAACATGTGTGAAGTGCTATGCTGAGTTATTTTATATGTATTATCTAATTTTGTGCCGTTGCAATTATTTGGAAATATTAAATGGTATTAGGTCAGAATTAAAACTTTCAGACAAAACTAGAGGCAGTGCAAGTTGCCAGCTATGAATACAGCATCCAAAGTTCCTCTTCTACTGAAACAAACAGATCAGGAAAATGGCAATTAAAGGAAAGAAGTGTCAGAATACTTCTTAAAATCCTTTATCTCTCTCACTACATTTAGAATAGAGACCAAATATTTGAGTGCTATAGCTATCAAAAGCCAATTTTGTTTGTGAGTGATATTTAGTTCTTGCGGGATTCTGAGATAACATCCCCCACACACGCGCGCACACACGCACACACACACACAGATGACAGAAGTATGGGAGGAGGCAGAGCCATTTTTCCCTTTTTTCACCCAATAACTATTGTTGAATAAAACCCAAATCTAGCATCACCTCCTCTGGCAAGCTTTACCTGATGCCCACAGCTATTCTGTCTCTCACAGCATTCTTTCCTACAATATTTTCAACTTTCCATTATAATTTTTGGTTTTATCAACCTGTCTTGGCAAAGAATGCTAGTTTGCTGAGGTTATTATCCACCTGCATACCCTTGAGTTTCGGTATGGTGCCTGACACATAGTTGCTGCTCAAATGCAGAAGAGGAGGAGGAAGGGAGGAGGAAGAGAATGAGAAGAGAGCAAGCGACCAAGTTCGGAAAAGAGCACAGTTACGCAGGAAGTGGTTGAGACTGTGTGCAGGAAGCAAGTAAGAAAAATGAGAAAAGATGTGGAACAAAAAGAAAAGCTAAGTTACCTTCGAGTTCAGAGAAGACAAGCAGTTTAATTTCTTGGAATTTCAAAAGGCTAATAAGGTACATATTTCTGAAGCTCTATGATATGGAATGAACTAGTAAATAATAATTAAGAATTATTTAGTCTATGGGCATCCTACCCTGAACAAGCTCGATCCCATCTGATCTGGGAAGCTAAGCAGAGTCGGGCCTGGTTAGTACTTGGATGGGAGACCACCTAGGAAGACCAGGTGCTGTAGGCGTAAAAAATAAGAATAAAAAAATAAAGAATTGTAAGCTGACAAGGTCCTTGCAATCTTTGGGTTCAACCAAGGTTTGCCTCGCCTAAAAAAAAAAAAGAAACTATTATTGTGCGCAGTGGTATATCTTATAATTTTATAGAGATAGCTATAATGACAGAGGCAGGCTCTTTTATACATTCAAATTATATATTAAAGTTTAAAGCAAAAAGCAGGAAATCAACTGCTTGTATCATGAATATATTTTATTTAATTTACTAATTAATTATGCTTCCTTTCTCAGCAATAATTAAGATGTGTGATTTCTTAATTTCTGTGTACACTGATAATGCTGTATCTGAGGATGTAGACAGTAATTTTCATTATTATCATTATTACAATCACATCTAATACTGCTTTACTTGAACACTCTCGCTATAAAAGTGAAGCTTTGCCTTTCATCTTTTGCTAATCTTTCTCACCTGCTTCATCTAATTAATATATCTGTACATGAAACTTTAACAAATATGTCACTGTAGATATTATTCAGTCTTATGATCTCAGACTGTTGTCAAGTCATCTGCCTTTCGTTTGTTTTTGTTCTTTTCAATGTTATAGTCATTATAAATGCAACTGCAAAATTAACTTTGCCCTCCCTAAGCTCATGTTACTTTAGTTACTTAAAGAACAATTTCCTGCTCATTAGATAATTGGGCCGAAACTGTTATTTTTTTGCATTTTTGAGTTTCTATTGAATGGCTCCCTTATATATAGTTAACGATCTGTGTCTGCACTTTTAGAAGAGAATTGCAACCTTTCAGTGAATCCATCTGGGCCTTGTTCCATTTTTAAATCTAGGGCATTTTTCTCTTTGACTCCCTCTTGATGTGTAGTGTTCTGCAGTTTGAAGTTCAAGCATGTAAGTTATTTAAGTACTTTAAGATCCAAGTTAAAGTATATATTTTCCACCATATATTGTATGTTTATGTTCATCTGCACACTGAGAAGAGCTCATCTTGCTTTTTCTGTAGTCATTGATTTTCTATCATAATGAGGTATAGGGAGGGTCTGGGCATACAAAAAGTGCACAAAATATAGAATGAATGAAATGATGCTGGTATCAAGATGACTTCTGAGGTTTTAATAAAATTATAGTAAATTCTGGAATGATTTTACTGTTGTTGTTGTTGTTTTGTTGTTGCTGAAGTAACAAATAACCACAAGCTTGCGGCTTAGTAAATACAACTTTATTATCATATAGCTCTATAGGTGAGAATTCTAACTCTGCTCTACGGTAGCCAAAATCAAAGTGTCTGCGGGCCGCAGGGCTGCATTCCTTTCTGAAGACTTCAGGGAATAATCTGTTTTCTCTTGTTTTTCTGGTTTCTGGAAACCATGTACATTCTTTAGCTCATGCCCCTTCCTTTTTCTTCAAACCTAGCACTAGTGGATGGAGTTCCAACTGTGGCTATGTTCTCCTTGGTTCTTTGTAATTGGGAAAGGTCTTCTGCTTTTAGGAAACCATGTGATTAGGTTGGCTTACCTGGATCATCCACACTAATCTTGCCATCTCATTGTCTTTAACCTTAGATTAAAGTCCCATTTACTGTGTAGGGTAACATATTCCCAGGTTCCACTTGGGGTCCGTTATTCTTTCTTCTGCACCCTTAAACACGTTGATCTATAAACATCTCTCATGTACTTACTTTATGCACTAGCCATGTGAGCTAGAATAATTCAAAAGCTCAAAAAGCATCACTTTAAAAGGATGAGTGTATATGTTAAATGTTAGAAAGGGAAAGAAAACATGCAAACATAGATAACAAATGATGAAAATCTGACTTCATCTCGATACTGACTCCAGTCCCACTTCTGCCGTGATAACCACTATATCCATACTTTATACATTTACATATAAATTCATACACATATAAGTAGGTTCATACTTTTATTTGATGATTACTTTCTTTATTCAATAAATGTATTATAGTTTTTGTATGTCATCGCATATAGGTTCACCTCATTCCACAGTTTAGCTATAACACAATTTATTAAATGATTGCCATATTAAAAGAATTCAAATTATTTCCATTTTAACTTCAAAACAATATTTCAATGAACATTTGGAATTAAGACTCTGAGTACACATGTGTATTAGTTGGGACTCAGGTTGCACATGTCAAAAATGCAATTCAAATAGCTCAGCAACAAAATCTATTTATTGCCTTAAGTTAAATCGAGAAACCAAAAAGTGTGTGTTATTCAAGAACTGTTAGATTTATGGATTAAACAATGTCATCAGGCATCTATCTATTCGTCTCACCACTTTTCTTCACTTGGTGTCTGTCATTCTGAGAGATTCCTTTAATATGCAGGAAGACCGTATCCACCTATCCAAGCCAACATCCAAAGAAAGAATAATTTTCCTAAATACTTTAGAAATGTCCAGTTAACAACACTGACTGGTCTAGTCT
>NW_011888787.1:10720191-10728352 GCF_000151845.1 Pteropus vampyrus | reverse complement strand
TTTTAGCATTATCCCAAGAAGAAATCTCAGATATGTATTTACCATTCTCCATCTGTCATTGAGATATCAACCTCATGTCCTTCCGATCTGACCTGTGTGTATGAGCTAAGCGCTCAGCCATGGCCACGGAGTGGAGTGGAGGGGAGGATAAATCTCTCCAGCAGAGCACTTCTGCAGTTACAAAGATGAGGGCTCAAGGGATATGTATCATCTACTACCGTTAATGTCCCTTTGGGACAAAACATGAGTCTATCAAACTCAGTGTTTGAATGCTTTAATCAGACAAATGGGAAACGGAGAAAGTTTTCCTTAGCTTTTTCATTTGCCAGAATAGTAGTATGGAGTGGGATGGGATGGGAGCTACTAGGCACCCAAAAACCATGTGACGCAGCATCAAATCAGCGTCTTCATGGGAGAGAACTTATGTAGTAAATGGAGTCACTCAAGGAATTAATATTTACATATACTCATTCTCCACTTAGAGTTTGTGAAGCACTGTTTTATCGATTCAGCATTTAGAGCAGAAGACTTTTTCTATCCTGTTTCGTTTTGTTTTGTTTTGTTTTGTTTTAGCAAAAGTATTATGGAGTCTTAGTAGAGGCCTTTCAATTCCAAGTAACAATAACCCATACAAACTAGCTTAATTTATGAGGTTGTGCTTGAACTAGTCAGAATTATTACATGATACAAAAAATGCAGTCAGATCTTAGGAGAAACTAGAATCAGAAACTGAAAAGCCATCAGAAATGGAAGCATATATTTCTTCTCTTTTTATATGAGTCTCTGAGTTTAGCTGATCTCTTTTTTTTAGCTTCTGGGTCACATTCTCCCACCTTTCCTCCCTCTGTTTTCCCCCTTCCCTCTCTTTTCCCCCCTCCCTCTCTTCCTTCTTTCTGCCTCTCCTGTATGGTTGTCTGTGCTTCCCCAAAAATAATATGTTAGTTTTCTATTGCCATGTGACAGTGGAAACTATGTAACAGAAACAGTGGCTTGAAACAACATGAATTCACTATTTCACTGCACCAGAGGTCAGGAGCCTGGACATGGGTTAGCTGGGTCTCTACCAGGGACTTGCCAAGCTGGAACCACAGTGCCAGCCAGGGCTCGGGGCACTCATCGTTGCTCGTTGCTTGCTGGCAGAATTCAGTTCTTGTAGCTGTAGAAATAAAGGCTGCTGGGCTTTTCAATGCTGGCAGGAGAATCTCTCTCATCCTTCTAATCTCATCTTTCAGGAAGGGCCAGGTCCCTGGCAGTGCTCACCTGCTTAAGCCAGGCCTACATGGGATTATCTCCCTTTCATTACCTCGGAGGCAACTGATCATATCTGCAAAATCCCCTCTCCTTTGTCATGTAACAGTCTGATCATTGGAGAGATCCATCATGTTCTCGATCCTATGCACACTCCACACACAAGAAGGAGGAGAAAAAAGAAGTTTGAGGGCCATCTCAACATTCTGCCTGTCACTAGACATATTACCAAAAGGGGCCCCAAATGTCAAGCTCTGGTTCCGATTAAACAGCTAGCAGTGAGTGACCATTTCAAAATTAATTCTGAATTCCTGGAAGTAAGACTGAATGATTGAGGTGGGGTCTGACGAAGGCTTTGCCTAATCGTCTATGGCTTGTGGGATTGAGTAATATTCTATAAATCTGGTTCTGAGAGTGCTCAAAACAGAGGGGATACACAGGAATCAGATAATAGGGTGATTGAGAAAGTGTGACTAGTGAGAAAAAAGGAAATGAAGGAACTGTGCTGATATTTTTAATAAATATTTTTAATAAATATTTTTTTCAAGGAAAGGGCATAATCAGTCGAGTAAAATTTCTCTTAGGTTTTACAATTAGAGCTAGAAATATAGTGATATTAATAGTAAATATAATAGTGACAGAATCACTATTTCTGTTACACAGAGGAACCCTTGACTGCCTGTAAATGTATACAACTTTCTGCACTCACACATTCTTTCTATTCTTAAAACTTTACTTGTTTTTCCCTAATGTAAATTAAAACCATTCCTGCTTTGAACTACTTACCGTCCATCTACTAAAATCTAAATGAGTGTTTAAACATTGGCATGCATTATACACACACGCACAATACCATAAACCTATTAAGATAGGATATAGGTTATGATGGGTATCTGTTTTAAAACAATCTTTCCAGATTATTTTTCCTCTGCATAGTAAAGTTTTAGTTTTATAAACTCTTCCCCACTATCCAAACATTTGTTGTGCCTTGTATTCAAAATATAGGAGAAGGGAAAACAACCAAACTGCAGTAACAATTTCCATTTCAAAAGCTGGTAGGAGAAAATGGATAGAACAGCAACAGATATTGACTATTGGTTGAGATATTTATATTCTACAGGGAGATATAATGACATAAGTGATGGTGCCAGTGACTCTCATGGGCCTCATTGTGTTGACACACTACTAATTTGGGGGGATGATTTTGTTGGTCAGCAAATCTGGTTGCTCTGGGTTCTGACAACTGATACAAATGTACCTTGACTAGTTTGTCTAATGTCAATGAAGAGGGGCAAAAACACCAAAGTGTCTTTAGCAGGTAGCTTCCGGCTAGTATTGATATCCTTTGTACTAATAAAACAGCTTAGTAATGGTTTGAATAGCCAAGATTCTTTGCTCTCTTGGTTTGAATTAAGCAAAGTACAAGTTCAATAATATTTTGACTTTTTCCAGTTTTATTAAGATATAATGAGCATATTGTATTAATCCAAGATATATAGCATAATGATTTCATATATTTATATAATGCAAAATGATGACCACAATAAGTTTAGCTAACATCAGTGACCTCACATTACAATTTTTTTGTACATGATAAGAACTTTTAAGATCAAGTCTCTTCACAACTTTCAATACTTAAGTTGATTTTTGTTTTAATGTGATAAAAACCACATAGTATCTGGAAACTTCTTTTAGTTATTCTTAATAACTTTAGTTGGAAAGATCTATATGGAAAACAATTATCTAGACCAGAGTTGACATTCTAAAGTAGCCTGTATAAGGCAGAGTGGTAGAATAGGCTAATAATGCACATGGCTAATTTCTTGTTAAGGTCCAGTAAAGAGGTTAAAAGTGTAGCAGTCGCTGCATAATACAGACAGAGCAGAAGACTTTTTCTATCCTGTTTCGTTTTGTTTTGTTTTGTTTTGTTTTAGCAAAAGTATTATGGAGTCTTAGTAGAGGCCTTTCAATTCCAAGTAACAATAACCCATACAAACTAGCTTAATTTATGAGGTTGTGCTTGAACTAGTCAGAATTATTACATGATACAAAAAATGCAGTCAGATCTTAGGAGAAACTAGAATCAGAAACTGAAAAGCCATCAGAAATGGAAGCATATATTTCTTCTCTTTTTATATGAGTCTCTGAGTTTAGCTGATCTCTTTTTTTTAGCTTCTGGGTCACATTCTCCCACCTTTCCTCCCTCTGTTTTCCCCCTTCCCTCTCTTTTCCCCCCTCCCTCTCTTCCTTCTTTCTGCCTCTCCTGTATGGTTGTCTGTGCTTCCCCAAAAATAATATGTTAGTTTTCTATTGCCATGTGACAGTGGAAACTATGTAACAGAAACAGTGGCTTGAAACAACATGAATTCACTATTTCACTGCACCAGAGGTCAGGAGCCTGGACATGGGTTAGCTGGGTCTCTACCAGGGACTTGCCAAGCTGGAACCACAGTGCCAGCCAGGGCTCGGGGCACTCATCGTTGCTCGTTGCTTGCTGGCAGAATTCAGTTCTTGTAGCTGTAGAAATAAAGGCTGCTGGGCTTTTCAATGCTGGCAGGAGAATCTCTCTCATCCTTCTAATCTCATCTTTCAGGAAGGGCCAGGTCCCTGGCAGTGCTCACCTGCTTAAGCCAGGCCTACATGGGATTATCTCCCTTTCATTACCTCGGAGGCAACTGATCATATCTGCAAAATCCCCTCTCCTTTGTCATGTAACAGTCTGATCATTGGAGAGATCCATCATGTTCTCGATCCTATGCACACTCCACACACAAGAAGGAGGAGAAAAAAGAAGTTTGAGGGCCATCTCAACATTCTGCCTGTCACTAGACATATTACCAAAAGGGGCCCCAAATGTCAAGCTCTGGTTCCGATTAAACAGCTAGCAGTGAGTGACCATTTCAAAATTAATTCTGAATTCCTGGAAGTAAGACTGAATGATTGAGGTGGGGTCTGACGAAGGCTTTGCCTAATCGTCTATGGCTTGTGGGATTGAGTAATATTCTATAAATCTGGTTCTGAGAGTGCTCAAAACAGAGGGGATACACAGGAATCAGATAATAGGGTGATTGAGAAAGTGTGACTAGTGAGAAAAAAGGAAATGAAGGAACTGTGCTGATATTTTTAATAAATATTTTTAATAAATATTTTTTTCAAGGAAAGGGCATAATCAGTCGAGTAAAATTTCTCTTAGGTTTTACAATTAGAGCTAGAAATATAGTGATATTAATAGTAAATATAATAGTGACAGAATCACTATTTCTGTTACACAGAGGAACCCTTGACTGCCTGTAAATGTATACAACTTTCTGCACTCACACATTCTTTCTATTCTTAAAACTTTACTTGTTTTTCCCTAATGTAAATTAAAACCATTCCTGCTTTGAACTACTTACCGTCCATCTACTAAAATCTAAATGAGTGTTTAAACATTGGCATGCATTATACACACACGCACAATACCATAAACCTATTAAGATAGGATATAGGTTATGATGGGTATCTGTTTTAAAACAATCTTTCCAGATTATTTTTCCTCTGCATAGTAAAGTTTTAGTTTTATAAACTCTTCCCCACTATCCAAACATTTGTTGTGCCTTGTATTCAAAATATAGGAGAAGGGAAAACAACCAAACTGCAGTAACAATTTCCATTTCAAAAGCTGGTAGGAGAAAATGGATAGAACAGCAACAGATATTGACTATTGGTTGAGATATTTATATTCTACAGGGAGATATAATGACATAAGTGATGGTGCCAGTGACTCTCATGGGCCTCATTGTGTTGACACACTACTAATTTGGGGGGATGATTTTGTTGGTCAGCAAATCTGGTTGCTCTGGGTTCTGACAACTGATACAAATGTACCTTGACTAGTTTGTCTAATGTCAATGAAGAGGGGCAAAAACACCAAAGTGTCTTTAGCAGGTAGCTTCCGGCTAGTATTGATATCCTTTGTACTAATAAAACAGCTTAGTAATGGTTTGAATAGCCAAGATTCTTTGCTCTCTTGGTTTGAATTAAGCAAAGTACAAGTTCAATAATATTTTGACTTTTTCCAGTTTTATTAAGATATAATGAGCATATTGTATTAATCCAAGATATATAGCATAATGATTTCATATATTTATATAATGCAAAATGATGACCACAATAAGTTTAGCTAACATCAGTGACCTCACATTACAATTTTTTTGTACATGATAAGAACTTTTAAGATCAAGTCTCTTCACAACTTTCAATACTTAAGTTGATTTTTGTTTTAATGTGATAAAAACCACATAGTATCTGGAAACTTCTTTTAGTTATTCTTAATAACTTTAGTTGGAAAGATCTATATGGAAAACAATTATCTAGACCAGAGTTGACATTCTAAAGTAGCCTGTATAAGGCAGAGTGGTAGAATAGGCTAATAATGCACATGGCTAATTTCTTGTTAAGGTCCAGTAAAGAGGTTAAAAGTGTAGCAGTCGCTGCATAATACAGACAGAAATCAAGTCCATCTCTGACACTGGGCAAATTTCTTAACACTCTAGATCTCAGTTTACTGAGATGTATAAGTGGAATGATAAAAGAATCTACCTTTTGAATTTTTGTAAAAATTAAATAAGAATGCATATAAATTACTTGGCTCCCAGGAGTCATGCATGTAAACTACCATTATTATTATTATAATTATTATCAATCTATTTTATTTGATCTCAGTAATTACAGAGCATTGATCTGCTTTTGTCTCTCTCTAGTACAGCCAAAGGAGCTTTGGATTTCAATTGTACTCTTCCCTACTATGTAGAAATCTAATCAAAACAATTTTGATTATATTTGGCCTCTGAATCTCCTAAAATGTTTTTTTTTTTTTTTATGAGGATGTATCATCTAGGTGCCAAAGGCAGTAGAAAATCATTTGGTTGATGCATATGTGGAGTCAGTTTCACACGCCAGGATAAAGTCATCTTCATTCTTTTTACTCCCCATCTAGGCCTGGTGCTGAGGAGTTACTTGCAATCTTAGGTTTTGGATCAAATATTCAGTTAGTAATGACTTTTTTGGAAGGAAAACTTAATCTAGCTTAAATGAAAAAGAGGAACTTATTATAACCTACAGAACCTAACCATGGGAAGCAGTTCTGTTAGAATACACTTGGTTCAAGATTCAAAAATTAAATAAGAAACAGGGAAAATGAAAGTTAGTACTTATATCTCTTAGACTGTCTATGCCTTTGGAATCATATGATTTTGAATTCTGTGTCTCTATCAGTTCATTTGATTTTCTCCTTCTTCCATCTAATAATATTTACTATTTCATATTCTTGGCCTACTTAGGATAAAGGCTAAGCTGTTATTTTTTTTTTAAAAAAAAAAAAAAAGCCC
This sequence comes from Pteropus vampyrus, assembly GCF_000151845.1. Lineage (NCBI taxonomy): Eukaryota > Metazoa > Chordata > Mammalia > Chiroptera > Pteropodidae > Pteropus > Pteropus vampyrus. The sequence goes on along the minus strand of NW_011888787.1, from coordinate 10,721,735 downwards.
AAAGGAAAGGAGCTTAGGAAAAAGAGAATTTTTTTCCTCAGATATAAAAATCCCAAAGTGAGCAGACCAAGTTGGCAATCATTCAAAGACCCAGATTCTTTCTAAATTCTGATATCTATATACCCTCTGATTTTGTCTTCTGTAGTTAGGCTGGACTATAGATATTTTTATGTTTCAACACTTTGGGATGCATAGAAGCATAGGGTCACATAATGTCTTAAGACCAAGGCCAGACATTTCAATGGTGAGAATTTAGTCTATAGCCACATCTGAATTTAGTCTATAGCCACATCTGGTACAAAGAGGTTGGAAAATATTGTCTTTGGTTGGGCAGCCATGTAAAGACTAGTATTTTCTACCTTATTATGAGTCAGTCTTAGCTCTTAAATTTATTTGTCCTAATTTCAAGGCACCAGGGAAACTTACCAATTGGATATCATTTCTAAATTTTCATGAGAGAGACCTAAATGAACCACTCTTGATTCAAAAAGTTTGAACAGAGATAAGTGATATAAAAAAAAAAAATGGTTTTTCATATCCATATCTAAGTCAGAGTGTGGTTCAGTACAAGAAGTTAGAGGTTGAACAGATGATCCAATGGTTATTTACCTATATATTAGAATTCTAATATATTTACCTATATATTAGAATTACCTATATATTAGAATTTTAATTTTTTTTTTGAAACTAACATAATGCTGACATCAAAACAAGATAATACACTCACAGTGAACTACAGTGAACAAAATTAGCTGATGAAAATATTTTTATCTAAAATACTACCAAACTGAATTTTGAAAGATTCAGCTGTAACACACCATGTTCAAGTACAGTTCATTTTATAAACTTAAAGATATTTTATGGAAGGACTCAGTTATCTAATTATTTTATTGATATGTCAAAGTAGAAGAACTATTGCTATTTTAGTTGATAAATAAGGCATTTGAATGAATTCAACATACATTTTTTATTTAATAACGTAGCTCTAGAAATAGATAGACTTATCATTAAAAAATACCATATCTCAAAACTTTTTAGTCTTTAATTAGATCTGGTGATAGGCTGTAAGTTTTTCTCTAATTCAGGAAAACCCATAGAATTCTAATGCGACACAATGCATGAGATGGCCATGGGCTCACAGTTCTTGATTCAGTCCTCCAGGACGTGAATGCCAATGCTAGAGTCTCTGGCCTCCTCTTATATCATGTGTGTGAGTGTGTGTTGGACAGAGAGATGGACAGATAGACGAAGAGAGAGGATACAGAGGAGAATTTTCTGTGTATATATGGAAACTTTTTCTGAAATTTTATTAATGAGAAAAATGGAAATTATCTTTACAAAGCTACTAAGTATCTTTGATATTGATGATACCAATGACATCTATTACTGTTCAAAAATAAATATAAGAAAAGCTAAATATTTTGCAAAGTTTTAGGTACTTCAGAGATTTTGTTAAATAAAAAAATATGAAAGAAACTAGATTATTCTCAATCGAGAGTTCTCTCCCTTTTTTGATCTTTCACAGTATCAACTAATTTTGTAAT
>NW_011888787.1:10711642-10720141 GCF_000151845.1 Pteropus vampyrus | reverse complement strand
TCAGTCTTAGCTCTTAAATTTATTTGTCCTAATTTCAAGGCACCAGGGAAACTTACCAATTGGATATCATTTCTAAATTTTCATGAGAGAGACCTAAATGAACCACTCTTGATTCAAAAAGTTTGAACAGAGATAAGTGATATAAAAAAAAAAAATGGTTTTTCATATCCATATCTAAGTCAGAGTGTGGTTCAGTACAAGAAGTTAGAGGTTGAACAGATGATCCAATGGTTATTTACCTATATATTAGAATTCTAATATATTTACCTATATATTAGAATTACCTATATATTAGAATTTTAATTTTTTTTTTGAAACTAACATAATGCTGACATCAAAACAAGATAATACACTCACAGTGAACTACAGTGAACAAAATTAGCTGATGAAAATATTTTTATCTAAAATACTACCAAACTGAATTTTGAAAGATTCAGCTGTAACACACCATGTTCAAGTACAGTTCATTTTATAAACTTAAAGATATTTTATGGAAGGACTCAGTTATCTAATTATTTTATTGATATGTCAAAGTAGAAGAACTATTGCTATTTTAGTTGATAAATAAGGCATTTGAATGAATTCAACATACATTTTTTATTTAATAACGTAGCTCTAGAAATAGATAGACTTATCATTAAAAAATACCATATCTCAAAACTTTTTAGTCTTTAATTAGATCTGGTGATAGGCTGTAAGTTTTTCTCTAATTCAGGAAAACCCATAGAATTCTAATGCGACACAATGCATGAGATGGCCATGGGCTCACAGTTCTCGATTCAGTCCTCCAGGACGTGAATGCCAATGCTAGAGTCTCTGGCCTCCTCTTATATCATGTGTGTGAGTGTGTGTTGGACAGAGAGATGGACAGATAGACGAAGAGAGAGGATACAGAGGAGAATTTTCTGTGTATATATGGAAACTTTTTCTGAAATTTTATTAATGAGAAAAATGGAAATTATCTTTACAAAGCTACTAAGTATCTTTGATATTGATGATACCAATGACATCTATTACTGTTCAAAAATAAATATAAGAAAAGCTAAATATTTTGCAAAGTTTTAGGTACTTCAGAGATTTTGTTAAATAAAAAAATATGAAAGAAACTAGATTATTCTCAATCGAGAGTTCTCTCCCTTTTTTGATCTTTCACAGTATCAACTAATTTTGTAATCGAATGGCAAATTCCAGCACTTAGAAATACTGTCTAGATGTATGACTGTTTGCAGTGAGATCCTCCAAACATGAAGCATAGCGCTCAACTATTCACACACATTATTTGTTCTTATGTGAAAAGGAGTTATTGATTTGTATGTCTATTAATCAGTTTTATAGTCATGCAATCAAGGTTCAGTGAGAGTTTCTAATTCAGACTTGCAGATACATTAGACATGAAATATGTTTACATCTAAATAAGCAGCACTAGTCCCAAAACTTCCACTGCTACTTCTTTCAAAAGATAAATTTTTTCCTTTTATTATACAAAATGTATCTGAACCCCATAATACCACATTAGGACAATAAACATACTTTGACTATACCTGATTAACTCCAAAAAAAAAAAAATTTTTTTTCTATCCTATATGTATTTGTCACTCTTTGCTTTACCAGGCATTAATTTAATACCTGTTTCCTAATTGTTTAGTTGTATGTTTCTAAAATGCTTAGCTAAGGGAAACCCTGCGAAGGAATGCCATGAGCAGTTGCTTCAAAGCCCTTGTAAATAACTGCTTATGTAAGCCTAGAGACAGACCATCTTTTACATAGTTCTGATGCAACAGTGTATATGGGATGTTTAGTCATTGTTATGTAACCACTGAGCAATGTGGCTAGGTAATGCTGATGGCATAATAAATTGTATTTAGGAATCTGACATTAAATCCAGTATTTTGGCTTGAAAAAGACAAGTTTTGCAAACAAATAATGTACTTTCACTAAAGTTTTTCAAGATGACATATGGGGTATAAGAGGGTGTTTGCTAAGCCCCCAGTCTCTGCTTCCCACGGCCTGGTGAGATCTTACCCTGGGCAACAAAATTTCATCATCACCAACTAACTCATCTCTGTTTAGGAAACTGGGGAGACAGAAGGCTTCCTAAACACTGAACACCCTCCATCCCCAGTTTCATTTACTCTAGTAATTATTTTAAAAGATGCATAACGATTTTAGTAAATGAGTTTCTTTGAAATGTATATGTCATTTTTGCCAAACCTCAAACCTACTCCTTCATAGCACACTTCAATGAAAGGCTATTGACCAAGTGAATAGATAAGTAATCACCACAACCTTGAAAAGGTCTTTGTGATTTTACTGCTAGATCCAATAGCTTTATAACTATTTGTCTCTCTGTCCAGTATCTCCTACCAGAACTCATTAAGCACACTATTTTCAGGTTATTCTTTCCTAATTGGGACATTTCCTGTGACACAATTGTGTTTACAAACCTTAGAGACTGTGGAACAACAAAAAAATACATATTAATGTTCATTTTTTTTAAATTTTATTATTAGTTTCAAGTATACAGTACATTGGTCAGATGTTTATATAGTTTATAAAAAGATCTCCTTAATTGCTCTTTCTCTCCTCTGATTCTCCACCTGGCCAATACATTCCCTATGCCGTGCTCCCCATCCCTGTGACCATCTTCAACTACTAATTTGTACTTTTTTAACCCTTCACTCCTTTCTCCCAGCCCCCCAACCCCCTCCCCTCTGGCAGTCACCAGATTGTCCTCTATATTTGTGAGTCTGTTTTTGATTAGTTTGTTCTTTTTGTTCCTTAGATTCTGCATATAAGTGAAATCATATGGTATTTATCTTTCTCTGTCCAAATTTTATATTCGTTAATGTATAAAATATGTTATCAGAGATTTCATAGATTAAGAATAAAAAAAATTACTCAATAAAAATTATGTTAAGGCAAACTTGTTAGTTATGTCCCTGTTGGAAACATTACCCACTCTTCAGTGATCCATTCTGATTATATTTAAGGTAAATGACAAAGCAGTCTAAAGGCAGAACTATTCAGGGTTCACGAAATATAAATTTCTGATATTTTTTCCAATTACTGATTACAAAGGAGTCATTTTAAGTGAACTCTGGTGGAGATACAAATTTATTGAGTTTGGGAAAACTATAGGAGGAAGAGATCTTTGGGATTGGTAAGTAAATATTCTGTGTTCAGTTTGTTAATCTTGAGCTATCGAATTGGCAACTGAATGTATGAAGCTGGAGTTCAGTGAAGAGGAAATCTAAGTATTTATATTTTGATCACATCAACAAATAATTGGAATTTATGTCCATAGGACTAAAGTAGATTCCCTACGAAGAAAGTTCAATAGAGAAGAAAAACAGGACTGAAAAAAGCATCGAGGGCTGCTACTTTTAGAGATTAGGAAAAGGATATATGGACGACAATAACAACAAAGAACTGAGAAGGAAAAGAAGATAATTAGGAGACAGTGTCATCACAGAATACAAATGGAGGGAGTGTATCAAGAAGCAGAGGCTGACCCAAGTGTCAAATGCTTCATAGAGAGATTGTTATAGGAAGATCACGTAACTGGATTTGAGAAAATGGAAGATGTTGATGACTTTAACCTGAGATGATTCAATAAATTGTTGGGATAAAAAGTGAGTTAAAGTGAAAATGAGATATGAGGAAACAGACTCAATGAGCCCAGCGAAATCTTTCAAAAACATTTGTAATAAATGAATCAAAATAGGAATATGGAAGGGAAAACTGAAAAGGAAATGAGAGTAATATATGTTTGTTATTTTGAGTTCTGAATAGTTGTTTGTTTTAAAATGGCACTATTGCATCATCTATGTATTTTGACAAGAATAATACAGTACAGAAGGAATATTATTGATGCAAAGAAAGGGAATGTTTCAGGACAAATTCCTCTAGTGACAAGAGTTTATGAGATCAAGTGCATATTGGAGAGAGCGAGTCATCTAAGATAGGAACAGAAATATTAGAAACATTCATTGAAGGAAGGAGGTGAATGTTCATATGCAGGCAGGCTTCTAAGAAGAGGAGACACATTCTTTTTACTCTATTTTTTAAAATGCAGAAGCAAGATCATCAGCTGAGAGTGAGGAGAAGGTGAATTGTAAAATTGTATATAAAAAAAGATATTGAATTACTATTTAGGATGGTAGATATTTTGGAGATATATAGTAGAATTGTTGGAAAGTATGGGTTTCTATTTGAAATGTGTGGTCCTAAATATAAAGTGTGATCAGCCAACATGTTGTCTACCCAACACATTCAACTGCTCTTAAAAAGACATGCAATAAGTGAATACTCGGGATTTGTTAAAGTTGTCATTTTCCTAGGCAAATATTATGGAGGGATATAAGATTTAATGGTATTTATAAGATACTTGTTATAATTATGGATCATGGAATCTAAGCTGAGTAAGGAAAAAACAACCTGGGTTGTTAGGGACTTGGGAAAGCCTGAATAAGTAAAGGTTAGAGGTTAGAGAACAGAGATTCTCAGCAGATCGAAATAATGCTGGAATGGAATATTGAGCTGAGAGGATAATAGAAGGTGGTAAAATAATCAAAGATTTTGAATGAGGTGCTGTTGTTGGGGATAACAAAATCAGGAGTTATGGCTGAAGAATGAGGGATGAAAATGTTATTGAAACAAAGGAGTTCAAAGGTCCAAGAGCCTCAGTAGTTGGTTGGCTCATCCGCATGAGTTTTGACCTTAGGCTGTATTCTCAACAGTGCAGGAATGAATATACAGGCTGATAGATGATTTGAACTGTTGGCTTCTAGTAAGTTACATAAGAAAAAGAGGGATAAGGACACAATAAATTTAGAACAAATTGAAACTCTACAGAATCAGTGTTATACAGTTAGTGTAATGCTGATAGACCAAAGGAGAAAAATATCAACAGATATTGGAATGGCATTTGATACAACTACCAATACATAGATAAACATATTATACATGTACATATAGTCTTCATATATACTGTCACTATTATTATGTTGTCTTGAATATACTAACTGAAGCAATTAAAAAAAAGAAATAGAAATGAGGTATAAATATCGAAAAGTAGAAAACAAACTGTATGCATTCATATTTTATCATTTATTAGTAAAACTTGAAGGAAAAATTAGGTGATTTCCATGGTTTCTTCTAGGATTAACATTCTCCAATGCCTCAATATTTCCTTTCTAAGAAAAGAATCTCCAATAGGGACAGTTTAAGTGTCCCTGAAAAACTGGATGTTTTTTGCTTCCCACTCTTTGCATCACCAATGTAATACTCACTGACTGGAAGAATCAAATAGAAACACTGATGATCATATGCACCTGCATTAACCTTCCTCACAAATAATTTGTTTTGCTTTTTTACATTTGATACTATATTCCCTGCATACACCAATATTGTCTTCTAAATGGTAGGACGAGCACCCTCGCTTGCTAGGAATAGTTTAAACCAATTATAGTAAAAGCTTTCATGATGTGAAAGAGTGGTGGATGAGGAATGAGGATAATTGGGAAATTAAGTGATTGAACTGGTTTAGATGATATTTGAGTTTCACTCCAGCTGCAAAATTTATGTTCTCACTTTTTTGTTCTTATTATTGTCCTAATTCTTCACTCTTTTTTTCTCCATTATCTAGTCTTTATCTAACATTGTGAAAGAAAAATTTAAGTCAGAATAATAGAACCACTGATATCCCTGACAAAATTCTAATTAACGTAGCCACCCTACACTAAGAAGTTTCCAGATATTCTGGAATTTGTAGAAAACCTGAAAGGATTAATATAACAAAATTTCATTGTTTGATCTATTCCTCTAGGACGGATGGATATTATTTGACAAGCCTGAGCAGACATGAATGGATGCCCTCATAAACGAAATGCTGGAGGCTAGCTACACCGTCTTCAGCTTTATTTCCTAAAGTCTCCTTTTATTCTTCTAGACCAAGCACACCAATGATATATCACCTTTCTGGAATGGCAAAGAGGGCAGTGATTACAACCACGAAACATGTTAATCTGCAGAATTGATATGTTTGTGTCTATATTCCCGTTTTCTCTCTCTCTTTTTTTCTCCCTTTATCCTTTATATTTCAAGTTTGCCCATCAGTGAATTATTTTGCCCATCACTGAAGAGCCTGGATTTCTGCCCTTCTCCATTCCACTCAGAAGCAAAAATTATGTGTTTAGCGAATCAGGAAAGCCAAACACATCCATATATATTTTTTAATTTATAATAGGAAAAGGATTAATCATGTGTACCACACTGCAAAATATTTTTACTTTTTGCAGTAAAACAGTTAGACTATGTTAGTAAATTCCGTTATAATAAATATATGCAATAATTATTTTATATAGTGTATGTATTTAACACTGTAAGTGATACATAAATAAGAGCATTTATCCTTAACTCCATGGTGTTTGTTGCCTGCTATAACAAGACATTTACTCAAAGGAAAATTAAAGAAAACATGATACATGCATTCTCTAAGAAGAAATAAACACAGCACTATAGATATAGCTCAACTATGAACCCAGAGAATAAAAATAGGGGGAAGAAGACATGGAAAAAAGAATACGGATAAAATTTTGAGGAGTTAAATTGAGAGTATATCAAGTGGTAATAAATCCCAAAAGTGGGAAGTAAATAAATATATCTAGAATGCAACTAACAACCCAGCTTCACTGAGTGTGATGGGCGTGGTCATTAGGGTTGAGAAAATACTCGGTGTGAAAGGCCAGGAGTGTAGGCAGGAGGCTGGTACAGAACTTAGTCGTTGTCATTAGAAGCCAGATGGGCTACATGATGGGCCTGGTGCAAAATAAAAATGCACAGCCCCCTGTTAAAATATTAAGAATTTCAAGACAGCTATAGCAGAGCGTTTAACCAAGTGTGGGGCCTTCTAAGCATGGGCCCGCATGGGACTGCACAGGTCACATGCCCATGAGCCACCCTTGTTGGTTAGTCACTGTTTTTAAGTGTTGGAGTAAGTGATAGGAGGTTTTATTAAGGAAAATAGATCTAGTGGGAATATCTACAATAAACCAGAGGATAAGAGTATGGGAAGGGAAAACAATTGAAAGACACTAGAATTATATAGAAAAGTTTATAAGCAGCCTAATTGTTGGGAATAAAAACATAAATTTTATGATATATATTATGAAGTAAAAAAACATCCATAGTCATTGACAAATGACAACTAGGTAAAAAGACAAAGAAGAGAACTGAATCAAAAATGAGTCCACATTTTCACCTAGGAATACTAGCAGAGAAAGCAAACAACAAAGAGAAAAATTGGAAAGAGGCTGATTTTAAGGGAACGTTGAGAACATAATGGTCTTAGTTGAGGTTTGCCGCATGCAACTGGGTGGAAAAATATTGGAGGCAGCGGAAGACATGGGATCAGATATCAGAAAAAAATATAATTAAGGAAAGATATAAAGATTTGAAAGTTGTATAATCCAATAGGAGAGAAAGGTTAGCCTCTTTTAGGATGACTTGTTCAAATGATTAATCATTACAGTCAATGGAATAAATTATTCTCAGATGATAACCTGAGTTTTCTCAACCAAGACTTACCTAGGTTGTCATCTAGATGAAGGATGGAATTGAAAGTGTGAGGATAACTGGGATAACTAATGAAGAGATATTTGAGTAAGAAAATAATTTAAACTCTAACCTTAAAGGTACCAAAGAGTCAGAGAGAGAAAAAAGACACACTGAATATTTTAAAAGAATAAACAGAACAGTAAAGAATCACTAAAGTTACAAGTAGAAAGACTTTTTCAAGATGTAGACAAAACATGTCGAGAGCCATAGAGAGTTCAAGAGAACATGGTCTCCTTAGAAGCTGATGAATTGGGTGAGCAAGTTGTTGGTACTGATGTGTGAGCTAGTAGTTCAGAGACGATGTGCAAACAGCAAACAGATTGAGGACAATCACAGAATGTGTGACATGGCAACAAGTTCAGCTTCTATTGTGCTAGTGTAGAGGTACTGGTATCAGGGATTGAACAAAATGGGCAACAAGGAATGAAAAGAAAGTGACAGATTCTACGAACAGTGTTAAAAATGTAATCCGACTTTAAAGGGGAAGCAAGGAAATGTAGCCTGAGGTAAAAAGGAAGAAAATAGATGAGTGGAAGAATAGAAGGTTGAAGATATTGAGGACACCAAGGACCATTTGTCCCAAGAGAAAGATGGAGAAAAGGAAACGAGAGAGGAGCAAGAACAAATTGAAGGTATTGTGTTAAAACTGAGAAGTTCCAGATTTCATGCCTAGACAGGAGGCAGAGTTAAGTTTTTGATTCTCTCTAAGTTTAAAGAGGCCAAAAATAGCTTCATTTCTTCTTCTTCTTTAAAAATGCTAGTCTGGGGTTAAAACATTGTTGGCATACTACTATTCCATTATTTTCAGATAACTTATTTTTTAGTTCAGTTCCTAAAACTTCAACTTTCTGGTTCCTTACTTTAAGTTCTCTACACAAGACT
>NW_011888787.1:10706842-10711592 GCF_000151845.1 Pteropus vampyrus | reverse complement strand
ATGAAAAGAAAGTGACAGATTCTACGAACAGTGTTAAAAATGTAATCCGACTTTAAAGGGGAAGCAAGGAAATGTAGCCTGAGGTAAAAAGGAAGAAAATAGATGAGTGGAAGAATAGAAGGTTGAAGATATTGAGGACACCAAGGACCATTTGTCCCAAGACAAAGATGGAGAAAAGGAAACGAGAGAGGAGCAAGAACAAATTGAAGGTATTGTGTTAAAACTGAGAAGTTCCAGATTTCATGCCTAGACAGGAGGCAGAGTTAAGTTTTTGATTCTCTCTAAGTTTAAAGAGGCCAAAAATAGCTTCATTTCTTCTTCTTCTTTAAAAATGCTAGTCTGGGGTTAAAACATTGTTGGCATACTACTATTCCATTATTTTCAGATAACTTATTTTTTAGTTCAGTTCCTAAAACTTCAACTTTCTGGTTCCTTACTTTAAGTTCTCTACACAAGACTGTTTTGCTCCGAAGCTATTTAAACAAATTATATTTAGCAAGTATTTTCTGCAATCTGAGAGCTAATGATGCAGCTCTTCACTTTGATTGTCTCATTTAAATTTCAATCCCATAAAAAGTAGGAAGCCTTGGCTTACTGAGATGGTAGAAGAACAAAAACAAATCTCTATCTTTTGACTGTTATGCTTGAACTATAATAAATCAGAGTCCTGACTTTACAGTATTCTGACAAGTACAGACAGGGAGACAGAATTATCTTAGCCATTTCTCTAAGCTTATAAAAAATATACACACCCTTAATTCTGACCAGAGAGACAGATATTTTGTATTCTTCCACATGCACTATTGGGGAAATGATTTTTAGTAATAGTACTTCAGTATGACTAAGGTCACATAAGGCTGCTGAAAATACAAGGTGTCCTTGCTAATACTTTAAAAGCAGTTAAGAAATATCTCTCAATTGGGGGGATCTTTTTATGAACTATATAGATATCTAACCAATGTACTGAATACTTGAAACTAATTAAAATAAATAAATTTAAAAAATATATATCTCTACTTTGTTTTTCTAGATGTCAGAGATGACACATGAGAAAAATGTGAAAAAGAAAAGGTTTTCTCTTGGTTTCGTCTCTATTTCTTGTCTTCCTTCCCTGCTCTACCCATTATCCCAACAGTACTCTCATTAAATGTGATAATACTTATTAAAGAGTATGATAAGTAATCATTTACTTCTCTGGGTATACCTGTAAGCATTGAACTTTCTGGTAGGAAGATTTCTGTCCTAATGATGTTGGCATCAGTAATTTCTAACACAGTATCTGAATTGTAATAGACTCTCAGTGTATATTTATATTAATGTCGAATATGTACATGTGATCCCAATTTTGTGAAATAATGGGGTCCATATTTTAATTTCTCCCAGACCTAGAACAAGATTCTCCATCACGGGGAGCTACGTAACAGTTTGTAAGTTGTTCTACGCACTGATGATGACCCTTGAAGTTTCACAAATAGGAGCAAACTTAAGGCAAAAGTCTGAGATATCCTGAAGCTCCTTCAAATCAGCAAGGTAGGATAATGGGAGTTCATGAGGAAGAAGTAGAGATAGCGATCTCCTTCCGTCAAGGGTTCACTGAGTAATAGTCTTCTTGTCTCCTCACTCAAGGATCCTCCTGTGCAGTGTTTTTTCACCAGGCAATATGAAGGCTAAACACTCAGCCTAACAGTCTAAATGCATCTATCAAAATTGTTTAAATGAACCAGGTCATGAATCACTTTGAACATATTGTGACATGAAGAGAAATAAACCATAGAATTTATCATTTTAGTCAAATTAAAAGAAGCTGCAAAAAAAATTAAAAATGAAAGAAATTGCAGTTACTGTTTTTAAAAGTACACAGATTTGTTTGTTTCAAATATACATGTAGCTTCCATTGAGCCTAAGTTTCAGTAACTACAGAATATGAAAATTTTCCTTCAAAAGAAGTAAAAGTTTGTCAGAATAAGCTACCATAGGATATTCTGCTTGGATTCTATTTTTTTGACATAGTATACTTGAACAACCTCTATCACTAAAAGGGTTTTTGCCAGTGACTAGTACTCCCAGATATTTTTTTTTCTCCTAGTCCTACTCATTGTTCATAGTTAATTGATATATCAATTGGCCATACGTCCTTGTAGTAAAACTTTTCTTATGAGTTTATATATTTGAAAGTTGTCTGTTTTTTTGGTAGGTAATCATGTCAGCCATTACGCAAAATCTGTAAATAAGGAACACAAATTTATCTGCATGTAAGTAGCTACATATATGTATTTCAGAAAGTTTTAAAAAATAAAATGGATTACATATATAAAATCATTATTAAAACATGATCAAATTTCTAACTCTTTTCTGGCAAGAAAACAAAAATAATAAATGCTAGTTTTATTGCACAGATATCCAAAAATATTTAGTGTTATCACAAGTAATTCTGGATCAAATGTCTTCATAGATAATCTCTATAATGTTATTTCAGCCTAGTAAAATTATACCCAGCATGCCCATATAATAGTACAGTATCCGAATACAAGAATTTTCAGGAGCTTGAAGCACTAAGGAAAACCAGCAGATCTCTTTGAAATGTTCGTTTTGTTTTATTTTAAAACCTCTTATTTTGCAATATAAAGTCACAAAAAAATAGTATATAAAGTATATATATCTTTCATCCAGTTCCTCCAATGGTGACATCCTATATAATTGTAGTCTAACATCAAAACCAGGAAATTGATGTTGATATAACACTGTTAAGTAGATTACAGACCTTAATCAGTCATCACCATTTTTTACATCTTTCATCTGTATGTGTATAGTTCTAATCGATTTTATATTATGCAGTTTCATATGACAAACACCACAATCAAGATGCAGAGAAGTTCCATCGCAACTATATTAGTTCTCCAGAGAAACCGAACAAATAGCATGTATGTATATATAGAAGGAGATTTATTATCGAAAAAATAACTGGCTCACGTGATAACAAAGGCAAGTCCCAGGATCCACAGGATAAATCGGCAAGCTGGAGACCAGGAGAGTTGATGATTTACTTTTAGTCTACGTCTAAAGGCCTGAGAACCAGGAGGTCCAATGGAGTGGTTTCATCATAGAAGGCCAGCAGGCTTATTGTCCATCTTAAAGGGGAGACAAGGAAAAGACGACTTGAGACACAAATAGGAGCAAACTTAAGGCAAGAGTCTGAGATACCCTGAAGGGAACAACTGATTCTTTACTTCAAGTCTGGAGGCAGGAAAAAAAGCCGACGTCCCCTTTCAAAGGCAGTCAGGCAGGGAAGAATTTTCTCTTAATCGAGGTAAGATTTTTTTTCTCTCCAAGCCTTCAACTGACTGGATGAGACACAGCCACATTAGGTAGGGCACTCTGCTTTACTCAGTCTGCCAATTCAAATGTTAATCTCCTCCAAAACACCTTCACAGAATCATCCAAAGCAAATGCTTGACTGGGCACCCCATGGCCCAGTCAAGTTGACACGAAAAATTAACTGTTATAATCTCACACCCCCACCAGCTACATTTCTATATTTGTACCCATCCTCCCAAACATGTTTCTTGGCAAACACTAAGCTGTTCTCCATTTTTATTGTTTTGTCATTTTTGAGAACATTGCAAAATTGAACCATACAGTATGTAACTTTGAGAATTTTTTGTCATTAAGCATAGTGCCCTTGAGATCTGTCCAGGATTTTACATACATCAATAAATAGCTCAGTACTTTTATCACTGAGTAATATTCCATTGTATGGTAGTCTGTTGGACCAAAGTTGGCTTAAGAATTCACCTAGCGAAGGATGTATGGGTTGTTTCCAGTTTTAGGTTATAAATAAAGCTGCCATAAACATTTATGTATAGGTTTTTGTGTGAACACTGGTTTTATTTCTCTGGATAAATGTCAAAGAGTATGATTGCTGACTTGTATGGAAAATATATATTTCATTTTAAAAGAAACTGCCAAACTGTTTTCCAGAATGGCTGTACCATTTTACATTCCTACCAACCACGTATGTGACATCCAGTTTCTCCCTATTCTCACTAATACTTTTTTATTTTTTTTGCCATTCTAATAGATGTCTAGTGATAAATAAATGTAGTTACCAGTTGTTGCCCTAATAGCTAATTATGTGGAGCATCTTCATGTACTTGTCATCAATATCCCTTCTATGGTGAAATATCTATTCATGTCTTTTGCCCATTTTATAATTAGATTTACTTTTTTTAGTATTGTCTTGGGAGTTCTTTTTGTAAACTATATGTGAGACCTTTGTTGAATATGGTTTGCAAGTATTTTATCCTAACATAGATATTTTTGTCTTTCTTGTCTTTTTATCCCTTTCATAGGGTCTTTCACGGCACAAAATTATTGTATTTTGATGAGTTAAATTTATTCTTTTTTAAAAAACGAACAAATTTGTGGTGTTGTCAGAGGTTCACAAATAGCCAAAATAAAGCCAGTGAATCACTGAAGTAATAATTAGTAAAAATTTATTGTACATACACCGAAAGGACAGTTTGCAAACTGGGAGCATTCAAACCAAAACACAGAATAAGGCTCAGGGATATATTCTTATACTGGTAATACCTCAGACACGTCGCTGGTTCGATGCCAGACCACTGCAATAAAGCAAATATCACAATGAAATGAGTCATAATCTTTTTGGTGGTGGAGGGTCTTACTTTCAATTTGTAAAAAACACAACATCTGTGAAATACAATAAAGCAAAATGCAATAAAACTAGGTA
>NW_011888787.1:10697351-10706257 GCF_000151845.1 Pteropus vampyrus | reverse complement strand
AAAAAAATATCACTAAGTGGAGCATAGCCAACTACTTGAATAAAATTTTCTATATGTACTTTTATCTAACAATTTAATTAACTAATTAGTTCATTGTTCCCACCCATTTTCAAGACAGACACACCAATAATCCTATAATCCATTAAGTTATCCCATAAAAAGTGTCACATTTTTAAAAGGGTAGATAATACTATTAAGAAAAAGTAGGTTAAGCATAATCATTGCTATTAAGCACAAAATTTAATTCTGTATTTCCTGGAGTTATAAGCATAAATGAAAGCGTAATTAACTACAGAAATTGCATTATTTATTTGTAAGACGTATACTAGCCGGTTAGGAGAAATTGTTCATTCCCTGTGAAATCTCAAAAGGACTAATTACATAGATTTTCCGTCATTGATATCAAATGAGAAAGGAACGTTGTTTCCAAATGTAATTTTACTAATAAATAGAAAAGATATTCATATAAGCATATTGGCTCTTTGTAAAATCAGTTCTCAAAAGAGCTACAGAAATAATTTTTAGTTATATAAATTTCTGGTGTTGTAATTTCATATACCAGAAGAAATGGGGTCCAAAGAATAAATATCCCATTGTTGATTCCTACTAAATATTCCAATCTGTTCAATCATGTTTCCGAGAGGAGCTGGAGATCAGTTATTAAAGTTCAAGGTCACAAGAAAGAGGTAGAAGGAGCTAACATTCATTAAGTACCTACTGCTTGCTGTGGTAGTTTACTTTCACAAGAAAATAGTAGGCAGAAAGGAACTTTAAGAAAAATTGCTCTAGTTAATGAAGTTGATTTACTTAATGTTCTTCAAGTGATTCAAGAAAGTTTAGAGTGACTTTTAATCTATGATTTTGTTGTGCAGATGTGTTTCTTTGAGTGTAACATCATGAGAGAGAGAGAGAGAAAACAGCAAACTAATATTTCTGTGGGGTTTCTTCTGGGAATGAAAGGTTAACCCAAAGTGTTAAACAGATTGGAAATGCTAGAAGAGAAAGGTGTCATCAATAGCTACTTCAAAGAGAAAACATTGTAGCAAGTAGATAGATGATAGATAGATGATGATGCTGATGATGATGATGATAGATAAATGATAGATAGATAGATAGATGATAGATATAGATAGATAGATAGATAGATAGATAGATAGATAGATAGATAAATAAATAGATAGATAGATAGATAGAAAAATATTACAAATTGTATTTACCAAAAGCATTAATAGAATTTTCAAACAAGTATGTCTCATGGATTAGGAATATTTTTTTCACAAGTTTCAATATTCTTATAGACATTGTAGAGATGTTAGTTGAAAAATTTTGATAGATATGCTGCTGTTCACTATAGAACTATTTAATATGGACAGAAATATAATATGCAAAACAATTCTCTCTTTATTTACTTATTTATTTATTATTCAAACATCTTTATTTGGCATTTACCATGTACTATTTATTATCCTAGGAACTGAGGATATAGCAATGAGACAAAGTGCAAACAAAGTCACTAGCCTATTATATTTACCTGTTTGGAAAACAGGCATTAAAGGTGTAAATGAATGAATGTATAAGATATGACATGCAGTACTTACTCTCAAGAAAAGTAAGGCATAGTAAAGAAAATAGAGAATTACAGGATTATATATATGGTGGTATGGTTAGACTTCTCTCTTATGAAGTGACATTTGTTCAGCAACCCAAAGAAAGTGGCAGAGAAAGCTATCCACTTTGCAGAAAAAAGTATTCTGTCAGGGAAACAGCAGTGCAAAGAACCTGTAGCAGGAACTGTTTCGGCATGTTTGGTGATCATGAAGTCATTATGGTTGGAGTAGAAGGAGTAAAGTAGAGATTAGTAGAAGGTAGTATCAGAGAGATCTCAAGAAACTATACCATATAGAATTTTGTAGACCATCAGTGAGTATTCTTACTTATTCCAAATGAGATGGCAGCCAGTGGAGAGTTCTGAGCAGAATAGTTACATGATTTGATTTTTTTAGATGATAACTGTGGCTGCCTTGAGGACAATAAACAATGGAGAGGATAGAGCAAAAGTGGAAACAGGGAAAGCGCTTGGAGGACTACTGCAAATGACACAGGTAAGAATTTATGAATGTTTGGATCAAGCTGATAGCAGTGACAATGGAAAGAATTGACAGGAGGTGAAGACGAAAAGACTGGAGTGTGAGAGAAAGGTAAATAGTGGAAAATTCCATGATTTTTGGCCTGAGTCATTGAAAGGATGGAACTCCCCCCTTATTGGTGAGGGAAATCAGGAGTTCAGTTTGGAACATATTACGTTGGGGATGTCTATTGGACATTGAAATAGAAATACTGAGGAGGGGATTTGATTTTCAAATTTAGAATTCAAGAGAGAGCTTTGGGTTTCATCAGAACCCAAATTAAATTTGATTTTCAAATTTAGAATTCAAGAGAGAGCTTTGGGTTTCAACATTTGGTTGTCATCAGAATAAATGTTATTAAAGTCATGGGAAGTTATGATGTCACCTAGGGTATGAATGTGTATATAGGAGAGAAGAGTTTAGATGACTGGACTGTCCAAAGTGGAGAAGTCAGGAGGAGGGGAAGGGCCTGGCAATGAAGTGTGAGAAGAAGCATCCAGTGAGGATGACTCAAAAATGAGCAGAAACAAATGTTTCAGAGGAAGTTATGATCGACTCTGTCAGTGGCTTCTGATTGCCAGTGTAAGATTTTACTTGGGAATTGAAAATTGTATTTACTACCTGGAGGTCATCTGTGAACTTCACGATAACTGTTTTGATGGCATGGTTAGGAAGAAACATGATGGGTGTGAGTTCAAGAGATAATGAATAAAGATAAAACAACCATTGAGGAGTTTCATGTGAATGGGAGCAGAGAAGTTACATTGAGCTATAAAGGGATGCAAGGTTCATTTTTGTTTAAAATAAGAAATACTACAGCATATTTGGATGATCTTCAAATCATACAGTAAAGATGGAAAAATTGAAGATGCAGGAGTCGGAATATACGATTGTAGGTGTGCTGTCCTTGAGTGAGACTGTCTTTTTGCTGAGATCATGGATTCTTCATAGAAAGGGAATTATATGGGTATAGATATGGATTTGAACTCCATACAACATACCCGGCATCATTGTTTTTACTCATACATTCATCCATCGTACCTGGCAACTATATGCTGAGCATTTTTAAATTTGGCATCCTCATATAGGTCAATGAAGAGGACACCACATTAAAAAATTAAAGTGAATTTAAAAATTGCAGATTCTAAGTTTCCTGGAAGGTAATTAAGAATAAAAAATCTATAGTTAATATACAATCATCTAAAACACATCTGTACATTTGAATTATTTTAATTTTCTCACATTTCGAATTGATAAATTTGTCCTACGAAGCATCTAGAATCTGTAACCAAGCAAATTATGCTGACACAGGGTGCAATGAAGTGGTGTTTATTGTGTATTGCTGCACAATGGAGAATGGGCAGCTTGTGCTGGGAAAAAACCAAACTCCCGCATCCGGGGTTCAGGGTGGGTTGTAAGGCTTTAGGGGGTTCGGGTACGCAGAAGGGGCAGGTTTTAATTGGAAGACCTTGGAGCTTGGCCATTTGGTTAGAGGTGTCAGCATCGGATCTTCCTGGACAATGACCCTTTCTTCACGTTCAAGTTCCAGTTGAGTCCCGGTACTTTAGTCTCGTGCGTGCGTGCGTGCGTGCGTGCGTGCGTGTAGGACAGCAAGGCTTTGGTTCCCGGTCAGCGTCCTCTCCGCTGCACATGCTCCGGCTGCATGACTTGCGGTTTTGGTCTCCTATCTCTTAGAAGTACCTGAGTATTTTGTTAAATAAGATGGAACCGTTTTGAGCTGGTTCGGTGGTGACAATTTTTAACTCTTTCTTTCCCTTCTCATGTTCAGGAGAAAACATTCTAATATCTAATGTGAAGGAGAGCAGAATTTTTGACGAAAAGATTATTTTAGGCCCATTAATTTGAGAAATAGACAAAAGAAGCATTGAAAGCCAAGCAGAAGTTAACCTTTTTGTAAGAGATATGTAAGGGAAATCTACATTTGTAAAGGTGCCTCCCTGGCTGTATCAGGAATTGGGAAATGACTGAATCTCCAGAAACTCTTATCTATGGAGAAAGCTGGGACTTAAATCTGCATAACAATATACACTCTTGCGCTCCTCTCCCTACCCTAAAATCTTCTTTTGTCTTTGTCTGGAGGTGTTATTTAAGGTGATGGCTTGGGCTATTTCTGGGACTTACTCAGTTTTCCTAGGAATGGACAGGAAGTGTACATGTTATTAAACTTCTGTTTTTCTCCTGTTAATCTGCCCTTTAATTACAGAGGTACTTTGGCCAAGAATTTAGGAGGGTTAGGGAAAAATTATTTTTCTTTCCCGACAAATAGAATTCAGATCGTTTTTTTTGGATAGAAGATATGCATTCCAACATTTGTATTACCATCTAGGCTTCCAAAATATGTTCTAGTATTGGTCAGCATGCAACTACAAAACAAAAAACGAGAAGAATACATGGAGAGGCAGAAAAGCAGGAACATAAAAGAGACATTTTCCCCCCTTTTGATTGATCTCTTTTTTTGGTCCATATGCTTTTTGTTGTTGTTATTACTACCTCTTGTGATTTTTATGTGCAATGCTAGTAATACAGCCCCACGGTCAGGCCCAGCCTATCATGTGTGTTTAATGACTTGGGATCTAAACACCTGGCGTTTATTTTAGTTGTAATTGAAAGATTACATAACTTACTAACAATCTAATTGGCAACATTACATAGCTCAGGATGTTTTGCAACTAATGTTAAAATGTAATCGAAAAATAAATATAGTAGCAAGCGCGGTAGGTAGCAAGGAGTTCTAATGTTTTTCTAATACTTTTCTATTAACAAAGGAAATCAAAATGGAAAAGCAAGTTAAAAATAATTTAATAATTTAAAGTAAAACCATTCACACTGGACATTGATTAACTATTGTATTAATCCAATAATCATGTTTTATTATTTTCGTTTTTATCATACAGCGATAGTCTATTTCTAATTGTCGAAATTATCAGGCAAATAGGCTTCCAATATTTAAAAAAAAAAAAAAAACTTATGCTCTTTGTGTTAAACACCTTTTTATATCTTGGCAATGTAATATATAACTCCGCTGAATTAAAGTAGGGTAGGTATGTGTGCCATTTTTTCCTGCATAGAAATATTCATGGTCAGAAGTTGTTTTGTTTTTCTGTTTTTTTCTTTTTTTTCCTTTTGCACCTATAAGCTGAGGACTTTCTTTGGCAAAAGAAAATTTCCCTTCTCTTTAACAAAGGACTTTTTGCGACACTTTTGACGCATTAACTGTATATATCAGCTTATATTTTCTGCAACTATTTCTACCGAGACAAAAGATAAATAAAATCAGTAGTGAGAGAATTGTGCTTTATAGATTGAGTTCAGTATCCAGTTGGCACTGTCGCTTTTTTGGGTCATCACCTTTCTTATGGTGATTGGCATATCTGATCTGACATTTTCCAGCCTGCCTTTCGATTGGCTGAATTTCTCTGTTAGCCCTCCCAAAGGCACAACCTCTTAGACCCTGTGCTTTGTCCAACAGCTGTGCTCCTCAGGAGTAGCTAAGCATTTTCATGAGGAAAGGACAGAGAGGTTAGAAAAAAATGTCAATCATCTCTAGTTCTATTGCATTCCCTGCTGGCCTGAAGATAAAGAGAATACCATTTAAGTGACTTCAGTGTAAATTCTATTATGTTCATTTATGTCTAAATGGAATCAAAGTGTCTGGCCTAGTCTAATTAATACAATTTGTGGAATCACAGATCTATTTCTAATAATTCAAAATATGTATTAAGTTAGATTAATGTACATAAACATATCTATGATGGTGAAATAAATCTTTAGAACCTGATCATATAGAGTACCTAAAATACTTTTACGTATGTATGTATACTTTTATACTATTTATACTATACTAAATGTATGTATACTTTTATACTTTTATACTATTACAAAAGATAGTGGTTTACTTTAGGAATAGGACTTTGTATTTCTTGTAGAGGAAGGTTAATTACTAAAGCTCTAAAGCAAACCATCAATGACACAATGGAATCAAAGGCTAACATGTATTAGAAATTAGTATATGAAAGAGTTTGTAGGTCGCCTGGAAATTCATGAGTAGAGGTGAAAACACAAGATCTACAGAAGTCAGGAAAAGTTGCATATTTTTCTGAATCGTTTCATATAATTTAGTCTTGGTAATATAAAATAATCATTGAACTAAAATTTATTTCTACTTTTATTGATAGCGTTTGATTCTAAAGTACTAAAATATTCAAAGTAAGAAATAATAGAAATATATTTAAGACATGAAATTATAAAAAATCTATTAATATGGAATTATTTATCACATCTAAACAAATATCCTTTGCGAATATCTGTATTTACCTGTATTTTATTGCCTGAAACAATTCAGTATCCACACAAATTAATTGCAGTCACAAAAAGCTTTAAGATAATTAAGTTGCAATGTAGCACAGATATTTTATTAAATAGTTTCTAAAGGGTTCGCAAGATATTGCATTTCTTTCCATAAGGATTTTTAAAATTCTCGTGGAAAAATGTTTACTGTATATACACTAGTAACTGATAAAATAAATTATGTCATTGTTTGGGGGAGGAGAGGAGGAAAAGCCTGTTTACTTTCACTTTGTTAAGGAGCTGATCTAAAATGCATCAGCTGTCACCTGTGCAGTCCCCATTTGACAGTTCAATACCTCCTCATCTTCTGAGAATGGCATTGCTGAGCTCTGAGTAAACTGCACCTGTATGCAGCCTGTCAAAGAGAACCTGACACATCGTTAGTACTGACCTGCATGATGACAGTCACAACATAAAACCAAACAGCACAGCTAATTTTCATTAGAGCTCAAAATTAATCTCCAAATCTTTCTGTCCAGCCCTGTGCAAAGCAAATCCCAGAAAGAAGGCATTTGATGAACTGTGCGATAGACTGACAAAACCCTAACGCTTAGGAATCCACATGAGAGTCTGCGTTCTAAAAGGCTCAATACGATTATTTTCATAACTCAGGCAAAATGCAACTTTTGCGACCAACAGTGGAATTAAATTAGTTCGTGGCGACTCACAGCAAGGATTACAGGCTGCCCAACCTCAGCCGCACTGCTGCTTTGATTCCCTTCTAGCTCAGACGCTTCAGAACGCCAACTGCCACAAGAGGCTCACAGGTATGGCGCGGCTTGCCAAGCTCTCCGATGTTTCTTTGCCCAGCTGCTCCCTGGTCTTACTTGAGTATGAAGTGTGTGGGGAAATGCACGACACGTGACCTACAGTACGAGAAAGCCAGCAAGCGAACAGAACTGGCAAGTGTCATATTGAAACACTGTGCAATGATGCAAATGGACCAATTTTCTGTCGTTTGCTTTTCAAATTCGAAGAAGCCACAGAGCTAGGTCATTTCAGGGGGAAAGAATGCTCCTCCTAGCCCGGGACTGTCACAACCACACGTTATCCATCCCCTCATCTTTTGACAATTTAACGAATAAACTTTGGTGCTGACAAAGCCTATTTGCTAAAGCGATTGACACATTCAGCATCAAGTTGTCTTGTCATACATCAGCATATGTGATTCCCTGAATATTTGTTGAACTCAATCTGGGGGAAAATATATTTCAAGGACGAAAGGAGTGATTTTAAATATTTAAATCATCTACTTCTTAATGTATCTTAATATATGAATTGAATCCTTGTAGAACAAATTTTTCCAGAAAATTATATTGGGCGCCTCTGGAATACCCTTAAATCTTTGAGGTAGCCCTGGTCCTGTTCAAATTACTGTTTCCAGGCATCAAATGGTGGCCAGGTTAGCAGCTCTGGATGTGCAGAACAGACTATCTACAGCGCATGTTGGAAAACAACCTCCAGCTCTGAGGCATAACTGCAGATACTGAAGGGCAAGAATAGCCAACTAACTCGAGAATTTAGCGATCAGATATGGATTGGCTCATTTTGTGCAAAGGCTTAGACAGCTGGTGAAGGAAAGTGGCAGAGCTACAAACGGTGACAGGCTCTGGAGACAGTGACTACATTAGCAACAGTGATGTATATACAGTGACTCATTTTTTTCCACTTTCAGCCATCCTCACATAAATATAGCAACAGCATCAGCAATAATAACTAACCTGAGATTTGAAACATCGATGATATATTTTTAATTTTCTCAACATCGGGACATTTGTCATAACTTAATGGAAGCCTCATAGCATAGTAGAAAAGAACACAGGGCTTTGAAATCAGATAGACTATGATTTAAAGTCTGTTTTGGATATTTACTGATTTCGTGACCTTGAAATGGTTGTTTAAGCTCTTCTGTGTTCAGTTTCTCCTTTGTAAGATGGTGATAATAACATCCAAATTACTTGACTAAGGTATGGATTAGAAATGATACGTATGAATAGAGAGACAGTATCGCTGGTACATCAAGTGCTAATTGTAGGTTTGGCTTTAAGTTTACATTTCTTGAGAGTGCTCTGTTCTGCTAGATGCTTGAACTAAAATTTAGATAAACTGTTAACTGGTCAATAAGACTGTTTTGACTTTAATTTTCTGGTGTTAATGTTTGGGTTTCCTCAAAGCTTATAGAAGTAAAAAAAAAAAATCAAATTCTTTATTTATTCAGTTTTATTTTTTGCACAAAATTGAGTATGGTTAATTAATGGCAGATGCCAACCACAGGGAGGAGCCCAAGATTCCTTCATCCCCTTAATTTTTCCCCTAAGATCGGATAAATCAAAGGGCAGGGCAGGACCCAGGTGATAGGAGTGAGTTTCTCTACCTTAGGGCTCCCACGTTTTCCCATTGTAGCCTCTTGAG
>NW_011888787.1:10686583-10697301 GCF_000151845.1 Pteropus vampyrus | reverse complement strand
GATCGGATAAATCAAAGGGCAGGGCAGGACCCAGGTGATAGGAGTGAGTTTCTCTACCTTAGGGCTCCCACGTTTTCCCATTGTAGCCTCTTGAGACTCATCACACTGGAGCCCTAGTGTCCCAGGTAATGAAGAGGTGATTGGGCAAACTGAAGGCCTGTTCAAATATGGAGACACATATCTGAGAAGGCCCCAATGTGTGGGTTCAGTTAGTTTGGCTTTAAACATTGGGGATGGGGAGGAAGCACTTTTTCTTTCTTTTTCGTTCTTTTTTCTTTATTTATTTTTTATTTTTATTTTTTATCTTTATTTTTCTTTAGTCTAGTCTTTAATTCTCACCAGGCTGATTATTTTTCGAGGACTGTGATCTGGAAATATGTTTAGGGAGAAAGACACAAAGTAGATTTCTTGGCTTATTTAGGTGCTGAACTTGTCCGCCTCATTTCAGAGGAGTCTTTGTTGCCCAGAGATCAGGCTGATACACAAGGAGACTGTGTTAAGAGCTCACCACAGGATGTAGACAAGTTCAGGAGCCTGTATTAATTAGTATAAGCTAACTTGAACTTGGCACTCTAAGAGATTGATTGTTGAATATTTGAGCTTTCAACTTCCTAGGTCCCAGACAAAAAAATCATTTTTCTACCCATCGTTTTCTCCCTAGAGGCAGTGGCAGTTGTGCACAGAACTTGAGTTCAGTGGACCTTCCATTTGCTAGTTGTATGAGTGTGGTAAGTTATTTAATCAGTCTGTGCTTGCTTTCTCACCTGTGAAATTGAGATTGAGCCCCTGCTACTTGTCAGACACTATTCTAGGTGTCAGAATACAATGCTAAACAATACATACCCAGTCTGCACAAACTGTGTTCTAGCGAAGGACACTGACAACAAATAGGTCAATATCATTTCAAGTGCTATTAAGGAAAACAGTAAAACGTGAAGGGTTTGTCAAGAAAGTCATCTCTGACGTAGCAAGCTATGCGAATATTAGGGGAAATTTCGTTTCGGGCTGAGGGAAAATAAAGTACAAAATGTTTTGAGATGGTGTGTGTTGGACATGTGTAAAGAGCTACAGAAATTCCTTGAAACCACATTTTGCACATAGTAAGAACTCAAAGAATTATAGCTATTATTTCTATTACTGTTCTGCCTTACATTGACATACTGTTGACAGAGAAGGTGAATATGCACACAGAAGATCAAGGGTAAAATGCTGCATGCAGGCAACGGGGCTTCAGTACGAAGAGCTGAAATTAATCGGATCAAAATCCCCTGTTGAAGTAGCAACATCTGGCATTTGCAGGATTAGCATTTATTAAAAGGGCTGGATGTATAGAATTTAGAGATTCAAAAGTTCCCTGGTCAGTTAATAAATGCTATCTTTATTTTTAAGTAATTGCTCAGAGAAAAAAAACAAACAAACAAAAAACTCCACACATCTTGATAAAGTTTTCTACTTTCTAGACCATCTACTGTTTTGTTCTCCTTGTTATAATCAAAACTACTCCTATCTTTAGGCTGAGTAGAATATATTTTCCTAACTCACCTAGAATCCTTCTAGTATTTGCCATGGTGCTTACTAATGTGAATGACTGTGTCAGACTATTGCAGAAAGTTTCAATTAGCCTTTTAAATTATCTTTAGTGAGAGAGGCTAAAGTGCTTTCAACATGAATGAAGATGTAGGTACTAAAATCTTTTTGGAATTTGTATTAGGAGACAGTTCTAATACAGATGAAGGCCTAGAAAACAAAATCATAGATACTTATGTGCCTCCCACCCAACTTTATCAAATATTAGCATTTCTCCATAATTGCTTCAGAATTTTCTAAGTAATAAAACATTACAGAGGCAGTCGAAGTCCCTTATGCTCCCCTCCCGGATCTTCTTCTTCTTCTTGCCTATCCCAAAGAGAAAAATTACCTTGATTTAGTACTTATTTTTCTCATGCATCTTTTTAACTTGTATTACATAGCTGACTGCTCAAACACAGTCTTTAGTACTTTTGCAAGTATATATAGCTTTATCTAAAGAGTAACAGTCTACAGTTTAATCATTATCACTCTTCTTTATATTTGTAAAAGTTATCCATGTTGACACATGTACCCTTTGGTCATTTATTTTCATTTTTGGAAATATACTATGATGTATTAACATAGTATAATATATTAATTCATCCTCTAGTTTATAGGCTTTTAAGTCATTCCGGCTTTTTAATGTTAAAAATGAGGTCGCAAAGAACTTTACCCACACGGTCTCCTTGTACACAAATTCAATAGTTTCTCTCAGGCAAAGAATATTCACAGTGTGACATAAATGGATTTGGGGTACAACAATATATTTGAACCCTCAAGCCTCTGAGCCCCTGGTGGCAGAAGAGAAAGAGCCCAGACCTGTTGCGTCCTAGAAGAGCCAAACTTATTTACTCTAGTCGGTCTTCAAATCTTATTATTTTCTACATTTTTCATATAGAAGCTATTTGGGAAATACGCATTTAACTTGTGTAGCTAAAATTAGAGTTTCTAGTAATGGGTGTGCAGGAAAGAGTTAACATAGCAAGCCTGATCGTTATCCCTTGAAAGGGCTGTTTATAAGATTGGCTCTAGGAACTTAGGTTATAGGAAGGTGTCACCGTTTCAAGGGATCGTTATCCCTTGAAAGGGCTGTTTATAAGATTGGCTCTGGGAACTTAGGTTATAGGAAGGTGTCACCATTCCCGGAACTGATGAAAGCGGCTCATCGTGCTTGAAACGTTTGTATAGACAGTGTGATTGTTACTGAATACCCGATTTCCTTCTGGGACTCTAGAACTTTGGTATATGCCAGGCAGAGGGTAGCTACATGACCAGTCCCCGATACAAAGCCTAAGCACCGAGTCTCTAACGAGCTTTCTAGAGAGAGAACATTTCACATGCATTGTCACAGCCCTCTGCTCCGGGAACCAAGTGCGTCCTGTGTAACACCACTGAGAGAGGACTCTAAAAGCTTGTGCCGGATTTCCCTCAGACTTCACCCACATGCCTTTCACTTTGCTGTTTTTCTCTTCATTCTTTTTGCTGTGATAAACTATAGCCATAAATATGACTCTATGCTGCATCCTATGATCCTCCTACAGAATCATCATCTGAAGCTGGTCTCGGGATATTTCTACATGTTTCTTACTGTACAAGCTTCACTAGAAGCATTTCTGGTCTTTGACTTGTAAACCAGGTCCATTCTGTTCTTGCAACCTAATCCTTTGCCTGGACCCCAGAGCCTTAAATGCAGATCTTAAATGAAAGAGAAAGCTTCCTCCTGGTTGGTGGCATTGTTGATGAGCAAGCAGCCTGGCTAAAGTGGGCAAGCTCTGAGCGAGAGCCACCACTTCTGACCTCATTTGTGTTTTTCAGCATTCCTAATAACTTACTTGTCTGTTCACCTGTTTCATCTCATCGCGATATTTTTTCACTTCAAAAATTTCCTTGTAGCTGGATTTCAAGCTATGGTCCACTTCAGTGCTATTAATTATTATGTAGTAATTTGCTTATAATTAATTCTGTAGTTAACAATCAGCACCCCAAAGATTAATTGTCTTTAAATAAAAAGTATATCGTTCCATTAGTTTAAGAATATCAACATTTTAGCTGTATTTTTCACTTCACATTGCTATTTTTCTATTCATAGCACCTATGGAACTAAGGGTAATAGACAGGTAGATGATAGATGATAGATAGATAGATAGATAGATAGATAGATAGATAGATAGATAGATAGATAGATGATAATAGATAGACATTAGGTATATTTCAAGCCGTATCTAGGAAGAGTACTTTAATTATTGACTAGAGTTAAATATCCTCATCTCTTAAAAAATTAATTGCTGATTACTTATTTGAATAGACTTTACTTTGAATGGGGATATTAATGAGTCCACAGGCTTGGATTTCACCATTGTTTTTCTCTCCAGAAAATTGTGTTGGGTCAATACTCTGGTATTAAAAATAATAATAATAATAATAATAATAATAATAATAATAATAACAACTCTAATCAAGTGTCTCTTAATTAAAAAACTAACTTCAGAAATAAAAATGTAAATAGGAGAAGAATTTTTGAAGTTATTCATTATTTTCCTGGCTAAAAAATTTAGTCTGACTTCAAATTTTACTTCTGTAGTTGTTTCACAGTGCACGAATGCATTTGGCAAGTGACATCCTATGATAGGTCATATTTTCCCAAGTAGGTTGTAAATTCCTGGAAGATAAGGAGACACGATATAAGAAAGTAAGATAAGGTGTCATAATGATGCCTGGCATAATGATAGGTACACAATAGCCACACACACACACACACACAAACACCACTGAATATGTAAATAGGGGATTATTATTTACAGAAGAGTAGAAAGTATGTGTTTGTTTTTCACAAGTACACAGATGAATTACCAAAGGAAAGACATCTTATGACGACTCTTTTTTTTCTAAACTTTGGACAGAATTCCTCTCAAGCACCTCAACTCAGATCACTAGAGTCTAGGAAAGTCAGTCTGCTGCTACAACTCCTAGACTTGCGAAAACGATGATGCCTCGCTCTTCGGAGTGATTTTTCAAAGTGTTCTGGTCCAGTTCCTCTTCCAGGCCTGGCTTGCTGTGGTCCATCTCTCTTCTATTTACTGCTCAGCATCCACTCTGATGCCCTGCAGTAATTGTTAATGTAACCGCTGTTGAAGGAATAGTGTTGCCTAGGGATAGAGCCCATGTTGCCTGCATTAAAACTCACTTAAAAGTCAAGTGCTTAGATGTCAAAACCAGTGCACACCTTAGGCACCTGACACTTAGGTATTAATTCATTGCCATTATGGGGCGGGGGGAATGCTTCCAGCAGAGAGAAAGAGAATTCTGGATAGTCCTACAAAAGAAAACGTTACAGAGAAAAGCTTGATAAATAGGTAGGACTTTTTATTATATACTTGACTGAATAAAGATTAAAAGGGAATGAAAATAATGAACTGAGTGTCAATGAATCTTATACTCTCAGATAGGAAAGAGCTGTGGAGAATATCTGGTTTGGAGATTTAAACATTTTTGAACGTGAGAATCTTTTTTTTTAAAATTCAAACAAGAAAGTTGTATTTTTCAGTTTCCATTGATTTAGGAAACACACAAAGATTCTTAAAAATCTAGTATAACTTCAATAGTGTTATTAAATTTATACACACATCTTTAAGGTATTTTCTCTATTCACTGTACCCTCATCACTTGGGGGCACTTATGGATTCAATAACCACCATTATATTACACCAAGGAACCAGATAGAGAACAGAAATGTTAGCTGATGGAGAGAACATAATTATCTCCCCACTTTCCTTAAACATCAGACTAGGACATACCCCAGGCTCTCCTCTGCCTGATGGAGAAATATTTTATTCTAAATACAACAGCAAAGTTATTGAATTCATAAACATTTATGTGAGTATTTTTATGTGGCGCATGCTCAATGGAAGTATGTAAACCCTTTGATTATGAAAGAAGAAATTCTACATGATATTATTATTAATAGTTTTAAAGATACTTATTACTTAAAGCCTTCATTTCACTGTAATAAAACACAGAGGATTTCATTTAAAGAAGCTAAATAAACTTTAGCAAAAAGATAAACTATTCATTAGTATTAGAATTAAAGCGCTAAAATTCAACAGAAAATAAGAAGAAAAATATATAAACCTTTTTTTTTATTAGCTCTAAGGATTATTTTATCAGCTAGTACAAAACTATATAACACTTATTTACTAAAATTCTCCTTCCCTCTCCCCACTTGCCCACCAAGAGCTGATCTGCTTGTTAAATCAGGCGAGGATTTGCAGAGATGTCACTTACTAAGGGTCTTTCTGCAATGCTGTTACACTATCATGTCCTTTGCAGCCACTGGTAAGTTTTTGAGGTAACAGTCTGCAATTGTATATTGAGAGTTGCTATTCTGAACTCGGCAAGAAAAAACATCAGACTAGAAGCAGGTGACTCACTATTTTATTCAGTTCTCTGACTAAGGGCAAGGGAAGTGATTTACAGACAAAAATTGAAACAAGCCATAATGGGCGTGGCTTAGCTAAATGAGAACTATAAATGATGGCTATCCACTGATATTTAAAGGCTGAACAGCCCAGAAGCAGAGTATAATTTTAGTCAGATTGAAATAAGTATGAGTGGGGAAAAAAGGATTGAAAAAAAGAATCAGCACAATCTAACTAGAAGGAAAGTCGCTATGATTTAGCTTGCAAGGAAGAGGAAATACTTTACACATACATATTTTTTAAATAACAATTTAAGTAATATACTCTCATACTTTGGAATGGAACTTCCATTTCAAATGATACTACCTGGAAAGATCTTTTGGAGAATGGTATGACCCAGTATATAAATGATTTCTGGGATGAAAAGGCGCTTTGAGGACTACTGGCTACTAATGGCTTTGGGTTTATTAAATCTTAACAAATAGAATTTTAATGCAGTTAGTTTGAAATACAGCAGAGTTTTTATTTTATTTATAGGTAAAGAGGTGGTCATTTTCAAATGACAAAATTAAGAACCAAAGCAAGTTTTTGAAAAACACTGGAGGTTAAAAAACAAAAACAAAAACATAGAACCATGCCATTAATACAGAAAATAACTGATTCTCGTGCACTAATGTATAATGCTTATCGCCTGATCTCCTCTACTCCATTCCCAAATCTCTCAAAATAATTTTTCAGGAGCCTTAGATTCCACCAATCTCAATTTTTCTCTGAGCTCTTATACTCTGAATCTCTAACATAAAAATATTTAAAGTTTCTTGCAAGTCCTATCTCTGTATTAGTTTCTTTTTGTTCAGATCCAACCATTAGTATTTGCTTTGCTAAAGGAAAGTGATAGTAAATTCTTTTAGTTTTTATATGAACAAAAATATCTTTATTTTGCCTATATATTAATGCTATCTTATTTTATATAAAAATCAAAGTTGGTGTTTGTTTCTCTCAGAGTGATTAAGATTTAATTTATTGTCCTCTATAATGTGTCTGTTACTGAAGAGAAGTCTAAATATTTTGCCTAAGAGGAATATCTTTATGGATAATCCGCTTTCTCTCTGACAGCTTTTCGTATTTTTTCTTTGCTCTCACTTGCAGTTTCACTGTCCCTTCATCTTTCTATGTGAGGGCAATTTTGATCTAAAGATACGATGATTTCAATCTCAGCAACTCTGTCTTCAATTTTGTTTTTCTCCCTTTTGACTGTCTTCCTTTGGAACTTCATATAAGACGTTGAGCCTCAGGTCGAACCTCCAGGTCTTGTCACTTCACTTTTAGTTCTTTTAGACTACTTCGATTTGTAGTATTTTCAAATTCACTCTGTCTCTCCTCAAATGAATTCTGTCTCAGAGCTTATAGAGTTTTAATTGTTGAAATCTAACCTTCAGTATTTATATAACTTACATTAAAGTTATTTTTCACTTACCTAAAGTCTGTAGTTTACTCTTGGCATTGCACATTCTATGGGTATAAACAAATGTGTAATGACATGTATCCTTCGTTATAGTATTATAGAGTATTTTCACTGCTCTAAAAATCTTCTATGCTTCACTTATTCATTCATCCTTCCTCCTTAACCTCTGGCAACCATTGATTGTTTTTCTCTCTCGTTTTGCCTTTTTCAGAATGTTGTATAGTTGGAATCAGTGAGCAACCTTTCACCTTGGCTTCTTTCACTTAGTAATATGCATTTAAGTTTTCTCCATGTCTTTTCATGGCATAGTAGCTCAATTCTTTGTATCAGTGAGTAATATTCCATTGTATGGATGGCCCACAGTTTATCTATCTATTCATCTTTTAAAGAACCTCTCAACTGCTTTCAAGTTTCATGAATAAAACTCCTGTAGATATCAGGTTTTTGTTTGGACATGTTTTGCACTCATTTGGGTAAGCACTGATCCTGTTGCTTTGGTTATAGGACTCTATCCTCCTACTAATGATATTATAATAAAAAAAATTTAAATAGTGATCGTGGGCCATTCAAGGAAGAGTTTTACAAATTTTATTTTGAAGCAGACTTTAAGATGATTGGATAAAGAAGCTGTGACACATATATACAATGGAATATTACTCAGCCCTAAGAAGAGATGAAATACTGCCATTTACAACAACATGGATGGACCTCGAGATAAACATGCTAAGCGAAATAAGCCAGACAGAAAAAGTTGAAAATCACATGATATCACTTACATGTGAGTTATAAACCTAAAAGCAACAAACAAACAGGACAGAGACTCACTCACAGACATGGACAATAGACTAGTGGTTACCAGAGGGTGGAGGGGCAGGAGGAGGTAGATGAGGTAAAAGGGGTCAAATATGTGGTGACAGAAAGAAATCTAATTAGGGAGGTGAACATACAATGTAAATATATATATGCCTTACTATTAAAATGTACAGCTGAAATTTACTGGATTTCGTTAACCAATGTCAACATAAAAAATAATAATAATAAATAAAAATAAATTTTTAAAAATGAAGTATGTCAGAGGTGTTTCAAACAGAGAGGATAAAGAGAGAAATCATGTATGAGATAACTTAGATGGAAACAATCAATTCTAATTATTTGCTTTATTTTGCTTTAAAAATTTTGTTTTATTTGTATTTCTTTTTGAAGAAACTTTATTTAATACATACTGTTAGTTCATTAACATTAAGCTCATGGCCAACAGTGCTATAACTCATATCTGAAAGAAGCTTATCTAACACACATATTTTCTTCACAAGGCACATCACAGCCTTTTTGCACATAGGCAGAACTTCAGTACTATGCTTTGGGCCCATTTTAAACAGCAAAATCACCAACGAAAAGCACAAAAAAAAAAGCAAAATGTGTGGGACTAAGAAGACTGTGAAAAACACAGAGTGTTTCATTATTTGACCTCATCTGGGAATGTGAGAGTCAGGGGACTCACATTTTTTGCCATTTTGCATGTTAAGAAATGACTGTGAAAGCACCATTAGTATTGATTTTGAGGTCAAAAAATAAATTTGGAGGAGTAGTGAAATTTGCAAGTATGGAATCTCTGAATAATAAGGATTGACCAGATATGGAACATGCAGAGCGTGCATGCTTGTTGTTTCTCGCACCAGCATCGTTTCTACTGTGTAAATAAGTCAAGTTCCCATGATTCCATATTGTTTCACCTTCTTGTTATTATCACATCTGATAAGAAGCCAAGGATGTAGAATGGCAGGGAGCTTAATGTTATCTATGGTACAGAATTGGGAGTAACCTAAATGTCCAACAGGAGGGGCATAAATCAATAATTTATGTAATGTTTTTAATACTGATATCTTCTGATCATTAAATATTATGATTTGCAGTTATTTTTATTAATATGGAAATACTTTTATATATTTCAAGTAATAGAGCCAATCCAGAATAAACAGTAGAGTGATCCATTTTAATAACATGCTAATTTACATGAAATATTTTTCTATGAATAGAACTGAAAGATTTTCATCAAAATTTTTGTTATTATCATTCTTAGGTAGTGAACTTTAAGGTGTTTTACTTTTAACATCTATTTGGTTATCTTAATTTTCTATTTTATACAATGATTATATTTTATTTATGCATTTAAAAATACATGTGACACAGAAAAAGCTTAGAGGATTAAGATTAATTCAATTAATTATTAGTCGTTACTCAGCATTTTCCATATGCACAATTGTTTGCTTTCCTCCCCTTCCCACTTTTTGTTTATTTTCTTGTCACTTTCAGTACTCATTCCTGGACCTTCAATCACATCAAAATACTATCAGTCAAAAATCTGAAGGAGCAGAACTGAATTCACTCTGAAATGTATATGACCATTGATAAAAACAAAAATTTGAAGGTTTTTATTATAGACCAGGTACAAAACTAAGAACATTATATGATCTTATATAACATTATAAGATCAAATGATCTTATTTGAGCTTCAAAAGAATCTTGTGACATAGATATATATTATCCTCATTTTATGATAGATGTGAAATCCTGAAACATCGTTCATTTAGTTTGTCCAAGCACACACAACTCGTGAGAGGTCGGCGGGAGCTCTGTAATTAGGGAGTCGCTTCAGACTCCGCACACAAACCACTGTACTATTGGCTGCTCCAGTAAGACTTCTTGTTCTCTGTTTCACTGTCATAGTTGAAAACAATCTATAAATGTAACGAATATATTATTGAAATGGACTACTTTTTTTCCCGTCCTGAGATGGAGTATTTGAGGAAGAGGATTAAGGTTTGGCGTGGGTAGATGAGTTGAACAGGGAGGGAAGGGATTGAAACTCCCTTGGAAATTTTGAAACAACCTAACAGTGCTTCTGCGAGGTCTGCTTTCCATCTGCCAAGAAAGAGAAAAATATCAGTGAGCATTTTAGATTTTTTTCATAAACTCATTTGATTAATGATGTTAGCTGAGGAGCATCAATTACCAAAAGCACATTTTGCTCTAGGAAATTCCAAGATCCAGTCACTAAGAGATATTTATGGAAAAACAGGAGATTTATGCTGTTTATGTAAAACACTATGTGTCCTGGATGGTGGTTTGTTTATCTTTTACTTCAGAATAGGGATTCCCAAAATATACATGCTGTGAAAGACATCATAAGGGGAAAAGGCCCACAATGCCATCCTGCTTCAACAACTATCTACTATCAAATAAGCTGATCTCTTTAAAACTTTATGAAA
>NW_011888787.1:10678143-10686533 GCF_000151845.1 Pteropus vampyrus | reverse complement strand
GATTAAGGTTTGGCGTGGGTAGATGAGTTGAACAGGGAGGGAAGGGATTGAAACTCCCTTGGAAATTTTGAAACAACCTAACAGTGCTTCTGCGAGGTCTGCTTTCCATCTGCCAAGAAAGAGAAAAATATCAGTGAGCATTTTAGATTTTTTTCATAAACTCATTTGATTAATGATGTTAGCTGAGGAGCATCAATTACCAAAAGCACATTTTGCTCTAGGAAATTCCAAGATCCAGTCACTAAGAGATATTTATGGAAAAACAGGAGATTTATGCTGTTTATGTAAAACACTATGTGTCCTGGATGGTGGTTTGTTTATCTTTTACTTCAGAATAGGGATTCCCAAAATATACATGCTGTGAAAGACATCATAAGGGGAAAAGGCCCACAATGCCATCCTGCTTCAACAACTATCTACTATCAAATAAGCTGATCTCTTTAAAACTTTATGAAAGCAAAATACCTACTCACAACCACCTTTCATTGACTGAGAAAAAAATACAGACACATCTACAGTAATATATGTGCTCTTTTTGTGTGTTAATATTGATATTCTCATTTTGTATATTTTTTATAATTTGTAGAAAATCAATAATTATACTTTTTAGAGATTAAAATTTTCAGTATAATAGGTAAAATGCAATAATACAACTTTTTAATATGTAAATACACAGCACTATTAAAAGTAATTGGAATAAAATTAATTTTAAAACATTTAAATACATATTATCTAGCTCTGCCCACTGACATGACCTAAAATCAATACTAATCCAGGATCAGTAAGTACCCCTAGAATCTAGATTTTGATCATAAATATTATTTCTTCATTAAAAAAACCGAGACTCTTTGGAGAAATGACTGACTGTAGGTCTGAGTCAGGAAAGGTGCAAAGTAAATCTAGGTTATCTTTTTGTACTAGAAAGCAAACGAGTTTCTAAGGATCACATCAAATTGTAAGGAGCCAGCCTGCAGGAGCCCGCACTGGAGGAAACTGTGGCAATGTGTGCATCCAAAATAATAATTATGTCAATCAACAAATCAATCAACAAAATCAATGTGCATGGAAAGATAAATCTAAAAAAAAATTCACCATCATTGATAAACCATCTTCAAAATATTGTAACTAAAAGAAAAGTATTATGCGTTTTTCTTTCTTTTTGATTAGGCACTTTTTTTCAAAGTAAATGAATAAAGACACTTGATTGGGGAAAGTTCTGTTTACAAAAGACTTCAGCGGAATATTTTAGAATCAATGCTAGACTTAGAAATTCATTATCGTTTTATAATCCTTAATGAAATTGTTAATTCGTGTTAGGATTATCAATTAGAGTACAAACAATTACGCAGTGTCAAAATATACATAGTATACAATGTACTCATGGTATTTTTTGTAATGTAAATACAAAGTTCACCACACAGATTACCCTCTAGTCTCAAAAGAGGAAAAACAAATCACAATGATGGGATCACCATCATCAAGTAAGCCGGTGGTCAATATCAGCATCATTAATGGGAAGTCAACCCATGTTGAGTCCCCTGCAGTAATGTATAAGATCATTTACGATTTATTCTTCCCAAATATGTTAACTTGAATCAATAAATCTTTAAATCTAAATATATATGACAGATAATCTAAAGGATACTGCAGAAAAAGCAACCAGATAAGTCCAGAAGATGGGACGCTTTAGAGGACAACTGGCATGGTTCTAACTAAAGATATGAAAAATAAAATGAATTATGTTAAAAGAAAAATAACATTATGTGGACACTATAACCACATAAAATGTGTTTTTATAAGCAAAACTCTATAGGAAATTTTGGAGTAAATTTACTTATGGATTTAGGCCTTAAATGAGATAAAAATCTAGTTACTAGAAAGAAAAATTTCGTTAACTGAAAAGAGCAGTTTATAAATTGGCATACACAGTGCGATAATGTTTTGGTAAAAAATGCTTATAAATGAGTTACTTAATATATTAAAATATATGAGTTCTTCACATCGTTGCGATCAGGAAGGCAGGAATATGGTATCTTAATTCTTGTTTTTGCTTTGCATTTTCTATCATTTCATAGCACGTATATACTGACTTTGCATAATAAAAGGTTATTTAAATTTAATAAGTCAATATTTACAATGTTAGAAATTATATCATTTATAAACATGATAAAATATAGAAGTTAACTCAGTATCTTGAAACAAGACACATTTCTATTCAACAGTGTTTTAGGAATTGAGCAACAATTTTGAAGGTGACCGATCTTGATGAAGATGACTGATGAGGCACTCCTGTAAATCAAGGAGAAGTCAGGAATTCAGGAGAACAGTTGGAAACATACAGAATATGGAAGAGGAAAGCCAGAAGGCTAAGACACGTAGAAGGGATGCTCACATTCGTTCCATGGTAAACAGAAACGCAAATTAAACAGTACGGGAAAGGCCACTTTGTACCTATCCAACTGGCAGAACTTAGTTGATACAGCCATGTGTGGGCAGAGATGTAGATGTGTAGATTCTACTGCTGAAAATACAATGTAGCACATCCTTTCATAAAAACCATATGAGAGTACTACTGACTCTTCCTTTGCCAATATTTTGATTCTGAGCTGACTCTCCTTTAAGATACTCCGTGAGTATCTTATAGTGTCTAAATTGATTATGTCTAAAAAACAAAAATGTTGCCTTTTTTCTCCCTGGAAGGCAGGGGAATGAGCACAGGTGCTTCAGTGATTCATCAACCTAGGACCCAATATTATTTATTTATTTACTTACTGACTGACTTTATTTATCTAGCTTGTGCTTTTCTGTGCTAAGTATGCAGTGTAAATGTAAGCCCAAAAACTGCATGAGAGCAAAATAGGATGAAAATATTCCAGGGAAATGTTTTATCCACGATCCTATACCAGGACCAAGACACACAAGGTTTCTTGTCAAATATCTTTGCTGTTGGGTCCGTTCATTTCCAGTCTATCTTTTCATTGATTTAAAAAAAAAAAAAAATTATCGTTCTTTATATTTTGTATAGGAAAGAATTTGGCAGAAAAAGATCATCAGAAAGTGACAAATGAAAACTCAAATGAGTGATGCTAATCAATGTACTAAGGCTTCCAAAGAGACATAAAGTACTGGGGTCAAGAGGCAGGATGAAGAAGTTTGCTATTCTGAAAGTGCACACACCTCTCTCTGAATGAAGCAAAAAGGGAATAATGAAGATAGAACAATTGTCCTGGATTGACAAAGGATTGTGAACGATCATGGAGTCTGTCTGCTTCTCACTTTTAAAAGAAGCAAAATTATCTTCCATTGGAGGGAAATATTATGGCTTTGGGCAGTAATTCTCCACCTTAACTGTAGATTAGAATCACCTGGAGAGTTTTAAATACTACTGATGACTACTTCCCATTCTCAGAGTTACAAATTTAATTGGTCTGTGTGATGTCTTGAGCATCTGGTTATTTTAAAGCTTCCCAGGTGATTGTAAGGTGGAGCCAAGGTCGAGAAACACTGATAAAGAAGGATGAAAAAAGGTTTTAAAATAGATTTACGAGAAGAGAGATGGGAGGCCATTTATGGTAGAGATGAGGATCGTTGAACACAGTGAAGGCTTAATTAAGATTGGATGTATGTGCAATTCGTAGTACTTCTAAACCAGTATAATGATTTAACATTTTAAACAATGTTGACATATATAGTCACACAGATAAAGAAAATTATGAAGTTAATATATCTCTTGGAATTTAGAAATAAATTGTAATCTATTGCTCCAAATATCCATGTGCCCGAGGCTACCTGAATTGTCCAATGATTTATTTTTGACAATATAGTTCTAGCTATTTTATTTACTTACTCCATGTCTATTCTATAACAAAGTCTTCATGTAAACCAAAATCTTTATCCATGCACTAGACACTTCAAAATAAAGTTAATATATATGACCAAATTGAACTCAGTGGTAACACCCTACATCTGAGGAACAATTTATCTCACATTAGACAGCTTTGATTTCCTAATGAAGTAGTGTTTTTCCTTCTAGTTTGAAGGTAAAAATAAAAACAAGGTTTTAATTACTAAGCTATCGACCTAATGGCATTTTTGCATGTTTTTCTTCAATCAAAAACAAAAGCAAACTCTTTGATGTGCTATAAAATGTATATGCTAGAAATGCTGTGTGTTTAATCACTGCTGTCATGGAAGCATAATTGCATGGTTATGAGGCGCATCACACAAGTGAATCCAGCATTTTTCCTGAATAGCAGTGTTTCTCAAATTCAAATCTTTGTCATAGGAAGACAACCATGAATCCTTCAGTGACTTAAATTATTTTATTATAAAATTAAAATATATAAATCTGAAATTGGGTATAAGTTCCTGATGATCATAGCTCTTTTATGTAAATTTAAACCAAAATATTTTGATAAGTTAAATAAAATCAATCAAATAAAATCTAAAATTAATAACATTAAATAAAAAATCATATTATTGATGATATTTTACTTATAACAAATGCCATTTCCAATGAAAATGGCATTAGTGCCTTTGAGAGAAGCATTACCTTCCTCCCCTTTAGCATTTCTTATTAACTTGTTAAGCTTCGATTTCACCACTAAATTTACTTACTAGAACCACAACAAAATCCTTTGCACAGTGCATCATTTACACATAAACTGAGCCCGTGTTCTTTTCTCATTATCTTGCAATAATCAAGCAACAAGAAAGCTTGGAACCAATGTGATGGTACACACAAATAAGATGGGCCTCAAAAGCATGTTATAGTCTCAGTTGTAAGGTAGCCATTCAGATGCTGGGGGATATAATAATATGAATTTTTATTAGGTCATAATTGAAAAAAATATTTTAATGAAGAACTCACAGATCTTAGATGCATTCTTTGATCTTCCTTTAGAAGTTATATAATTAACCACAAAAGAGAGGGACTTCATTATTTGCTCTACAAATAATGAAGCTCAAAGACAGTAATATTTTATGTGTACCGATTACCTATATATGCCTTAAACAGATGGCTATTTCTATATCTAAGTTTCTTCTAATATGAAGTAAAGATAATATTATTATTAATCCTGGCTTTCTACTGTTAAGGGTCAACAGATGTGTCATAGATACAACGTTGTATTCTAACATACTTTTTTATTACAAGTACAGATTTGAGTTTTGATCTCATGAAGACCTTCCCCACTGTTAACTTTAGAAAAGTTGAAAAATATATTTCTAAATGTAATAAGTGTCAGAAATTCACACAGTTTTTAGACAAAAGAAAGTACAGAAGAACATCCCATAATGAAAAGATAATTACACAGTAGCTAAGTGAAATGTTAAATGCAGTAACTAAAAATGAATTTAATAAAAAACCATTATTAATTTCTTTATTCTTAATTTGGCTGCCAATTTAATGTTCAAATTTCTAATCGTGAGGGGTGGTTATATCAGTTACTTATTTCTATCCTATTTTTACTTCATGCACATATCACAAATCTCATCACTTAGCAGGAAAACCATTCAGCTGTTTCAATAAAAAATGGCATGTGCATCCAAAATTAAATACTCATTCAAAACACAATTTAAAATAAATAAAGTATTTCAAACCTGAAAAAAAATTATGTAACTGCTTTATGCTATTCATCGGTGGGTTTCTACCATTGTTTGACAATGGCTATTGCACAGACTCCAATATAAGTATCTGCCTACCTGATTAAGCACAATACTGAGAATAGTTTTATAAAAATTCAGTACTATTCGTGCATATTACCAACCAATAAAATCTGCAATCACCTTTATAATACTGAAGTTACAAGTCACTCACTGAATACCAAATTATCTGTTAGGGAGAACACTGACAACAAGCAAACCAAGAATATAAAATCTACTAAAAATTATCTATTACTTTTACTCATAGAAGTGAAGTAAGCTAACCACTAACAATACCAGAGATAGGTATCACAATTCTTTTTGAAATTTCATCTGCCTTGCATAACACTTCATCTCTTTTGATAGAGCTTTTAACTTTGTAGTTACTAGATCATTGTAATGTTAACTGAAATCCCAGGTGTGACTATCAGGAGAGAAAGAAAAATTTTCTGAAATACATTTACCTATGGGTGTCTTTAAATGACTTCAACAATGTATGAAATACTATGCAGGTACATATTTCTAAAAAACATCATGAATATTTACTCTTCACCTCCATTAGTTCAATATTACTCTTTTTTTTTTTTTGCTCACTCTGCTATTTTTTGTTTCAAGTATATTGACTTTTTAAGAATTCTTATCTCTCATATCAACACCTATGTCAATTGATATATTTGCATTTACTCTCCAAATAATCCACTTGGATTCTAATGCTTTCCATCTTTATTGTTTGGCACATTTCCAGGATCTGATATTAATTTTTTCCCTTTCATTTTATGCACTGTAACTATAGATAAGCTCCTCTGAAACCTATTTTATGAATTGTTGCCAATTGGTTATCCTCAGTAAGTCAAAGAAGAAGGTTCTAAGATCAGTGTTCATCACAAAATAAACACATCTGAGCCATAATGCATACTTTAATAAATTTAATGGGATAGAAATCATGCAAAATATGTTCTCAGATTTTTCTAATTCATCATATTAATGGATTAAAAAAGGAAAAGCATATGACCTCATTAGAACATGCAAAAGAAGCATTCAAAAATTTATTACTCGTTCATGATAAAAACAAACCAAAATCGTGTATAAAAGGAAATTCTCCTGAACTAATAAAGGGTATATACAAAAATACTATAGCTAACATCATACTTAATAGGGAGAGACTGATTTTCTCCTAAATTCAAGAATTAAGCAATATGTCCCTCACCACTTCCATCAACTGGAAGTCCTATCTAATAGTACAATAAGACAAGGGAAAAAAGGCATATAGATTCACAGAAAGAAATAAACCTATTTCTATTTGCAGATGATGTGATTGTCTATGTATAAATCTCAAAAAATCTAGAAAAATGAATAAGCGATTATAGTAAGGTTATGAGATAAGATGTCAGTATACGGAAATCAGTTGCCTTTTTATATTCCAGCAAATAACAGTTAGAACTTAAAATTAAAAAAACAATAACATCAAAAAATTAAGTTCTTACTTTTAAATCTAAGGAAATGTGCAGGATCTATATACAGAAAACTACAAATACTGATGAAAGAAATTAAAGATTTAATTAAATGGAGAGATTTTCTATATTCATAGATTGAGAGACTCCATATTGTTAAGATGTCAAATATCTTGACAATATTTACAAATTCAATACTATTCCAATCAAAAACCCAGCACGCTTTTAAAAATGTGTATCAACAAACCAATTTGAAATTTATGTGGAAAGACAAAGAATATAGAATTGGCAACAGTATTTAAAAAGAGCTAAGTTGGAAGACGCACGTTACTTGATTTTGTAACAATAAAAATCTAGATTAACCAAGACAAAGTGTTACTAGTGAATTAATAGACATATAGATCAATGGAACAGAATAAAGAAGCCAAATATAGAT
This sequence comes from Pteropus vampyrus, assembly GCF_000151845.1. NCBI lineage: Eukaryota > Metazoa > Chordata > Mammalia > Chiroptera > Pteropodidae > Pteropus > Pteropus vampyrus. The sequence continues at coordinate 10,679,003 of NW_011888787.1, read as the reverse complement.
CCACAGAAATATAGTCAACTGTTGACAAAGACCCAACAGAGAAAGGTGAATCTTTTCAATAAAAGATGTTAGAACAATTGGACATCTACATGCAAAAAAATTGAACCTAGACACAGACCTTACACCTTTCAAAGTAATTAACTCAAAATGGATTATAGTTCCTAAAGTATTCTAGAAGAAAACATAGGAGAAAATAGAAGTGACCTTCAATATTGGGGTAAATTTTTAGATGCAACACTAAAAATACAATCTATGAAAGAGAAATTGGAGAAGTTGGACTTTATTCCAGATTTTCTCTGCAAAAAAACACTTGAGAAATTTTTTGCAAATCACATATCTGGTAAAGGACTTGTATTCAGAGCATGCAAAGATCTCTTAAAACTTAACAACAGAAAACAAAAATCCAATTAAAATATGGACAAAAGATCTCAACAAATATTTCACCATAGAAGATAAACAGGTGGCAAGTAAGCATATAAAAAGATGTCCAATATCTTTGTCATTAGGGAAATACAGACTAAAATGAGAAAACATTACACATCTAGAATGGCTAGAATTTAAAAATTTGAAAATACCAATTGCCAGGGAGGATGGAAAGCCACGGGAACTGTTATTCATTTCTGGTGGGAATGCAAACTGGTACAGCCACTTTGGAAGACAGTATGGCAGTTTCTTACAAACTTCACATAGTCTTACAGTACAATTCAGCAATCATACTACTTGGTGTTTACCCAACTGATTTGAAATACGTTTGCACACAAAACTGCACATGAATGTTTATAGAAGCTTTACTCACAATCACCAAAAAGTGGAAGCAACCAAGATATCATTCATAAGGTGAGTGGATAAGCAAACTGTGG
>NW_011888787.1:10663933-10677198 GCF_000151845.1 Pteropus vampyrus | reverse complement strand
CTTTGTTTTAAAGTCTATTTTGTCTGGTATGAGTATTGCTACCCCAGATTTTTTTTTTCATTTCTATTTTCATGAAATATCTTTTTCTGTCCCTTTGCTTTCAGTCAGGGTGTGTGTTTTGATCTGAAATGAGTCTCTTGTAGGCAGCATATGTAAAGGTCTTGTTTTCTTATCCATTCAGGCACCCTATATTTTGATTGGAGCATTTAACTCTTTTTCATTTGAAGTACTTGTTGATAGATATGTAGTTATTGCCATTTTATTCTTCATATTTTTGATACATATCTTCTTAAAGAAGTCCCTCCAACATTTCCTATAATACTAGTTTGGTGGTGATGAATTCCTTCGGCTTTTTCTTGTCTAGGAAGCTCTTTCTGTCTTTCGATTCTAAGTGCTAGGTAGAGTAATCTTATTTGTAAGTTCTTGCTTTTCATTACTTTGAATATTTCCTGCCAATCCCTTCTGGCCTGCAGTTTCTGTTGAGAAATCAGCTGACAGTCTTAAGGAAGCTCCCTTGTAGATAACTAACTGCTTTTCTCTTGCTGCTTTTAAGATTCTCTCTTTGTCTTTAACCTTTGGCATTTTAAATGGGATATGTCTTGGTGTGGGTCTCTTGGGGTTCATTTTGTTTGGGACTCTCTGAGCTTCCTGGCGTTGTATGTCTATTTCCTTCACCAGGTTAGAGAAATTTTTCATCATTATTTCTTAAAACATGTTTTCAATTTCCTGCTCTCTCTTCTTTTGGTAACTTTATGATGTGTATGTTGTTATATTTGATGTTGTCCCAGAGGCCTCAAACTATCATCATTTTTTTTTTTTTTGATTTGTTGTTGTTGTTGTTCTGATTGGGTGTTTTCTGCTACCCTCATCCTCTAAATCTCTGATTCGATCTTTTGCTTCATCCAATCTATTGATTCTTTCTAATGTACTCTTCATTTCACATATTGTATTCTTCATTTCTGACTGGTTCCTTTTTATGTTTTCTATCCCCATTTTTATGTTTTTTATCTCTTTGTGAAAGTTCTCACTGAATTTATTTACTCTTCCCCTAAGTTCATTAAGCATCCTTATAACCAGTGTTTTTAACTCTGTATCTGATAGATTGTTTGTCTACATTTTGTTGAGTTCTTTTCCTAGAGCTTTGTTCTGTTCTTTCATTTGAGACATGTTTCTTTGTCTTCCCATTTTAGCTGCCTCCCTATGTTTGTTTCTATGTATTAAGTAGGGCTGCTACATCTCCTGGTCTTAGTAGAATGAACTTATGTAGTAGGTGTCTTATGGTGCAGTCTCTCTAGTTACCTGAACCAGGTGCTCCAGGTGTGTCCCTTATATGGATTGTGTGTGCCCTTCTATTATGGCTGAGATTTTATTGCTGTTTGCATGTCGATGGGAGGGATTGTGCCTTGGAGGATAAGTTGTGAGGACTGGCTGGTGAGAGGCCTACCCTATAGAGCAGGATTCACTTTGGCAGGGCTCTGGTGCCTGTTTAGTTTGCCCTTTAGGTGTGTCCTCCTCATATACAGCCCTGGGTGATGCTCTGGCTCTGGTCCAAGCAGGCCACAAGGTATGCTGGCCCATGGGCCTACTGGGAGGGGCCCAGCTGCAGGCCATGTTCAGCACAGCTTGTGCATTCTAGGGCCACCTAGTAAGAGTCACTAAGCTATCCACAGATGGCTGCCACCTATGTTGGGCTTATAGGTGCCTCGAGAGGCCAAGCCAGGAATCAAAGCCAGCTGCCGCTAGTGCCAGGCTTCAGGATGCTCAGCAAGAGGTGTAGTGCATGCCGAGGCCAGATGCTGCTTCTTTGGGTTTTGTGAGCCTTTAACAGATTTTAGGAAGTCTGCAGCCAAGATAGGCCACTATATGGTAAAAAAAATGGAGGCGGCTTGGGTGGGCCCACAAGTTAAGAGAGGTGGGGTCTCAGGGAATCACCTGGGTGAAGCAACCTGTGTTATCTAGGTTGATCGAGACTTAGGTATGGCTGCTGCCTGAGTCCACACACTGGGAGGGAGGAGGGCTCAACAAAGGAACAATAGATACTGACAGCATTTCTATTTGGGAGAAAGCCACTTCTACAGCCCTTGCCCTGTAGCCTGACAACTCATTTCCTCTCCCTATGTCCCTGGCACTCCTGGAGCAGTGTGCAGGGCTGGAGCTCAAAGTGAGTAAGTCCGTCACTGAGTAAGTCCCAGATGCGAGCCCTTTAAGAAGAATATCTGCACCTCCCACAACCCTCTGTCTCAGCCACAATGTCTGCTGGTTTTCACACCAGAGGTTGTGGAGACTTCTCTTCTTGGCACTGGAACCCTGAGCTGGAGAGCTCAGTGTGGGGCAGGGACCCCTCACTCCTGGGGGGGCCTCTGCAGCCAAGGTTTCCCTCCCAATGCTAGACTGCCACATGTGGTGTGGGATCATGCCATTTAGCATTCCACCCTTCCTACCAGCCTCGAGGTGACCTCTTATATATGTCCCTAGTTGTAGGACTTCTGTTCAGCCAGACCTCAGGTGACTCCCAGTGATGGTTGTTCTGGAGTTTTATTGTAATTTTGATGTGATTGTGAAAGGAGGTGAGTGTAGCATTTACCTTCTACACCGTTATGACTGGCTCAATCTGTATTTTTTTAAGAGTTGTGAAACTGTTCTGCATAATACTATAGTGGTGTACGTGCTATGCATTTGTCAAAACCCATAAAAATTTTTAGTACAAAGAGTAAGACTTAATGCATACAAATTAACTAAATTAAGACATTGGGGCATCCAATGCAGACTGTGACAAAATAATCTAACTATATTACAATTGTATAACAACACCTTATCGAAGAGGGTAGGAGAAAATAAGTGCTAACCTAAGTGACTTTGGAAATCTGTATCGACTACAAGACTAAAGACAACAGGAACTATACATAAGCACTGTTCTCTAGTTGACAAAGTTGTTTCTTACTGGTGTATGAGTTAGTAATTCTGGATCCACCATATTTGTAGTCTGAGATCAGGTAAATCAGTACCTGGATGGCAGATCATGGGAGCCAGAATTCTCCCTGTCAGAATGGGATATTAAGTGTAACCAGGGGGTGAAATAAAATGAGCCATGTGACAGTAGATTAAAATTGATGACATTAGTATGATCTTATGTTTAGTATAATATAGGTACAGAAAGATAAATGTAGAAATAGTTATAGGTATATATGTATACATGGGTTAGTAAACACACATGTAATTCCAAAATCTGTTGCTAAAAAATCCTAGAAGCAACGATACCCAAGTACCCTGTGCCCAGATCTTGGTTTCTTGTACTGTTCTCCAATACAAGAAATCAGCAGTCTTTGGAAAAGTCGATGTTTCTAAGACTGGAACAGGAAAGATAACAAAATGATCTTTGAGGTAGTATAAAAAATGAGATGTTTGAAAAAATAAAACAAACTATCAAGGTATTCCAAAGGGACACAGATGCTGACGGAAAGATTTCCAATGGCCAAAGCTGAAAAATTGGAGCAGCCAAAAAAAAAAAAAACACTGTGGTATTAGATTACAACCCAAAATATAAAATAAAATAAATGCCCCTAAGTAAGTATATGTGTGTGTGTGTGTGTGTGAGTATGTATATACATATTTACACATATATATGTATATATATGTGTGTGTGTGTGTGTGTGTGTGTGTGTGTGTATATATATGTATATATATAGAGAGAGAGAGAGAGAAAGTAGATTTCTCATTTAAAATCGTTTTGAATAATTTATGTTGGTATTACCTAAAAGGAGGTGGAACATAACTCTTCACCTCAAAGTGTGGGCTGTGTATATTGACTCTTATCCTAAGAATACAATATGGAAAATTGAGGAGGGGAGCTTTACAGTGGAAGACCTTAACACTCCCCCAGCCAGCTGGTGATGGTTAGTGTCATTGTGATAGCTAATGTTGAAAACATCTCCTTCATATAATATGATAAGAATGACACTTTACCAAAAACGTATAACTCATGTCTAATCATGAGAAAATATGATAATTCTCAAAAGATATCCTACAAATACCTAACCAGTACTCCTTAAAATTCTCAAGGTCATCAAAAACAAAGAAAGTCAGAAAAAGTGTTATAGCTGAGAGGGACCTAAGGAGACATGATAAGGAAATGTACTGTGGTATCCTGGATGAGATACCAAAACAAAAAAGAACATTAGGTAGAAACTAAGGATATCTGAATAAAGAATGAACTTTTATTAATAATAATGTATCGATATTGGTTCATTAGTTGTGAGACATATATCATACTAATGTTAGTTTTTAATAACAGGCAAACTATGTGTCAAGTGTACATGAACTCTGAACCATTTCAGAAACTTTTCTCTGAATCTAAAACTATTATAAAATAAAGGTTATGTTTTCAAACAAACAACAAACAACTGAAGCCATGTCTGAAAAAGCTAACCGGTTCATGTTTGTCCTGAAAGTACAGGGGTACAAATAATGAACAGCCTCTGATCCCAAATTCTCATTTTAAAATTAACTTATAATTAGTAATAGTAATTACAAAGACATTATTTAATGATTTTTTCCATTGAGATCTTAACTGGAATAATGCCTTGGGAGCAAATAAACAGTCTCTTATTAAAAAAAAAAATACTGAGAGTTTCTGGGACTTTCCTCTCTTCAGAATAGAAGCATCATTACCACTGCAAATTGATAATAGATTCCTATTTTTCTCTCTCCTTTTTTCCCAAGGATTAAATTATGGTGTGACGAGTGTTATATTCTCTTCTTTAGGCACACTGAGGAGCCTTTTTTATTACAGTATATCAAGTATGTAGTTCAAGATTCAATAATTTTTTTTTCAAGTATAGCTTGTAATAAATGGAAAGTAGAATGAATTTTATTAACCATCAGATGTGTATTTTTTCTAAGAAATCTAAAGAAGGGAGCCAATTTGGAAGGCCCACATAAATCTTATAAATGTATTGGCAAAAACCAGTGAGAAATGCTATCAAACACAGTATTTCTTATGATTTGATGATCTTTAAGTAGATGGGTGTGCAAAGAGCCTAGAATTATATCTTGAATATTATCCTCACTGTCCTTAATGTCATTTTCAGGGCTATCCGTATATGGAATCATTAGAAAACATTATAAAATAGAAAAAACTATTTTGCATTTAATGTTAGAAAGAGATTACTTTGCACAATTATCTTTAGAATTTCAACATTAAATGAACTCTACATATTTTTAGTAATATACAAAACCAATTTTTAGTATAATCAAAATGTCCTGATTAATTACTAGAGATTGATAAAAAAAAAAAGCCCTAGCTTAGCTTGATTAAATATGGCTATTAATAAAGGGTAGAAAAATGAAACTCAAGACTAATGTGTCCTGATACTGTAAATAAGTGGATACTAGATATGTGACAACTTGAATGCCACATTTCTGTCAATAGTTACAGAGAAAAAAGATTTTAAAAAAAAATTCAATTGACCTGCAGAAAATATTCAAACATGAATAATTATCTATGTGTGACACCACATAGATACTGGTGGATATGCTAAGATCCACCAGTTATTTTTTAATTGTAAATATTTTAATAAAATTTAATTCTACAAATGTTTTTGAGTATCAGAATCATCTACAATTATTGCCCTTTTTGTTGGTCCGGGCACTATATATGTATTTGTGTGTATGTGTGGCAATCTGTAATTAAATTTCTCTTCAATATAAAAGCAAACAATGATGTTCTGCCTCTGTTAGTGCAGTCTGCAAATTATTAAGTGCTAGGCATCATTCTAGGTGCTTAGAATACATCAATGAATAGAACAGACAAAAATCTCTGCCTGGCTTTCCCATGAAGTTTACATTCTGGTAGTGTGTTGTAAGAGTAAGGAGAGAGAAAGGAGACAGACTACAAATGACCAGTCTAATAAATAAATACATTATATTGTATATTGTATATTTGAAGGTGAAAGAGCTGTTGGAATATTTTTTTAAGTGAATCAATATAAGGGAGATTTGGAATATAAGGGGACAGAGAGTGGACATTTTAAACAAGGTGTCATCAAGAAGATATTTAAGCAAAAATTTGAAGGAAATCTGAGTTACAGTGTCCTAGACAGTGGGAATGGCCAGTGCTGAATAAAATACATCAAACTGGCTATTTTATTCAGGTGTAGAGTAATGTTCCACCTCTTTGTAGGCAATACCAACATAAATTATTCAGAATTATTTTAAATGAGAAATCTACTTACTCTCCCCATTTATGTGTGTGTGTGTGTGTGTGTGTGTATTTTAATCAGCATTAAGTCAAGACAGAACTAGGTGCTCCAGGAAGAATGGAGAGGCCAGTAAGGCTTTTGCAGAGTTAGCAAGGCGGTATATATTGAAATATGAGGCTGGAGGTCATAGTTTTATAAGATAAAGTTAAAATAAGTTTATTTTAATTGAACTGTTCAAAAAAAACACAAAGGCAAAGAAAGATAGTAGAATTTATATAATATGTAATTGACCATATAATGGATTGGAAAGTCCCAAATAATCACAAGGTAGTGTCACTTACAAACCAGCCCTTGTTCCCATTTTTACCAGTAAAATAAAACCTTAGTCAAAAGAGAACTTTGTCATCCTGTTTGGGAAGGTCAGGGTGGGGGAAGAGGGGAATGTGCTTTTGTAGGGGCTGAAAGTCAGTCATCAACTGAATTGTGTCCGAACTGGCATTGTGATTGTGGCACAGCAATTTTCTTTGCAGTGTTTGATGTATTTTATTCTGATTATTTCGAGGAAGGATTCCTGAAAGAGGGACATATGCATTTTATTCTTTAAAGTGAAAAGTTTGTTTTGTTTTGTTTTGTTTTTGACAGTGGACTCAAAAATATTTTGGCTGATTTCCCCTTATGTTAGATGACAAATCAGAAATACATCATCAAATAATTTTTCACTTACAAGTAATTTGTCCCCACTCACTCTTGAATGAGAATGCTGTTATTTTCTATATATGTCCACCTACATACATTCTTGGTGAAAGGGGAAACTATTTTATTCCTTTCTTTTAAATAAGAAATTAAATCAAATTATAACATACATGCCAAAAAATACCAAATCATAATTCAACAGTTTGAAGAGTGAACACGTTTGTGTAACCACCATTCAGGCAAAAACCGGAGGTTATTAGCACTCTAGAAGCTTTCCTTGAGCTCTACCTTAGCCATTACTGTTTCCTCTTAATGATGACGACTGCTTGGACTTCTTTCCCCTTTTGGTTTTTGAACTTTATATGAATAGAGTAATATGGTACAAATAGGCAGAATTCCAAGATGTCTCCCAATATTCCCTCTCCCTGGTGTATAAGATTTGTTTATCCCCCTCCCTTTGAGTATAGGAAGGACTTGTAAATATAATGGGATTCTATTCCTGTGATTAGGTTACTAATTATTTGACTTTGAGTTATTCAAATGGGATATTACCATTGGTGAGACTGACCTACTGAAGAGCCCGTAAGAGTGACTGGGCTCTTCCAGAGAGAGTTTCAAAGCCATATTCTCCTACTTACTTTGAGAAATAACCTGCCATGTTATGAGAGAACCATGTATCTAGGGCCTGTGACTTCTAGGACCTGAGCACAGCCTTGCCAGCAACCAGCAATTTTAGGGCCTAAATCCTAATTTCAAAGAACCATAGTCTGCCAATAGCTTGAATGAGTTTGGAAGAGGACCCCAAGCTTCAGATGAGATTGCAGTTCCAAAGGACACCTTCATTCAGCCTGGCAAGACCATGGGCATAGGACCCAGCTACTCATTCCTGGAATCCTGACCCATGGAAACTGTGAGATAATGAATACATGTTGTGTTAAGCTGCAAATCTGTGGTAAATTTTTATACAATAGAAATCTAATACATACTACATGTACCCTTCTGTGTCTGGCTTCTTTCACTTACTATTATAAGAACAGTCCTTGTCATTGCATGTAGCAATAGTTTATTCATTTTTAATGCTCTGTAATGCACCACTGTATGATATATAGGTACTTGAGATTATCTATTCTACTGTTGTTCCAAGTTTTGGCTATTACAGATAGTGATCTGATGAACATTCTTACACAGGTTTTTGGTGCCTATACTCTACCGAATAGGAGTGGAATTGCGGTTATAGAGTATGCATAAGTTCATCTCTAATAGGCACTGACAAACAGTTTTCCAAAACAGTCAAATCAACTTAGAATCTCAAAAGTAGAGTGAAAGTTTCAGTTGCTCCATATGCTCACCTATAATCGATATTGGTGGGTGTGGAAAAGGATCTGTGTAGATGGCAATCGCTACTGCCAACATAGTGAAACTTATTCTCCTTAGCCTTCTGTTTAAGTCTGTATACTGACATCCTAAGTTTCATTCAAATTGTGCTGCCATCTTTATGCCAGCTAACTGAAAGGAAATAGATTCCCTTTTTGACTTGTGGCAAATTATGGGAAGATTATCCTTTTTAAGATCAGCAAGCAGTTATAATTACAATGAAAAAGACAAGATGCTTGTTTAATTGGTTAGACTCTTATTTCCCCCGGCCACTTCTCCAGAGGCACTCCTGAGCTCTGAGGTTCTCTCTTAGTTCCAACTCCTACACAGAGCGTGAGAACAGCTGTTATACAAAGATATTACCAGCACCTTTAGTTCATCTTAATATCAACTTGTCAGAATTCCAATGGTAAATGAAACAAAATTTTTGTTACAATATCCTTTCAACATTTTCTTCTTCTGCAACAGTCAATTCCAAATAGAAAAAAAAAATTGAAAAACAACGAACTCTAAGTGAATATAATATTCCAATTCTCATTTAATCGCTAATAAAATCACTATAATATATTCATAAAATCATGCTATTTGTTAAAATAAAGATATATCCATTATTTAAAGATATTTTTCCTGGATCTTTCTTCTTTACCTCATGATTAGAAGAGCATATAAACATAAATTATAAGAATTTTAGATATTGCATAATTGCTCTGATATGTCCACTATAGAGCTCATCCATCTACATGTATGCATTGTCTTAAGCAGATTCCATGTATTATAAACTTTATGATTAAAAAAGGATTTAATCTTGGATCCCTTATATAGCAAGCTGTCCAAGGTTTTAAAAACTATCATATATGCAATACTAGTTAACACATATAGAATATAAAGAGACATACACTTGTCATGGACATTTAGAAACAAATCAGAAAATTGTATTTCCATGAAACATTTTAAGCCTAAGAATGAGCATAGAAATAGAGTAAGTGCCAGCATATTCATCATTCACCTTTTACAAATATATGTCATATTTAATTCAGAAATGTTCACCCAGTAAATAAAAATTACAGATGTTTACATCCTCCTCACCACCTCAAGAGAGAACCTCCAGTCTGAACTGGTTGTACCTCATCCCTGTGCATTTTAAAATCCTGGAGGAAACTTCAAAGCCATCTATTTCATTACAGTTGCCTTAGGTAATAAAAAATACAAATAAGGCTAATGGAGACTATCAAGATGGGAGTTGAAATCACCTTCAAAATCCCTGAGAGTTAATGAGTGACACAGCTGGAAGTGTGTCGGGAGGTAACCAATGGAAAGGACACCAGGCTCTTGACTTAGCTCTCCACAAACCGACCAGTTGAGTAGCAAGGCACATTGCAAATGGATGGTTGGCTCATGGAGTAGTCCCCTCCAGAACTGTTCTGTTTGCTACAGTATTTTAAGAGTTAAATTGTGAATAGATTGAACTTTCCTTTCTCCTTACCACAGGTCCTAGGACTCCCTTTATGATGTACCAAACCACGTTATTATTTGAGTATAATTCCTCCTACTTAAGCCCTTTTAGATAGGCTACCTTTAACCAAATTATTTAAACTCTGTGGACCTCAGTGTTCTTATCTATCTTAGGAGTGAGTTGAACCTGATGACTTCCTTGGTCAGGGTATCTTGCTAACCATATAATGAGGGTCCCCTTTCTTGACCACTGTATCTCCAGTGGCCAGAACAGTATTTGACATATAGCAAATAATAAATGTTGAATAAATACATGTAAATTTTTTTTCCAAAAAAGTTACATCTTGAAATAAAATTTTATATGTTAAATTATTTGCATTACTTACATTATTGATAGGCAATTGGTTTGAAAGCCAATGATCCATGAGTAGAAATGGTCTTTCGGATAGCTCTAAACAGATCATAGAAGGGTGACTACATCTTTACATAGGTGTGTGTCTTCAATGCCTCCAGGTACACTCAAAATCAAACAAATCAGAAATTATATCCCATTATATCCATTCTGATAAGCTATAGGAGAGATACATTTTAGCAATATTTTAGCATAAAGCATACCAGCTATTTCATATACTTAAGGAAGATTTCAGAGAATTTTATAAGGGGAAATATTTTACAGTGAATATAAATGTTCTTAAATTCACTGTTTTATGAGCTATGATGATTATATAACATTTATTAGTATTAAACTTACTTTTTGTTTCCCTCAAAATCTGTCATTAGATCCTAACACAAACTTTTTATTCCTAGCTGCTTCAGATAATAAACTTCCACCTTCATTTTTTCCCTGCCCAAACTTCAAAATGCTCTCCTACTCTATATATATACTACATGCTCTCATTCCTGGCATATTTTTCTCCTAAGGCAGAAGTTTTCAAATGTCAGAGTATAATTAACTGACAGGCTGATTAAAACACAAATCGCTGGGCCATACCCCAAGAGTTTCTGATTCGACTGGTCTGGTGTGTAACCCAATGTTATAAGGAGCCCGGCTCCATTTTTGGTGTTTCACTCAAGACAGCTTTCAAGTCCCAGCAGTCATTCGATCACTTTTGTCCCACATCTGTGCAAGCTGATCAGAAAGTCCATGTTCTCTGGTGAATTTCAGTCAAGCAACACCCATTGCAGCCTCTAAATACTCTAAGACCCAAATGCCAGTCTCCTTTCCCTGTTTCTCAAGTCATTTTCGAACCTGCTTGACAGCCTGTCCTGATTTCAGAAAGACTCATTATGTGAGTTACGAACATTTTCAAATGCTCTTTGGTGTGTGTGTGTGTGTGTGTGTGTGTGTGTGTGTGTGTGTGCACGCGCGCGCGCTATCATCCATCTTGATAGCCAAACAGAATTTAGAGTATGTGTTCCATTTTATATCTGTAAGGTAATCAAGACACTCAAGAATTTAAATTTCTAGAAGTTGGAAAGGGATAGAGATGCTGCTGGTCCAGGGAGCACCTTTTAGAGCCATGGTTCTAAGGAGTCACACCCACCCTATTCACAGGTGGCCCATTCTGCAAAGTGCATCTAAATGTCTCTTCTCTTTCAGAATCTTCTATTCCATCTCATTCTAGAATTATTTCCTTAGGAGTATCCTGGATCCCTAACTAAAATTCAATCTCCAGATGAGTAGATTCCATATGTCAATTTTTTAATTTGCTTTAGCTCATAGCATTGTATCACATTCATAGAATTATTTACTCATTTCTTTATTCCATGTATGTTCTAATGTCAGTGGAAAATACAGAGATTTAAATTATATATATATTTAATAGAGTTGACTCAAAAAACAAAATTTGGATAGAGGAAAGCATGATGAAAAATAGAGCTACAATTTTGTAAGAAACTATAATCTAGCCATTATATTAGATGTTATACCAGCTCATTTTATTTTTTACTGAATCTCTGCAAAGTAAGTACATTATTTTCAGTCCATGTTACAGATCAGCATTTGGAGAACCAAGAGATTAAGTGGAAGATCCAGTAATTAAACCCAGATCAGTGTGAATCCAACTCCCAGTCTTTAGTTATATTCCGTACTGTTGTCACTATACTATGGCAGGGCAACAGATGCTTCATATAATGGTAAGTAAATCATTTTGATAAAACAGAAGATTTGTGGTAGTGAGTAGTGGGAAATAGTTTTTTTCTTTTTCTTTTTAAATTATTACAAATTCACAGCTTGTGGCAAAAACAGTACGGAGAGGTTCTATATACTCTTAACTCAGTTTCCCCCAATAATCACATCTGACATACAATAATGTATTATTTGTTAATAATACATTAACAAATTCAAGAAAGTGGCATTGGTACAATTCGTGAAACTTATTCAAGATTGCCGGTTATTCATGTACTCATTTGTGAGTGTGTGTGTTTGTAAATGTATGTATTATGTAGTTCTATACAATTTTATCACATGTGTATATTCATGTAACTACCACCACAGTAAAACTGTCCCATCACCACAAAGAACTCTCTCGTGTCACTCTTTGTAGTTATACCTATGCCCAAAGTGGCTGTACGTTTCCACCAGCGAGTATGAAAGATCCAAATTCTCTGCATTGTCTCCAGCATTTGATGTTGTTACTATATATTTTATTAGCTGTTGTAATGAATGTGTAATGATATTTCATTGTGGTTTTAATTTTCAGTTGCCTAATCACTAATAATGTTGACTATATTTCCATGTGCTTGTCATTCATTTATTATCTTTGGTGAAATGTCCATTCATTTCTTTTGCTCATTTTCTGTTTGCATTGTTTGTTTTCTTACTGTTGAGTTTTGACAATAATTTACATATTCAAGATATAAGTCCTTTGTTATATATTCCATTTCCAAATATTTTTTCCCATCTATATCTTTTCTTCTCACCTTATTAATATGGTTTTTGACAGAGCAAAGGTTTTCCGTTTTTATCAAGTCTAATTTATTGAATTTTTTTCTGTGAATCATGCTTTCTGTTTCATATATAATACTCTTTACCAAGTTCTAGGTCCCAAAGATTTTTCTCCTATGTTTTCTTCTAAAAGACTCATAGTTTTACATTTTTTGTTGAAATTCATGATCCATTTTTAATTATTTTTTCTATAATGTTTGAGGTTAATTATTTAAGCTATGGATGTCCAATTAGTTGGGCACCATATTTTTAAAAATATTTTTTTTTATTTTTCAGTTAGAGTTGGCATACAATATTATGTTAGTCTCAGTGTACAACATAGAGATTAGACATTTATATAATTTACAAAGTGATCACCCCAATAGATCCAGTACCCATCTGACACCATACCTAGTTATTATAATATTTTGACTATATTCCTTATGCTGTACTTTACATCCCGCATCTATTTTGTAACTACCAATTTGCGCTTCTTAATTCTTTTTCCTTTTTTATCCACCCCCTAATGCCCTCCCATCTGGCAGCCCTCAAAATGTTCTTTGTATGTATGAGTTTTTTCTGTTTTGTTGAATTTGTTCTTTAGCTATTATATGTAAGTTAAA
>NW_011888787.1:10651889-10663883 GCF_000151845.1 Pteropus vampyrus | reverse complement strand
GCCCTCCCATCTGGCAGCCCTCAAAATGTTCTTTGTATGTATGAGTTTTTTCTGTTTTGTTGAATTTGTTCTTTAGCTATTATATGTAAGTTAAACCATATGGAATCCGTCTTTGTATGATTTACTTCATTCAGCACCATATCCTTTAGATCCATCCATGGTGTTGCAGATGTCAAGATTTTATTCTTTTTCAAAGTTGAGTAATATTCCTGCGCGTGCGTGCGTGTGTGTGTGTGTGTGTGTGTGTGTGTACATATATACCACCTCTTCTTTTCCATTCATCTGTTGATGGACATCCAGGTGGCCTCCATATCTTGGCTATTGTAAATAATGCTGTAATGAACATGTATGTTCACACATTCCTTCAAAATAATGTTTCGATTTTGTTTGGATGAATACCCAGAAGTGGGATTACTGGGTCCTTCTTTGTCTCTTGTTATAACCTTTGTTTTAAAGTCCATTTTGTCAGGTTTAAGTATTGCTACCTCAGTTTTTTTTGTTTATTTTTTTCTACTTTCAATCTGTGTGTGTCTTTTGATCTGAAGTAAATTACTTGTAAGCAGTATATGTAAGGAAGGGTCTTGTTTTCTCATCCATTCAGCCACCTATCTTTTGAATGGAGTCTTTAATCCATTTACATGTAAACTGATTGTTGATAGATATCTAGTTATTGTCATTTTATTATTCATTTTTTTTTTATCCTTTTTATTCTTCTCTTACAGAAGTTTTTCTAACATTTCTCGTAATAATGGTTTGGTGATGATGGACTCCTTTAGCTTTTTCTAGTCTGGGAAGCTCTTTATCTGTCCTTCGATTCTAAATGATATCTTTGCTGGGTAGAGTAATCTTGGTTGTAAGTCCTCGCTTTTAATCTCTTTGAATATTTCATGACAGTCTCTTATGGCCTGCAAAATTTCTCTCAAAGAATCATCTGACAATCTTACAGGAACTCTCTTGTTTAATTAACTGCTTTTCTCTTGCTGCTTTTAAGATTCTCTTTTTGTCTTTAACTTTTGGCATATTAATTAGGATGTGTCTTGGCATATTAATTAGCAAATGTGGGCCTCTTGGGGTTCATCTTGTTTGGGACTCTGAGCTTCATGGCATTGTATATCTATTTCCTTCACCAGGTTAAGGAAGTTTTCCATCATTATTTCTTAAAACAGGCTCTCTCTTCTCTTTCTGGTACCCCTATGATGTGAATGTTGGTACTCTTGATGTTGTCACAGAAGCCCCTTAAACTATCATCATATTTTTGGATTTTTTTGTTGTTGTTGTTGCTGTTCTGATTGGGTGTTTTTGCTACCTGATCTTCCAAATTGCTGATATGATCCTGTGCTTCATGTAATCTACTGTTGATTCCCTCTAATGTATTCTTCATTTTAGTTGTTGTATTCTTCATTTCTGACTGGTCTTTTTCATTTTCTATCTCCATTTTTATGTTTCCTATCTCATTGTTGAAGTTTTCCCTGAGATCACTGAGCAACCTTATAATCAGTGTTTTGAATATAACCAAATTCTGCATCTGGTAGATTGCTTTTCTCCATTTGATTTGGTTCCTTTTCTGGATTTTTGTTCTGTTCTTTCATTTAAGACATGTTTCTTTGTCTTCCAATTTTGGCTTCCTCCCTGTTTGTTTCTATGTATTAAGTAGACATACTATATCTCTAGGTCTTAGTAGAATAGCCTTATGTAGTAGGTATCTTGTGCGTCCCAGTGGCACAATCTCTCTAGTCACCTGAACCAAGTACTCCAGGTATGTCCCTCATATGCGTTGCATGTGCCCTCCTGTTGTAGTTGAGCCTTCATAGCTGCTTGCACATCAATGCAAGTGATTGACCTTCAGGTTGAGTGGCAGTGAGGACTGGCCAGTAACTACAGTAGTGGAGCTGTTATGTAGGGCTGACCCTATGTAGCAAGATCAGTTTAGCAGCTCTGGTGCCAGCCCAATCAGCTCTTTGGGTGTGTCATCTTTGGATGCAAACTTGGGTGGTGCTCAGGCTGGTTCCAAAGTGGGCCACCAAGTATGCCAGTGCCAGAGCCTTCTCAGAAGGGCCCACCACAGAACAAGTTCAGCCATAGTCAGTGCCCTGCCCGGGGCCACCTGGCATGAGCCACTGAACAATCTATAGATGGCTGCCACCCACACTGAGCTTGGAGGCGCCTCAGGAAGCCAAACATGAACCAAAGCTGGCTACCTCTAGTGCCCAGTTTGGGGCTGCTCAGCAAGAGATACAGGGCATGCTTGGGCCAGATGCTACTTTTGCAAACCTTTGAGAGATTTTCAGAAAGTCTGCAACATGAGCCAAGTGATGTTGTTTGTATAGAAAAGCCACCGGAAGCAGCTTGGGTAGACTCACAAGTTGGGAAGGGCAATCATTATTAGCTAGGTTAATGGAGACTCAGCTACTACTCTGCACATCAGGAGGTGGGAGGGCTCAACAAAGGAACAATGGATTCCACTAACATTTCTGTCTGAGAGAAAGTTACACCTTCAGTCCTCGTCTGAAGTCAGACAATTCAGTGGTTTTCTGTGTGCCCCTGGTGCTCTTCAAGCTGCTGCCCCAGTGCTGGAGCCCAGTGCAAATGTGTCAGCAAGTAAGTCTGAATGGGCTCTTTAAGAAAAACACCTGTGACTCCAGCAGCTCTCGGTCTCACTCAGCCACAATCTCTACCAGTTTTCACAGTTAGAAGTTAAGGGTACTCCTCTTCTCGGCCCTGGAACCCTGGGCTGGGGAGCCTGGTGTGGAGTGAGACTCTTTGCTCCTTTGGGGGAACCTCTGCATTTGAAATATTCCTCCTGATTCTCAATTGCCACATATAGATGTGGGACCAGCCCATTCTCTGTCCCTCCTACCAGTCTCAAGGTGGTCTCTTCTGTATGTTCTTAGTGGTAGGACTTCTGTTCAGCTAGACTTCAGGCAATTCTCAATAATGTAGTTTAGTTGTAATTTTGATGCAGTCATGAGAAGAGGCAAGCACAGTATTTATCCACTCCACCATCTTGAACACCTTACCAGCACCATTTCTTGAAGAATATTCTTCCTCCATCTGATTACCTTAGCACTTTTGTCAAAAGTCAGTTTTCCATATTTGTGTGGGGTTATTTCTGGGTTCTCTATTCTGTTCCATTGATTTACTTGTCTATTCCAGCTACTAATATCACAGTCTTGATTACTGTAGCTATATAGTAAATCTTAAAGTTGGGGAGAGTGATTTCTCTCACATTTTTTTTCTCTTTCAAAACTGTTTTAGCAATTAATTTTAGAATAAGATTGTCTGTATCTACAAAAAAATCTTGCTGGGATTTTGGTAGGAATTGCATTAAAATTGATTAGACATCAGATTGATCACAGACCAATTTGGGGAGATTTAACATCTTTATTATGTTAAATCTTACAATCCATGAATGTACTGTCTTTCCATTTATTTAGGTCTTCTGTTATTTATTTAATTATCATTTTGTAGTTTTCAGCATACAGATTCATGTTTTCTTTAGCTGATATCTAAGTACTTTATTTTGGGTGTGTAATAGTAAATGATTTTAATAATAGTAAGTGATTTAATATATAAATATAATTTATTTTTATATGTTAATCTTCTATGATGTAATTTTACTGAATGCACTTATTACTACTAGGAGTTTTTTGTAGATTCCTTGGGACTTTCTATGTCATCATATCCTATCTGCAAATAGGGAAGGTTTACTTTATTTCTTTCTAATCTGTATGCCTTTTCTTTCCTTTTCTTATTTTATTGTGCTAATAGAAGTGGTAACAGCAAATATCTTACTTTTTTCTCCATCTTAAGGAAAGCCTTTCAGTCATTCACCATTAAGTATGGTGTTTGTGGGTTTTTATAATTATACTTTATTAAGTTAAGGAAGTACTCTATTCTCTCTATTTCTAGCATGCAGAAGTAAATAAAGTTTTGATATACAATTATGACCAGACTGTAGAGGCCATTAGCTACAAAGTTATGGAATTTTAATGTAACTTAAAAAAGAAAATAAAGAGTTTTTAAATGCTGTTGAGCAATGGATAGAGGAATGTAAAAGAACTAGATTCAAGAAGGTCGATTCAAATAACTATTACAATAGTCTAGGTATGAGACTGAAAGTTTCTGCACTAGGTTAATATCTATGAAAGCAACAGATAAGACATGAGAGAGAGTGTAAGAACATTTAGGCCATGAGTAGCAAGTAAGAGGCTGGTTTCAAATTTGCCTGAGGTGTCGAGCCTGGATAGTATGATGGCATTAATAAGTGCAGTGAAGTTACAAGAACTAGAGGAAACAATGATCACATTGTTTAGTGAGTAGAAATAAAGAGGAAATTTAAGTGGAAAAACTGAGCTATAAATGGAAATGCAGATTTATAATTATTTGTGAATTGCGAGTTCTTTTTTCTAAGGGGGTAAATTTAACATAAGATTTACTAATAGTTTTTATGCTTTCTCTATATACATATAATGAAATAATTTGTTCGTAATTATTTTTAAATAATCAAGGAACATATTAGATTGAACTACGCAATTGAACTATATGAAATTACTCATATCTATTTTGGTGAACAATTTTTTGTGGTTAAATCTAATTTTAAAGCTATACAATCCCTTATCTGAAACCTGTGGGTCAAATATATATATGAATTATAAAACATATGTAATATATATGCATATAATTTACTTCAGTAAAACAATAATGTATATATATGAAATTTTAATTATGACCTACAGCAGAATCTGGAGCAGCACCCCAGGATCAAGCACATTAATATTTTTTAACAAAAAATTAATATACACATTGAATGTAATAGGTAAAGTCAGTAAATAACCTCACTTCAATCCAGAACAAGTTTTTCTATCAAATGGGTTGAGGAAAAAATTAGGAAAAGAATAGTTCTTATCTCCTAGAGATATTTAGAGGCTTAAAACAATCTCTGGTAAAAATGAAAATAAAAATATAAATAATTTGCATTTTGATTTTGCAACTGTAGAAAAAGTTTGTGGATTAGTAGTGTAGGCTCTCTCGTGCTAAAATTTTATTTTTAAATGTGCATTTTTTTCTGCACTTAAATACTTAAATAACTTATTTGTATTTTACTTTTTTAATGAATTAAGATTTTAATGAAGAGCATAAAGCTAGATCTTTTTGTTTTCTTTGTGCTGGAATAATCAAATGTTATTGCTTGGTTAAACAATTCAAAATCAGAAATCGTGACCTATGATATCCATACTGAGAGAACTATTGTAGCAGTGAGCAATGCAGCTATACACACTTGTAATTCAAAGGCACTGAGGCAAAAACTGTCAAAACATTACTAAAATTGACAAGGATATATGGTTCATTAGTCTGTGAACCGATGCATTATAAACCATTTGGTAATCAGCTTAATAATTTGAATAAAGTTGCATGTTTATGAAGAAAAATACTGTACTTGCTTTTATAATTAAATTTCAAATCATGCCTGGAAGAAAGGTAAATACAATTGTGAGCATTTATCATGAGGTTAAACCTAATGCCTATCATAACAAAATAATCAATAATCAAATTTAAAATACCATTGTTTTAATTGAAAATGTCTTACTATTTTCTCAGTATTGACTTTTAAGACTTAACAGTGTCAGTAAGCCAATTCTTTGTTCATTAACATGGAATTAACTTATAAATGATTCAACATTCAAAACAGTTCAATAAGACAGAAAAAAAAAAATAGTTCACCAGTATTTGGAAATACACTGCATCTCCTAGAGATATTTTTTCTGACTTCTGAAATCCATTCATGCATATAAAATATTTTTATTATTTATAGTTGACATTGTTATTCTAACAAGAGGGCTGTTCTAAAGTTCCTTACCCAGTAAAAATTCTGCATGAGGTATTATTTATAGTTCCTTACCTCATTTCATTTTTAACATGATGATTTCATGGTTGTGTGGGAAGCAATGAACATGCGTAACAATATATTGTAACTTACTAGTCTGGAAAATTTTATCTGGAGGTGGAGTACTAACATAAACCTAAGATGTGTGGAAGTGTCTCAGAGGTTGGACAGTTGGTGGTGAAAATAGATATTGCACCAGGGAAGAGTGATACGGCTCTTGCCAAATTATTGAAATTATTGCCTTTATTAACAGAGAAAGTAGACTGTGTTTCCATCAAGCTTATTAATTATTCTATGGGAACTTATTAGTAAAAGCAACAATGATGATATGTGATCATTGTTTTAATAAAATTTTATGAGGGGAGATAAAGTCAGATAAGAAGTACATAATTTGTAGAGATGGGAGAGAAAGCAGCTCAGTAAAGAAAAACATTTTTGTTTTCAGCTGATTTTTTTTTTTTTCATTTTGCCACAAATTGGCCATCATTAAGTTGAAGAAGAAAGAGATGTGCATGGCATAAAGACCAATAAGTACAATCTTTTCCAATCTGAAGAATTATGACAAGATGAGAAGTTTGACTATGGTTATTTGCAGAAGAGATTTAGGAGAAAGAAAGAAAGAAAAATTAGAAACTGTTTAAGTTGTTGGGAGATTTTTATTGTCAAAGCAAACATAAAACCTGGCTGCAAAAAGCCTCTGATTTCTCTACCTCTAAAGCAATCCCAGCCTCTAAAACTACACCAGCAGAATGCAGACTTTGAAAAATATTGTTCTGCTGAGCCACTTTTGATCATGAAGACTAGGACAACATTCTCTCAGAAAGAAAAACAAGATAGAGGGAACCAGAATTTGTTGATGTACCTGATAGACCAGGACCCTATGTCTAGATTGTTCCATGGGAGAAAAATAAACTTTTCTGAGCCAGTATTTTTTAGGAGATGATCTTTTTCTTATAACTACATATCTTGTATCCCAACAGTGCAAAATAAAATTGCCAGATTGTATTAAATAGTTTGTTTAAGGTGACATGTGTATTATAAAGTGGATAATTAAGGAGATCATAGTAATTAATTAAAACAGGGAAAAAAAGATATCTGCTAACTAAAATAGAATTGATTGTGGCAGACTAATGCTTCCATGGATAAACTAAAAATTTGAATGAATGAATGAATGAATGAATGAATGAGGCATTTGAGAACTGCCTCCTTGAAAGAACAAGATCACATAGTAGGGAGAACCATTCTATTTGGAGTATTTGCTGCTTCTAGGTGCCAGGCAAGAGGCTGAGAATCTGAGTCACTCATGAAAGATATCAATATCTGATTTTAAAACCAGCAAAAGTTTTGGCAATTTGTTAGTAAAAGTCTTCAAAAAAGAGAGGCTTGAGCAACCAGAAACTCTAAAAATGGAGGGGCAGAAAACTGAAATTGATATTTGACCTGTTTCCTCATTAAGACATTTATAAAATTTAAAAGTTATTCAGAACAAGAGGCTGAGAAATTAAAGAAAGCTTTGCAAAGCAGAGAAGAAACTTCTCTCACCTAGGATGTAGAAAGCTGGAAAGAATGTCACTCATGCTGAAAACCCAGATTATCTACAAAACCGTGGCTTTTCTTGAACCTTTCAGAGAATGAGGTCACAAACTAAATAATCTGAAATCTAAAGAACGTGAGAAGATCTTCCTGAAAGAGATAGAGCTTGAGCAATAGATTACCTTGAGGTAGAACATGAAAGATCAACCAGGTATACAAATGAGTAAGAAGAATTCAGATTAAAATTTAACTAATTGCTAAAATCTGAGTGTTGGCTAGCATGAGAATATAAAACCCAAGGCATCACAGTCACAAGGAGAGATTGGACCATGTATAGGCTCATCTCCATGGACCTCTCTCAGGCTCTTACAAGAAAGACCATGGGCAAGGCAGAGATACAATCCTGGAGAAGAGGAAGGACTGTAGCTGCAGGGGAGGCACAAAATCTAACTCAGATTGTTCTCTCCTAAGTAAAAACTATTTAAGCTCTTAGAGGGAACTACTGCCCCCAGGGAACAGATGAACCCGTTGTGGCTGGAGAGTGGCGATAAGGAATCAAACCCTCTTCCCCTCAAGGAGGGGCAGGAACAATCCTGAGCCCAGACCATCAGAGGTCTCCTGCTGCTGGTTCACTGAGAAAGGCCCATCCCCAAGACTCTGGTACACCGTCCCAGTCTAAAATTAAGGTTGTTCTGGGACAACAGAAAACACCCCCAACCCAACAACCAGACCATCAGCACTGAGTTAAAGGCAATAGCAGTCTCCTACCACGGGAGGGCAGTAATATGAAAGAGTCCTTCTTTGAGGCATAAGTGTAGAGAAATGGATTAAATGTGAGATTACAGCAGAAATATTATGAAAAACCTTCTACTTAAGCACACGGCAAACGTGGAAGAATTTGCACTTATAGAGAACCAATAACATAGCAACATCAAAATCCAAATCCAGTTCAACTCCCAGCTCTACTGACTCAACCCTCCTCCCCTACTAATGGCTTAGCATAAGGAGTATGACAATTTTCAGGCATAAATACTGTTTACCTGAGTTTACTACCTGATATATGATGTTCAGCACTGACTTAAAAATTTAGAAACACACTCAAGGAGAAAAAAAAAAAGGAGAAACAACCCACTGTCAAAAGAGAAAACAATGAGAGTACCAAACTCAGACATGGCCCAGATGTTGGACCAGACAGTATTGAAAATAGTTATAAGTAATATGTAAAAGCCTCTAGTACAAAAATTGACCAAAAGAAATGAACAGATAAGGAATTCCAACACACAAATTTCAGGAGGATATATTTAAAAACGAAAACAACAAGCAAACACAAACAACCAGACATGTCATATCCAAACTGTTGAAAAGCAAGACTAAATAAAAATCCCATCACATATCAAAAAATGATAAGAATTATAGCAAATTTCTTGTCAGATATTCTACAATCTAGATGACAATGGGGGTTAAAAGGGATGTAGTTATGATAAAAACTATCATCTCAGAATTCTATACCTGGTAAAATGGGTTTCAAAATGAAGGAGAAATAAAGCCTTTTTAGATTAAAAACTAGAGAATTCATTGCCTGGTGTATAGAAAAGATTTAAAGAAATTATCAAGCATATCAATATAATACCACAGAAAAACTTGGATCTCTACAAACTTATGAATAGCTCTAGATAAATTTTGAATGACTGTAAATATAAAAGGTCATTCCTCATTTTTAATTACTCTTATGGCAAACTGTCTAAAACCAAAAGAATAGCAGTGTATTGGGAGTTTATGGCATATGAATGTAAAATAAATGACAATAGCCGAAAAAAGCCATTTCTGTTAAAAACTCTCAACCAGCTAAGAGTAGAAAGAGTATCAAGAAACGAACCACTGCTACCTTTGTATCTAATGCGAAAGTCTGAATACTTCTCCCCTAACGTTAGGCACAGAGAAGGAAATCTGGTCCCATCACTTCTATTCAAGAAGCACTTCTTTTCCAGCATAACAAAGTAATTAAAAGAAACAAAAGTCATACATATTTGAGAAGAAGAAACAAAACTGTCTCTATTCTCTCATGACATGATTTTCTAGTAGAAAATCCCCAATAATCTGTAAAATGCTTCCAGAACCAGTGAGTTTAGCAGGGTTACAGAATGCAAGGTCAATATATTAGCAATAATTGGAAATTGAAATAAAAATTAGTAGCTTTTACTTGGGCATCAAAAATATGAAACATGTAGATATAAAGTTTACAAAATGCTTTCAGGATCAATATGGTGAAATTACAAACACCTTTGAAAGAAACCATAGAAAACCTAAATAAATAGAAAGAAAGGTTGTTTTCATGGAGTACGACTCAATATTTAGATATCAGTTCATCTCAGATTTATATATTAAATATAATCTTGGTCAAAATTTCAGCAGGATATTTTGTGGAAATTAATAAGTTGAACTAAAATGTATATGGAAAGGCAAAGGAAATATAATAACCGAAACAATTTTTAAAAAGAACGAAGTTCACAGACTCACACATATGATTTCAAGACATATAATAAAGCTACAGTAATCAAGAGAGCTTGGTATTGGCATAAGTATCAACAAATAGATCAGTGGAACAGAACAGAAAGCCCAGAAACAGACCCAAATTTATATGGTCAAATAATTTTTTAAAACATGTAAGAGAACAGTACAATAGGAAAGAGATACTTTCAACAAATGGTGTTGGAATAAGTAGATATCCATATGGGGTAGAAAGGGAGGGACCTTGATGTCTACCTCATACCATACACAAAAATTAATTTCAGATTAATCATAGATCAAAACATAAAGGCAACAATTATGATGCTTCTAGAAGAAAACATATGAGAATACTTTCAAGACTTTGTGTAGGCAAAATTTTCTTAGGACATGCAATACAGTACACAGAAGACAAGTTTAATAAATTAGACATCACTTAAAATTGTCTCATCATCAAAAAAAACAGATTTGCTATTCAATTTCTAAAAGCAATATCATTATCTTACTTATAAAATCGAACTTTCAACTGTACAGTTGAACAGAAGGAAATTTTATTGATTTTAATTTTTTAATCACTTAATTCAGGTACATTAACTCAGTAATTTTCAATGTGGTCTTTAAACCAGCTCCATCAGCTACACGACCCAATTCCCTGGGTCCTGGACAGTACTGCTGAAACAGTCTCTATGATTCAGCCTGGAGGTCCGCACTTTAGCTAGCATCTCAGATGATTCCTATTACGTATTAATTTGAAATTCTTTAGATAAAAATCCATATTCTACAGGCCGGTTGAATTTACTTTGATCGTCTCTGCCAAACCGTGAGACTGACCTTATAATGTGGTTCTTGCTTCCATCCTCCCGCTTTTCTACCATCATACTCTCTTTCCTTACTTCCGTGGCATGTCGTGCGCTCTCTCTGTATCTCGTTAGCCCTGAAACCCCATCTTCTTCATGTAATCACTTATTCCCTCACTCCTTCTTTTGTAAGTGCTCGTTGAGTTGTACTGCACATAAAATAAATATTAATACCATTGTTGACATGAACAATTATTCCAGCTATGTTCATTTTCATCTATTTTGTAAGAACAACAATAACAACAAAATTACCCTCCCTGGATAGCTCCACATAAGGCCTGGATTAGAGCTCTGTCAACAATAATCCCTTCTCACACTCAGCTCACACTTCTGCCTGCATCATCATAAATATTCTGTATTCAGTTTTTCTAACAAAAGATGTACTGAATATGGCAATAACACACTCACATAAATCTGACCCCTTATGAAGTAATTTCAGGTATCTATCTTATGGTTCTCTTCCAAAAACAGAGGGCCGAGTGAAATCATTATTTATAGATAAGGAAAGGGAGTCACAGGGAAATTAAAAATTAGAAATGACTAATTCCTGCCACCTACTATTCAAGTGGTGTTACTAGACTAGTAGACTGGGAGATGGAAGAAGCAATGCTTGCTATTTGGTGCTCCAACCCTTTCAATACACTGTCTCTTAGGCTTCTGTGACAGATTTTCTCCTTCAGAGCTGCTCTTTATTCTTAATTGGCCTGAGTTCATTTATAAGAGTATTAGAGTAGGACATGCAACTATTTTATTTGCTAGCACTTTCGTGAAGAATCTTCATGGAAATGAGATGTCATAACATGAGGTGGATTGGGCAGGGAATGTATATTGTGACATTATTCTTGCACTTTATTAACAAATGTTATTTTCAATATTGGAATAGTTTGCTTGGTCTCCAACTTATCCAATCATAGTCTTCATGCCGAATATGACCAGTATCTTTATCTAAAATCCAACACAAAAACTCTTATACTAAAACAATAATGTCAAAGAAAGAAAATACTCAGAGAATTCACTGTGATATTAACAAAGAAAACCCATTGCAAGAAAATAGTCTCCTTTGTAACTCAACTGTCCAAAGGAAAACATATCCTTGTTTGTAACTACTGTCTTGTGTGCAGATAATCACCCAAGGGCATATAGATCATACCAGACCTACTCATCCCAGGCAAGACAGCAAGTTATAAAGCATTTGTTAGCCTTAACTTGTAGCTG